>NW_005841855.1:8775-14684 GCF_000455745.1 Alligator sinensis | reverse complement strand
CCGACCCATCCACCATGACTCTCTGGGTGCGACCCTCCAGCCAATTCGCCACCCACTGGACTGTGTAGTCATCCAAGTCACAGCCTCTTAACTTGTTCACCAGTATGGGGTGGGATACCGTATCGAAGGCCTTCCTGAAGTCTAAGTATACGACATCCACCCCTCCTCCTGTGTCCAGGCGTTTCGTAACCTGGCCATAAAAAGAGACTAGATTGGTCAGGCACGATCTGCCTGCCATGAACCCGTGCTGGTTTCCCCTCAGCATAATTTGTCCTGCCGGGCTCTCGCATATGTGAGCCTTGATAATTTTTTCAAAGACTTTGCCAAGGATGGAGGTGAGACTGACTGGCCTATAGTTGCCCGGGTCCTCCTTCCTCCCCTTCTTGAAAATGGGGACCACATTGGCCCTTTTCCAGGCCTCCGGGACTTGGCCCTTGCGCCACAAGCATTCGAATATTCCCGCCAGTGGCTCTGCAATGATGTCGGCCAGTGCCTTCAGCACCCTTGGATGGAGCTCATCCGGGCCTGCCGACTTAAAGGCATCCAGTTCTTCCAAGTGACTCTGCACCATCTCAGGGTCTACGCATGGAAGTCTGGCGCCTTGCTGCTGCCTCTCTACAATTCCAGTGAGAGACTTGTCCTGTCCCTCACTTAGGAACACTGAGGCAAAGAACTCGTTGAGGAGTTCAGCCTTGTCCCCCCTGTCCGTCACCAATTGTGTAGTCCAATCTGGAGTATTATGTCCAGTTTTGGGCCCCCCACTACAGAAAGGATGTGGACAAATTGAAGAGAGTCCAATGGAGGGCAATGAAAATGTTTAGAGGACCTGGGGAATGTGACTTATGAAGAGAGGCTGAGGAAACTGGGCTTATTTAGTCTAGAGAAAATAAGACTGAGAAGGGATTTAATAGCAGCTTTCAACCACCTGAAGGGTGGTTCCAAAGAGGATGGAGCTAGACTGTTCTCAGTCATGGCAGATGACAGAACAAGGAGCAATGGTCTCCAGTTGCAACAAAGGAAGTTTAGGTTAAAACTCTCTCACTAGGAGGATAGTAGAACACTGGAACAGGTTACCCAGAGAGGTTATGAAATCTCCATCCTTGAAGGTTTTTAAGAACTGCCTAGACAAAGCCTTGGCTGGGATGATCTAGTTGGGGATGGTCCTACTTTGAGCAGGAGGTTGGGACTAGATGACATCCTGGGGTCCCTCCCAACTCTAATTTTCTTTGATTCTATATGGGTCCTAATGTCTGCATAGTCCCATAGTCTGCAAATCAGCCAAGGCTTCTGTGCACCCACCCTCTACAAATGGGCAAAATGTGAGAACTCAGTTGCAGTTGTAGCCAAAATCAGAATGATGCATACTGGTGACAAGAGTCCTCTACCCAAATTTAATGATGATCTGACACCAAATATAGAATAAGGTAGAAACTTCTGCATTCACTAAATACAAAAAGAACAGAACAGAAAAGAACAGAACAGAAAAAAACCCCTGAAGAATTAAGTACATTTTAACTATATCCATATATATATATATTAGCTATTTGCTCATCAAGAATGATAGATTTCAGGGAGTGTTTACATGGTCCCCCCTCACTCCCCCTCCCCCGCTCACCCTTCGGGGCTGGCCATGTAAAGACTCCCTCTGCCGCTGCCTCTTCCTCCAGTCTCTGACTCAGGGGCTCCCTCCCCTGGCCTGCTTCTGCCTCTGCCACGCAGTGGGGCTTCCCCCCGCCTCCCCTCCCCGCTTGCCTCCCTCCCTCCTTTCCCCCCTCTCTGCCACCTCCCCCTCCCTGCTAGCTCTTGTTGGGGCCAGGCAGTGGGGGGGCACCGCCACTGTGACCCTCCTTCCCTCCCTGCTTCCCTCTCCTCCCCTCCATTCCTTCCTTCCCTGCTGCCTGGCCCTGACAACAGCTGCCACCATGATCCCCACCTCTTCCCATCCCCTGATCCCGTGCCTGCCTGGGCCTGCACAGCCTCCCCCGTTTCCTGCCTTCTCCTCCTCCCTACCAGCTGTTGTTGGGGCCCCCTTCCCTGCCGGCTGTTCTGGGGGGCATCAGGGAAGGGCAGCAGGCGGGGGGGTGGGGGGGCACTGCTGCTGTGACACCCCCACCTTTGCCCTCAGGCAGGGAAGCATGGAGAAGTCCTGCTGCTCACGTGGCTGGGGCGTGTTTGCCGCCACCACTACAAACCTCCCTGGCATGTACAGCATAAAGCAATGGAAACCTCTATTCCTGCCGGCTGTTCTGGGGGGCATCAGGGAAGGGCAGCAGGCGGGGGGGTGGGGGGGCACTGCTGCTGTGACACCCCCACCTTTGCCCTCAGGCAGGGAAGCATGGAGAAGTCCTGCTGCTCACGTGGCTGGGGCGTGTTTGCCGCCACCACTACAAACCTCCCTGGCATGTACAGCATAAAGCAATGGAAACCTCTATTCTTACAACAACCACTGGCTGGAAAGTTGCACATTAAAACGATACATATCACTTCTAGGATTCGTGCGGCTTGTTGTGAAAATACTAAAGAGAAAATTCATTAAAGTAGTCCAGTAACCTAGCTGGATAGCTTCCTGAGATCAGAAACTACATACTCTGGAAAAACATGCTTGAAAAGAAGATACATGTTTGTTGGTAATCTCACAGATTCATTATTCAGTAAGTAATCTGAGTTCCCTTTTACTTAAGAGGCAATCTGTCCACATCAACATGGGAGGACAAGTATTACTGTAACATGTTCAGTAGTGACAAGAGCCATCTGGAGATACAAATTCATATCTGAATATAGGTATTCCTACGAAAATAAATTTATTAAGAAGCTCTATAAATGATGATGTGGGGAATGAATTAACGATCTGTACGATACAATCCAATAGATACATGCTAATGAATGTTGTTGTTATTATTTGGTTATTAATAAAGTACAAGTGAAATTTAAAACATTCAAAGTATCCATGTTTGAATGACCAGTAATCCTTATGCATGGAATTTGGGGCTTTGATACCCAATTCCATGCATAAGGATTGCCCTGGTAAAACACTCAAGCTAAGTACAGACAGTCAAAAAGCCTGAGGATGAATCAATTCAATCTTTGCAGGTTAGTCTAAACTAGATTGAATCAATAAGCAAGTGAACAGACATTCACTTCTGATTCCAGAAATGCAGCCCATGCCTGCAGTGGCTCAGGCCACAAGCAACGGGGCTCTAGAGCACACCTCCCTGCTCAACTGGGGCAGACAGTTTAGGCCAATGCTAGACTGCCCACCCTGCAAGGGGGGTTTGTGGGGGAGGTACAAGGCATTCTGTGATGCTGGGGGGTTGTGAGTTAACTTGAATCTGGAGGAGATCTGGGACAGAAGTTCAATAAACCAATTTAACCTACATCAGTGAAGTCTGATACTACATCCATCCAGGCTTATCTTAAGCTGGTTTCAGCTATTCTAAAAGTGGTTTATGTGCACTGAATTTCTGTTGTGTTACGTATCTGAACTGGTTTCCAATCACTTATACTAGTTTATGTGTAATTTCTGCCCCTAGCCTCAGACAAGAGAACAAAAAGAGGCGATGACAATGAAAGAATAATTTGCAGATAGGAGAGGTAAGGTAAGAGAAGAAACGTGGTAGGAGATAAGGTCAGAGAAGGGACTGGGACAGATTGTTTCTTGAAATGGAAACCAAGAAATGTGATGTGGCAGTACAGGGCCATAGGGGCTAAAGAGATTCAAAGAGGGAAGAAATGTTGAACCAGAAACATTTTGGACAAACTGCAGAAGGCCAGGTGAGAGTCCAGAAAGACGCAGACAAAAAAAGATTTGAAATTTCACACATTTCAATAGTCTTAAGGAAATCAATAGGACTACTCACATACGTAAACTTAAGCAAGTGTATATTAAGCCTTAGGTGCTATATATGGCTTTGATCTCCTACAATCCAAATCCACCAAAAATCAAGCATAAACCTTTCTGCATTCCTAACCCTTTGTCCAGATATAGAAATTTAACATAATAAAAATGTGTATTCATTTGATGCTGAAAATAAACCATTACACAACAAAAATGTGGCATAAACCAAATGAGCATTGTGCTTGTTTCATACAGGCTTAACAATTGTTCACTTTAAACTAGTTCAACATTTTTTTTTTAAGTTCAACACAAATTTACCTTCCAGTAACAATAAGAACTGCTGAAAGCTCTTGTTAAATCCATATAGTAGAAAGAAGGAAACTAATTTCAAACCAGGTAAGCTGATGTTAGACATCAGAGACAACTTCTTGTTTTCAGGATGTGAGTTCTATACAGTGCTTAAATATGTGCGCAACAGAATATGTTCTTACTGTGTAACATGATACAGAAACTCCTACCATATAATTTGAAAATAATTGAGAACAAAACATACTGTATGCTTTTGAAGAACAGAACTTTTGGTTAAACTAAATACAACTGTGCTTGTATTCTTTTCAGCAATATCGCTATAATTTGTGGTGATCATTTTTTGCTTGGCATTGTATGCTTCCTGAAAGACAACAGCATATCTGCCTTGCTCATAGAAACTAAAGACTCTGCTGTACAAACGCTACCAAGGGTAGTGCTAAAAGTAGTTACTAGCAGACACATGATCTGATTTTATTTACTGTCTAAAGGGAAAACAGCCTGAAGATTTTCTATGTGAGAACCATGAATTTCTTAGGGTTATATCTTCTATTGGACAAACTACACAGTTGGGATAAATTTAGCCAAGTTTTTGAATGCAAGACATTAGAGGTGTGTGAAGTGGGCCCTATTCAATTCGGATTCAGACCAAATCAGGGACAGTGATTCAATTCATTGATTCGGATCACTGTCCTTGATTTGATTCAGCCAAATCTGAAGATTCGATAATGATTCGGAAAATCAGCGATTAGGACACAGACACAGCTTTAAATTTTTTTCTAAATACCTCGAGGTACCAGCACGGCTTATGAACACTGTGATGCTGGGGCGGATGGAGCATCCCACAGAAGCGTGAGAGGACTCCCCATGTGCTTGGCGGCGAACCTGAAAGTGGACCAGAAGTACTTCCAGTCCACTGCCGGGTCTGCTGGGGAGCGCGCTGGGGCCCCCCCATGCCTCCCGGCTCGGTGATCAGCCATGGGGGGGCCCCGGGTGCCCCCCAGACCCAGGAGGCGCCAGTTGCTGAGCCGGGGGGTGCAGGAGTCCCCCTAGCACAGTTTCCGGTAGACCCGGAAGTGCTTCTGGTCCACTTCCGTATCTGCTGCAGAGCACGCTGGGGAGCCCCCTGCACTTGTGTGCTGCATGGATACTCCATGTGCCCAGCATCGCAGCATTCACAAGCTGCCTGCTACCTAGAGGTATGTAGAAAAAACATGTAAAGCTGTGTCTATGTCTGAATTGCTGAATCTTTCCAAATCTCTCCAAATCGATTCAGAGGGTTCAATTAGATTCGGAGAGATTAAAAGGTCCTCCAATTCAATTCAGAGATTCAGCCACTGAATCGGGCCGAATCGAATCAGGGACCAAATCTTTGCACAGCCCTACAAGACATTCTTCTTTGGGTTTCTGATCACAGGGGCTAGGGACAGACATTCAAAAAGCCGGAACCCAAAATGATTGGCAAAGTCTTTGAAAAAATTATCAAGGCTCACATTTGCGAGAGCCCGGCAGGACAAGTTATGCTGAGGGGAAACCAGCACGGGTTCGTGGCAGGCAGATCGTGCCTGACCAATCTAGTTTCTTTTTATGACCAGGTTACGAAACGCCTGGACACAGGAGGAGGGGTGGATGTCGTATACTTAGACTTCAGGAAGGCCTTCAATGTAGTATCCCACCCCATACTGGTGAACAAGTTAAGAGGCTGTGACTTGGATGACTACACAGTCCGGTGGGTGGAGAATTGGCTAGAGGGTCGCACCCAGAGAGT
>NW_005841855.1:4142-7980 GCF_000455745.1 Alligator sinensis | reverse complement strand
ACTCTTTCCTGCTTATGCAGGGGGTCGGACTCGATGATCTATTGAGGTCCCTTCCGACCCTAGCATCTATGAATCTATGAATGAATTGATTCCAAAATGAACATGGGCTGCCAATGTGAGGATGTGGTCAGTAAGGCTAATTGCACCTTGTCATGCATCCACAGAAGCATCATAAGCAGGTCCAAGGAGGTGATACTCCCCCTCTATGCGACATTGGTCAGGCCACAGTTGGAGTACTGTGTCCAGTTCTGGGCGCCACACTTCAGGAGGGATGTGGACAGCAATGAGAGGGTCCAGAGGAGGGCCACTCGCATGATCAGGGGGCAGTAAGGCAGGCCCCACAAGTGGAAGCTATGGGACCTGAACCTGTTCAGCCTCCACAAGAGAAGGCTGAGGGGGGATCTGGTGGCCATCTACAAACTGGCCAAGGGGGACCAGCAGGGTATGAGAGAGTCCCTGTTCCCCCAAGCCCTACGGTGAGTAACAAGGAATAACAGCCATAAATTGACTGAGAGTAGATTCAGGCTAGATATTAGGAGGCACTACTTTACAGTCAGGGAGGCTAGGATCTGGAACCAACTTTAAAGGGAAGTGGTGCTCGCTCCTACCCTGGGGGTCTTCAAAAGGAGGCGAGATAATCACCTAGCCGGGGTCATTTGACCCCAGCATTCTTTCCTGCCCATGGCAGGGGGTCGGACTTGATGATCTACTTAGGTCCCTTCCAACCCTACCAACTATGAAACTATGATTAAAACTTTGCAGGTTAGTCTAACCTGCATAGACTGAATTGATTTGAAAGTGGATAGACATTCACTTTTGATTCCGGAAATGTAGGCACATGCCTTCAGTGGCTCAGGCTAGAAGCTGGGGGGTGGTAGAGCAAGGCCTCCCTTCCCTTCAGGCTGGAGGGAAGCTGAACTGAGGGGGATGTGGCCAGTCTCCAGCAGACTGAATATGACTGGGGAGGGGTTTAAACCCTCACCCTGGTCTGCAGGGACCCCAGTCGGGGTCTGCCAGGCTTTTTCCCCCTGCTTGTCACTCAGCATGGCCTGGGACTCCCAGACCCTCCCTCCCAGCCAGGGGGGATCCCGCTGTGTGTTTCCAGCTGCCAGAGCCAGGTTTTGCTTGGAACAGCCCAGGAGCAAAAGGCCTGATTGGGGGGAGGGAGGGGCCCTGGAGCAAAGTTCCATAAAAGGAAGATCCTGCCCAGTGACCCCTTCTGTCCTCTGGAAAGAAATACCCAGGATAGCCCTGGCCTCTGCAGTGGCGCACGTGATGTGGGCTTGCCCCATCAGCCCCAGGGCTATTACCTGCATCCCCTGGGCTGCAGGTGCTGAGCTGAGTGCACCCTGCTCACCGCTGCCCTGTTCGGTGGCAGTGCAGCATGGCCCGTGTACAAGGCACCAGGTTCTACCCTACAGCTTCCCTACCACCATTGCCACCAGGAGGGCCCACCCTGGCCATACTGGTAGGTGCCACCCACGCCATCAAACTGTGGTTGGCTGCTGGGTGGGCAGACAGAGGTAGGGAAACTGTAGGGGTAGTGTCCCACGCCTGATACACGGGGCTCTGCCTATGATTTCCCAGCCACTGCTGCTTGGGGTGTGGACAGACACCGGCCCAGCATGGCCCCCTAAAGTGAAGGGGGCAAGAAGGGGGTTTATTTCCCCATCCATCCCCCCTCCCACCAGGGGACCACAAGCAGGGTCTGTCAGCCCCAGCCACCACCTTCACCCAGCCAGGCAGACCCCAGTTGCAGTCCTCTGGTGGTAGAGGGGACAGAGGGAGGAATAAACCCTCCCTGCCTGCTTTGTCTCAGAGGGCCATGCCGGGCCGGGGTCTGGCCACATCCCTGCCCCTGCTGCTGCCGTTGGGAGCAAGGGGGGATGCCTGCAGGAGCTGCTCCCAGTGGGACATGGAAGAGAGTGGGGAATAAACCCCCTCCCTGCTTGCGTTCCCGGGACACCACAGATTCATAGATGTTAGGGTTGGAATGGACCTCAATAGACCATTGAGTCCGACCCCCTGCATAGGCAGCTCAGATGACCCCAGCCAGATACCTATCTAACCTCCTCTTGAAGACCCCCAGGGTAGGGGAGAGCACCACCTCCCTCGGGGCCCCATCCTAGCCCCTGGCCACTCTAACTGTGAAGAAGCTCTTCCTAATGTCCAGTCTAACTCTGCTCTCTGCTAGCTTATGGCCATTATTTCTTGTAACCCCCGGGGGCGCCTTGGTGAGTAGAGTCTCACCAATTCCCTTCTGTACCCGCATGATGAATTTATAGGCAGCCACAAAGTCACCTCTCAACCTTCTCTTGCAGAGGCTGAAGAGGTCCAGGTGCCCTAGTCTCTCCTCGTAGGGCTTGGCCTGCAAGCCCTTAACCATACGAGTGGCCCTTCTCTGGACCCTCTCCAGGTTATCCACATCCCCCTTAAAATGTGGCGCCCAAAACTGGATGCAGTATTCCAACTGCGGTCTGACCAGCACCCAACAGAGGGGAAGTATCACCTCTTTCGTTCATGTTGTCATGTATCTGCTAATGCATGATAAAGTGCAGTTCACTTTGCTGATGACTTCATCACACTGACAACTCATGTTCATCTTGGAGTCCACTGCTGCTGCCCTGTCAGGGTCCCTCCCCTCACTGGTCAGTGGTAGGGGCAGGGGTGTGGCCAGATGCCAGCCAGCATGGCCCCCTGAGATGAAGGGGGCAGGAAAGGGGTTTATTCCGCCCTCCATCCCCTCTCCCACTGGGGAACTGCAGCCAGAGTCTGCCAACCCCAGCCGCTGCCGCTGCCTCCACCACTTGCACCTGACCAGGCAAGTCCCACCTGGGGTCCCACAGGGAAGAGAGGATGGAGGGCAAAATAAACCCCCTCCCTGCCCCTTTCACCTCAGGAGGCCATGCCAGCTGGTGTCTGGTCATGCCCCCACCCCTGTCACTGGAGCAGTTAGGGAAGTGAGAGACCCTGACAGGGCAGCAGCTTCCATCATAGTGTCCCAAGGAGTACAAGCAGAGAAGAGGTTTATTCCCCCTACCTTCCCTCTCCCCACTGGGAACCCCAGCAGGAGTCTGCCTGACTGGGGATGAGCGGCAGAGGCTGTAGCCAGGGCTGGCAGACCCCAGATGCAGTCTCCTGGTGAGAGAGGGAATGGAGGGGGAATAAACATCCTCCTTTCCCCCTTTGCCTTAAGGGGGGGCCATGCCAAGCCAGTGTCTGGCCACACCCCAAACAGCGGTGGCAGGAAAGCTGTAGGCACAGCACAACCCCATATACCAGGTGCGAAGCGCTACCCCCTCAGCTCTGCCACAGCTGCCATCTGCCTGCCCCATGGCCAGCCGCAGTTCAGCGGCACGGGCAGCACCTACTAGTATGGTCAAGATGGGCCCCCCTGACAGCAATGGCAGTGGCGGTGGGGAAGTGGCAGGGGTAGAACCTTGTGCCTAGTGCCTGGTACATGGGGCCATGCTGCACCACCATCACTGCCGCCAGGTAGAGAACCAGTGAGCAGGGTGTGCCCAGCTTGGCACCCAGCAACCACAGGTAATAGTGCATGGGCTGAGAGGGCAAGCTCACACCATGCGTGCTGCTGCCAGGGCCAGAGCCAGCCCAGGACCTGCTCTCCAGTGGGTAGAAGGGGCTGCCAGGGAGGAGCTGCTCCCCCAGCTGCATGCTCAGCTTGGCTCTGCCCCAGGCTAGCTCTGTGATGGTGGGACAGAGGAGGAAGGAATTAAATCACCCTCTATTCCCATTTCTTGAGGCTGCAGATGAGGCTGGCCATGCCCCCCTGCCTGTGCCACTCAAGCAGGGATGCGGGGCAGGGATGGCTAACAAG
>NW_005841855.1:0-4116 GCF_000455745.1 Alligator sinensis | reverse complement strand
GTGAGGCGGGGCGGGAATGCCTAACAGGGGCTGCTACACCCTGGCCAGGCAGACCCCGCCTGGGGTCCCCCAGGGGGACAGGGGAGGGAATAACCCCCACCCCCCCACTCCCTTTACCTTAGGGGGCCATGCTGGGTCGGTGTCTGGCCATATACCACCCCTGCTCCAGCTAGAGAGCAGAGGGGTGAGGCCAGCCCTACTCTCTGGAGCAGAAAGCACAGCCCAGGGCTGCAGAGCATGCTGGGATGCTGGGGGACTGTCATTTAATTTAAACCAGCAAGGGGTCTGGAAGTTCCATAAACCGGTTTGACCAAAATCAGTTAAGTCTGATAGTACATTCAACCAGGTTTCTCTGAAATCGGTTTTGGCCATTTTCAAACTGGTTTATGTGCACTGAACTTTTCTGTTACAGATTTACACCAGTTTCTGATCACTTAAATTGGTTTATGCGTAACTTCTACCCCTAGCCAGGAAGCCAGGCACAGCATAGTGAAGCAGAGGAGAAGGGTAAGAAATTCCCATGGGTAGCAGACACACAATTAGCAGGAGAGAAGTGGATTACTGGGACATCAATGCCTATCAAAAGGGAGAAGGGTCAATCTCACCTTCCTTGTACTGAAAGAATTCAGAAGTTGGGTAAAAACATGTCATAAACCCGATATCAACATTTAGTCCTGGTTCTTTATACACATAGACCAGACTACCCAAGTAGAAATTTTTTGAAAAGTGATGAGCACCTCCTGAGAGGTGCTAAGGGCTCTTAGTACTGAAATGAGTTGAGGCTCCAATGTCAGTGATGTCTAAGCATAAACCTTAGCCCCACTGATTTCAATGAGTATTAGGCATATCCTTATCTTTAGACCTATGTTTAAGTGCTTTGCTGAATCAGGGCCTCAAGGTCTTCAGCACTACCAAAATTTAATTTTAAGATCAGTCCCTGAAAATAATAATTCTTTAAATGTAGTCAATTTATGATCTTGTACATTTTAGTTAATATCCCAGACTTTCTTTGGGATGGAGGCAGGATTATTTCTTTGTCGACATCTTATCAAGTTCTAAGGATTGCCACAGCTATCCAGAGAAATATTTACTATTGGTTAAAATTAATGCTTGTCAAATTCCAAACCACAAATTTTGCAGATGATGCTATAGTACAAAGGCACTGACTCAGGATGAGCTGAACCAGCGTTCTCACCACATTTTTTCACCCAGAAATAATTAATTCTAAAATCGAAGCACAATATGCCAAAACCACAGCAAGAGAAAATTCCTGCCATTAAGATTCAAGTACCCACTTGTGTTTTCATTTACAAGATTTACTAGGCTTGCAACTTTCATGCCATTTTACCACTTAAACTAGCTGCTGATGCTAGGTCAATAAAGAAAGCCCTGAGTAGAAGCAGCTGCTGCAGTTTGCTTTGTCTTTGGAGCCCATGTCAGGTTATGCTGTAGGCAATAAAGTCAGTGATTATAAATGACACTTCTTTGTTCCTGCCAAAATGTACAGTCTTTTTTTTAATGTAGTTGTGTGCATTCAGTGCTTGTGAAATGTGCCTCACAACTTGCAGTCCTTCACTCACACTCAACAGTAGAGTGAAGTTAGTTATACTTCCTGGATAATGGGCCTTTCTCATGTTCTGGAAGGAATGCTTTTATAGGTGAAAGCATAGTTCAGTATCCAGGTCCATTCAGCCCTTGGCCAGCAAATGGGCCAATTAATGTCAAATATCATTGTAGAGTTTTTTATAAAAGCGCTTTTCCACTGGAAACTGGACTGAGACCAAACTCAATGCACACAATTTCTCCCCTATTGGTTATTTCTTCAGAGAACATTGAAGCTATTCATACAAGTAAGGATCTGAAGGATTGAGCCCATACTTGTGCAGACTCTATAATGAAGACTCAGCTCTGGAGAGAGGGGGAATGCAAGTGTTGTTAACACTGAGAGAAAGCACAGCAACATGAGGACATTTGAAAGGAAAGATCAAAGATTACATTCAGTTTAAGTTTACATTAACAAATATTCATACTCCGGAAGAGATGTCAGAGCCAGGTTGAGACACAGGATTGGGGAAAGAGGAAGAAGAGAAGGCAGAAGCAGACCTAATAAATGGAGATATTACTGGTGTCATGAAAAATAAAAACTAGCTTCATCTTAAAAAGACCGTATTTAAGTATGTTTATTTACATTCTAAGCCTGGGTTTATGTAGAACCTATAACTCAAAAAGGGGAGATGAGGCTGTGGCAGCTTCATTTTACTATAATACGATCCAAAATTAACTGGCTTTCAACCATACCATCTTATATGATCTACTTGGAAAGCACGGACTTGGTTTCCTTTACAGATTAAAATTCTCAGAACCAAATGTTCCTGATACAGTGAGGAAGGGGACAAGGTAGGGGGAGTATTTTTTTTTTCTGCCTATTTTTGGGGGCAGGTGGGGCAATATTACAGCTTTCCCAGATCTGTTCTTATCCCCAAAAGTGCTACCATGTGGATCCCAACCCCAGATGGAAACAGAAAGGAGGGCAATGGTACACAAGAGGTCTCAAGGAAAGCAATCTGATTTATGTCAAATTCTTAAATTTTTGCCCCAATTAACATGCAAAATAAATTCCTGTGTACAGATGGAGCACTAATGGATTCCATACCAGAACTGACTGCACTTTGGTGGTGAACAAGGTGCTTCCCACTTATCACTTACTTCATGAAGGAGTTGTGATGCTTAATTACTTGAAAAATGCTTTGAAATCTTCAGCTGCCAGGTACTATGGATATGATAATTATTTTAATCGACTGGATCCTATATTTCTCACCCACACAAATCTCCTGGTGCCTTGAGATCTTTGCCTGATGAAAGACTGCATGGCTCGACACTTACTATTGTAACAGAATGATTATTACAGCTATTATAATTTTGGAAACAAATGAATATAAAAAGTCAGATTTGTTACAAAAGAGAAGAGATTGTTTTAAACCAAGTCACATAGCCACAATTAGGAATAGTTGATTCATATTCTCAGCAGTCTTGTGAATCTGAGAAAGTAAAGGGTTACCAACATACAGACATGTTCTATCTATGAGACATGCTTTATGTAAATGCACTTCACAGCATTTGCCAACTTGTGAGTAATGTTTAAATATTTAAAAAGTTAATTATCATCAGATCACATAAAAGCCTCAAGTCTTCCAAGGGCCATGCTTCTAGCTTAAAGTTCATGGCTCAGTTTTCTTTTTTTGTCACCTCCCCCCTTATGACAGATAGGTATGATGACTAATCAATAGACTACTTTGCCATTCAGCTGTAAAACTAGATCATAGAGGAAACCAAGTGCTGAATTTGAGTTACTGAGCTTTCCTGTATTTGGCTCTGCTACAGATCTTTTACATGACCTTGGGCAACTCATTCATCTCTCAATGCCTCCTTTTCCTTTTTGACAAATAAGAATAATACATCTCCACTTCTTAGGCGTATTGTAAGGTTAGTTCATTAACGAAAGGCTCAGATACTATAGTGATGAAAAAAAAAATTTCTAAAATTCTAATTGCTGTATTGCAACACGGTGCACTGATGGAGATTTTTTGGGCCGACACCAATGGCCAATTTAACGGGCCATATGGGCCGATACCAATCTGATTGCCGATATGCAGCCAGACAGCTTGGAGAGCGGCGTCCAGTTGGTAAGTCTGTTGTGGGGGAAGGGGCATGGAGGTGGGGAAGGGGTGTGGGGGGGAGCAGATTGGAGGCCCCCATGGTAAGGAAGGGAGTGGGACTGCGGGTTGGGGCCAGGGCAGTGCCGGGCTCTTCCTGGTGGGGGGCTGGGTCAGGCTGCACTCAGGGTGCATGGCACTAGGAGGGGGCCTATGGTGAATTTTGGGGTGGTTCTAGCCCCCCCAACCCTCCTCCCAGTGCTGCCACCTGCCATGATTCCAGCCTAGTCCAGCCTCCCTCAAGGAAGAGCCCAATGCCAGCCCCAGCCCACAGTGGCAGCCTGCCCTTGCCTTGCTGGCAGATGCAGGGGCACATGCACCCCCATGCCCTCCTGGGGTGCATGCAGTAGTGGGAGCTGCCCTGCCCTCCACCCCACTTCCTGCGCCCCCCGGCCGGGCTCCA
>NW_005841854.1:5550039-5562055 GCF_000455745.1 Alligator sinensis | reverse complement strand
CAACTGCTGCCAGGTGGGGGGGGGTGATCCCTGGGGATGATTCCCATTGCCTCCTACTGCCCCCCCCTTGCTCACTCTCCTAGCCCCTCCCCCATGGCTGCCCCACCCAGCCCCAGCATCTCAGCTCTTTAAAACAAAAAACTGAAAAAAACCCATACTCACCAGCTCCTGCCAGGTGTGGGGCAAGGAGGGACAATCCCCGTTGCCCCCCACTGACCCGTGCTGCATGGGGGGCTCTGCCATGAGTCCCCAAAGCCCCTACGGACACTGCAGCAGCTGGTGTGTAGGAGCTTTTCTTTTTTTTCTTAAAGAGCCAGGAGCTGGGGCCCAGTGGGGCAGCCATGGGGGGGGGAGGGGCTGGAAGAGCAGGCGGGGGGCTCATGCCAGACCCCCTCCATGAGGCATGGGGAAGCAGTGGGCAGTGGGGATTGCCCCCCTCTCTGGCAGCAGCTGGTGAGCAGGGGCTTTTTTTTTTCCCCCCAAAGTCAAGAGCTGGGGCCAGGAGAGCAGGCAGGGGATGGGGGCTCATGACAGAGCCCCCCATGCATTATGAGGCAGCAGGGATCACCCCCCTACTACCATCACATGGCAGCAGCTGATGAGTGTTGGGCTTTTTTTTCAAAGAGCCAGGAGCTGGAGCCAGGTGGGGCAGCTTCAGAGATTCGGCTGATTTGGCAGTGGCCAAATCTCTGAATCAGATTTGGCTGAATCAATTTGGGACAGTGATTCAAATCACCAAATCAAATCACTGTCCCCCAAATCGGTTGAATCCAAAGCAAATACTAGCCGCTTCGCACAGGGCTACTGCTTTCCTTAAGTCTCTTGTGTTGTTTCCTGTGATTTGTATCTATCTCCCATTCTCATGTTCTCACTGCACTTTTCTCTTTTATATTACTTTTAAGGTTTTAGCCATACCACTGTGAGCAGATTTGAGCAACAGCCAGAAGCATACTTGGCAACAATTTTACAACATGGAAGCACCTATCATTCTTAAGCACTGACAAAATGCTCAACACTATATCAGAACTCAGGGGCCACACCACGTACAATATGCTAGAAGTGCTAGGAAGCAATTCAGTGACACATGGCCAGCCTACTCATTCCTGCACTTTGTATGCAGCATGGCACTCATAAACATGCATGAGACTTAAGAGCAGCACTGGGCTTGCACCAAAAACATGTACAAGACATTTTTCAGCATCTGGCACACTGAACAGGAGCAACTTGTCAGGGTGGTGTATTTTTAGGTAGCTTTCCCTTGCACTGCTCACCAAAACAGGCAATCTCTGCTGCAAAGAGTTTATAATCTAGAACAGTTTCACTTTCTGGTCTGGTTGGCACAGTGCTAACCCCATGCATTGAAATCACCTGAAATTTACAATGCTGTGAGCTGCTGCTTCTTTTTCTAATGAGGAGTGCGGGTAGGAACTATACTAGCCCAAAGATGCCCTGATGCAGTGTTCCTGTGTAGAATTTTACACACAATTCGTAACAAAGGTAAAAAGTATGGATATATTCCCAACTAAACTGTCCCTAAATGCTTGAGACTGCACTTACAAGAGGCGCTGAACACCTACAACAACTAGAGTCAATTGTGGTAGTAGGAGGTGTAAATCTCCTTTTTAGCATTTGGGGAGTTTGAGTCAAATCTTTAAAAACCTAATTCTTGAATCCCTGACACTGCTCTGGTACTAGCTTACTTCCAATGTTGCCATAGCAATTAGGTCAGCAGCCTTTGATATTTAAGATCTTTTGCAATTCCCCCCTTCCCTTTTTTTTTCCCCAAGCATGAGAAGAAGCAGTTATTTCAGTATAACACAATTCCTGAAGCGCTGTAGCTGTTGGCAGGGTCACACCAAAGTGTTACGAAGACTCTTGTTTACTGCTTACATCTTTACAACCTATAATTGATTTGTCTTTATTCCTAGTCTATTCTTACCCAACCTTATTTGAGTTGCCTTAGAAATGTTTACAGCAATGAAAGTCATTCTGCAAGTTCTGAACACCACCTGCTTAGCTTTGACTGGAGGTGGAAAAGTATTTTCTTTTACAAATCCATATGAAAGACTTCAACAGGACATAGACCATAGTTTTGATTCATGAGAACATTTTATATAAAAGAGATTTTCATGTAAAACATTAAAAGAAGACTGAAGTTGCAAAGTCAGGAGTCGGTAAATGTTATTAAGTAAATTAAGGTGCAGGATGCCTCCAGATTCCCTTCCTACACTCCTCCATTTTGATCCAGATGGATTTCTCCTTCTCAAATGCTAGCAAAATGAGTACTGACAGTCCAATGAAGAGATGGAATCCACCCTGATTCCACTTTGCTGCTACATCAGGCCCTGAAGAGCAGGAAAGACAATTCAAGAAAAGTCGAGCAAAAACCCCATATAGTACTCCTATTGTTATTCGATATTCACTTATGGTTAGCCTTTAACATAACAATACCTGTATTCAAAATGACAGTTTTTCAAATACCTCAGAATACAATTTTTGATCAGTCTTAAGATATACAAACAAACCTCTAGAACAACACATTCCACAGAATTCAGTTCAATGATCACTCACTCACTTTTTTTCCTCATTCCTGAATGTTTACAATGTTAAAGTTTTAAATGTGCTTGAAGAGTCCTATTAAAGTTAATAAATGACTCCTAAATATACAGTTAATCATTTATATAAAATACTTGCACATTTAGATCCGCCCTATTTTATTAATGGTCTTTTTATACTTCCTCCTCCGAGAAGAGAAAAACAATAGTATTGCACTGTATGGAGGCTTCAAAACACACACACACACACACACACACACACACACGGAACTTCAAGACTCAACTTCCTTTCATTCTCCACAGTATCCGAGTATCTAACCTGTCCCATTTTTCCCTTTGAAAATCCTCCCCTTCCCTCCCACACCCTGAAGAATCCAATTCCAAGCCCATACAACTACATACACTTGGAAGTGTGCATGTATGTTGTTCACAGTTAATTTAGCTTGTTTACCTACAGATTGATCTGAGAGATTATACATAACATTTAAGGATTATAGAGCTCATTTTGTTATACTTCTCTACTACAGAATTTCTAATAATCTTCTGCTGGTTTAGAGGAAGATATTATTTCAGATTTCTTTCCAGTCTCAAGAGGTCTTTTTTTTAATAATATTAAAAGAAAAGATTTTCATTGACAGATAGTCTTGCTATTATATGACAATTTTCACCTACCTAGCTATATATACACATACATAAAATATTGACATGACCTACTCTCCCCAAGTGCACAAAGTGACAGATTCACATGCACACCTCCTCAGGATATAATAAATGGAAAACGTCAGCCCTTCCAGTGTCAAACATACAATGAGTTGACTTGGATACATAGTCAGAGGCACTTGGATCACCTAAAAACTGTATTTCATCCCCCTGGATACATTTCACACAATTACAAAAGCTAGGGACTACTCTTTGTGATCAACACAATAGCTAACACCCTCATACACTGTTTGCCTTAAGGTAGAAATGTTCTTATCCTTTTGTTTTATTCATGTCCTTCTGTTTACTCCAAATACAATAAAGGGAGAGGTGGGTGTGTAAGTAAACTCTTGTGAAGGTTTGTGCTGTACGTCCAGACTTACTTGGCCATACCTCTCCACTACGACTGAAGAACAGAACCACAGACAATAGGGCTGAGCTCAGGAGGTCATCCAGTCAACCCTCCACACAAAGCAGCATCACTCCTGTCTACATCATCCCAACCAAATGTTTGTGCAATAAGTTCTTAATTTCCAAAAGGTAAAGATTACACACCCTCTCTACACAAGCTGTTCCAGTGCTAGCTACCTCATAGTTTGAGAGTTTTCCTAATATCCAACCTAGATTTCCCTGGTCACAAATTCAAACCATTACTTCTCCTGTGGCCATGATGCTCAGTCCGTGATCATCCTAAATTATAACTATCCTTCATGTATTTGAAAATGTATCAAATACTCCCTCATTCTTTTTTCTTCAAACTAAACCAATCCCAGTTCTTCCAATCTTTTATTTGTAAGTATTTTTTTTCTGAGATGTCTAATCACTTCTGTTACTTTCTACTGGATTCTCTCCAATTTGTCAATAAGAACTGGATTTCTAATTCTTAAAATAGTTACTTTACCTAGGGACCCACGGTGGGAACTCCAGATCTATATTGCAGTCTTCTGGACTTCCCTCTGTTCTCCTCTCTGCTGTAGATATCAGTAAACTAAGGGAAACTATTAATAATGTCTAGTACAAGGTAAGGAAGAGATTGTGCTATACCTATAGTATTTTCAAACAAAACCAATTAATCGTCTCAGTTTTCAATTAAGGCAATCTATGGAACTTGGAAGCCAAGGCAAAGTGGCTAATGGGAACAAGGGTACAAAAATACAGCCAGTGTAGATGCAAAACTCAACCAGCTTAATGCACGCAAGAGGAGTGAGGAAGAGGGAACTGATAACCAGCATCCTAGACTTCTGGCACATAAAATCACATTTCCGTTAGCAAGTGCTTTTAATAAACCTATATGTTACAGTATGTACTGCATTAGCAAAAGCAGAAAGATGCAGAATCGATAGTACGCAAATTATGAAGGGAAGAATAATTGAAAAGGTAAATGAGAAAATACAGGTAGATTATGCCAGATTAATTCAATGCATTTCTTAGATGACTTATTTTCTAGACATGGACATATAGTAAAACTTTATATTTTTAGACCTCCTGAAGTTTCTAATATGATGCCACATGAGAAGTTAGTCCAAATGAAAGAGATGAGGGTTAGAAGAACTCTAACATGGGTGAGAAATTGACAAAAAGGGGAGACAGCAATTGGCTGTGCTTCAAGGGAAAAATATTGTCCTGGCTGGAAAATTACTTGTGGAATCTCTCAATAATCAGTTTTGGAACTAATCTGTCATATTGTCACCAATGATTCTGGCACAAAAAGTAGAAGTGTGCTGATGACAAAAAACTAAAGAGCATCAACAATAGAGTAGAGGATGGAGATATCATGTGGAAAGAACTGGATGACTTTGAAGATCCAAGTCATAAAAATGCTGTGAAGTTTAGTAATACAAAATACAAGGTCATTTACTTAGGGACCAATGACAATTTCCATTAAAACAGTCTTCTTTTTCTTTCATATGAATGACTTGGAGCAACAATTATAAATCCAGTATAAGGTTAGTTAACCAGTCTAATGCTATCGAGGAAAGGGAATGCATCTCTGCAATGCCACAGTCAAATTTGTATAGGAGGGCAGAGTGTTGTTGTGTGGTCCATAGTTTGATCAGGGTTGCCAGAGTCACATTCTGCACAATTCTTAATATACCATCTGTGCATCAAATGACCACAGTGACCGTGCCCACTTCGGATCCTATTTAGAACTTTTCCTGTTTTTCATGGAAGGTCAAAACCAGGAGGCTTTATTATTGGGTCAGAAACTAGACGTTTATTCTGAATGGTAGTTTAATTTCATGCTTTCATCCAGGCTGCTGCACTGCTGTTTCCTAAAAGGGCTTGAACACGTGTCCACAAAGGTTTCCAGGAGACATGGTTAAAACTGTAAGATAATTGGTTGGAACTTACAGGAAATAAAGAAAGACCTAAGCATAATGACTCAGTAACATAATGTCTACAAGCCACCAACAAGACAGCTGTGAAAAAGGCAAATGTGATCCTAGGATGCTGCAGGAGAGGTATTTCCAAAACATCAGAAATGACTCTAGTGAGACCTCACCTGGAATAATGTGTATAGTTCCCATCACTCATATTTGAGAAAGATCAGTTCAAACTGAAAAGGTTCAGAGAACCACTAACAGGAATGGAGACCCTGTCTTATAAGAGGAGACTTAAAACAGCTTGCCTTAATTAGCCTATCTAGTAAAACAGTGATTGAGAAAGGACATGGAGAAGAGAAGGGCTCAGTCCTATGCTGCTATGCATTTGAGAGTTAAACTCTGAGGTCTACTAAATCTGTTTGTTGCAACTTTGGCCACCTTATCTGGTCCTGGAATCTATTAATGTGACATATCAGCCAAAACAAGCCAGTGCCCATCTTCACATGACCAAAACCCATGCTAACAGAACTAGTTTTCATTGCAACTTAAAAGTTGCCCAGAGTATTTTGGTACAGTTTGTCCAAATTCCATATGTGCTCAAATTACAGAGAGAATTTTAATTTGTTCTTAAGACTGGTACTGCTACCTTGGGTCATAACCCATTGTGTCAATAGCCTCTGAAAATACACAGTATTCCAAAATGTACATAATTAACTTCATTCCATCTACACGTAACAATGGTAAACAACCCAAGTGTTTTTCAACAAATCTTATCAGTTTCCTCTCTTTAAAAGAACTTTTTTCCTAAAACATTCATAACAACCTCTCCTCCACCACTCCCCTCCATTTCCAAGCACATGTCTACAGTTTCACCAGAAGGTTCACCAAAACATGAATTTGCATTTCCACCAAACTAATTCAGTGAAACATTACAACAAGACAGACTACAATGAGAGCAGAGTCAATCTATTTCTTATAAAATGCAAGCCATTTTTTTTTCAGTCTTCTAATGTGATATTAGTATATTATCTGTATATCAGGGGTATATTATTGTTTTATAAATATGGCCCCTCCAGTTTTATAGAACAGAACTGCAATATCTAGATTTTTCTCTTGTTTTAACCATATGAGTACCCCTCATATCTGGCAGTTTTCAAGATACATTTTCTAGGTCCCTGGGTTCTTTTCAGCAAGGTATTCTAGCCAGCCCAATTTCTCTCTAGAATGTCTATGGCAATTTCTCACGTGAAAGCTGTGAGAACCTGGCAAGAAATAAAGCTTGTCAGGAAGCCACAGTTAGTTTTGTCTTGTTTTATAAAGTAAGAAGCTACTTTGATGCCTTCTCGACAGGCATTACTAATGGCTTCCTTTGTTGGTTCAAACTGATGCACACTGTTCTTTACAATCCAGTTTAGTACAACTTCATTCCCAGTTGTTGCATATTTAATTTATATTTCAACTAGGAAAGATATGGCTCATGGCCTATGGGAGAAGTTAGTTTCTGCAAGGACCTAAATGTAGGCTTCTTTAGATCCGTTGTTTACTTCAAGTCTCTCTTGGATTTCAAGTAATTTTTACAATATGTATTTGTTCCCTCTAGAAAAAAAATTCCATTATGGAAAATATTCCATGATGATATATTTTCTTAGTGCTCTGAGTAATAGCTCAAGTTGAAATATTGAAATAATGAATTTTGTTTTCCTGCCTAGCCTGCCTGTAACTTTAGCAAATACTTACAGTGAAGAAAAAAAGTAGACCAGTGAAATAAATACATAGATGACTATGCAAAACAGAGCAGTGTTTAATTTATACAACTTTCTTCAAAGATTGTTCAATACCTCCGTTTTAAGTAAACTTAGAAATTAACACATTTAAACATATTTATTAGCTGAAATTTCTCGAGTTACTTACCACCCCACCCTACAGCATGCATGCATATACAAACTTGGAAGAATTATATTTTTTGATTCAGCTACCTTGATTTCAAGTTAAACAGTATTATCCATGCACATAAAATCAGTTTTTAAGGGTATCACAGTGGTGTAACTAGGTTTGGGCAACCGGGGCAAGCTCTCTGGGCACCAACTTATGTGTGTGGATGGAAGGGAGGAGGAAGAGCAGAGGGATTAAAAAAAAAAAAAAATGGCTGCCAGCAGCTGTTGTGCAACCACAATCATCATATTAGTGGTTTGGCAGCAACCAGAAGCCACACTGGTGGGGTGTCACTGGATTTTGCCTCCTATTTTCAGATACAATATTACTGATACAGTCAATTTCTTTTTGTATTGTGTTGGGTACTTTGAATTTCAATCAAATATTAAAAATATTAAAATTGTGCATGTTACTGAGCCTGTGTTCATTCCCATTAGTTTATGTACAGTAAAAGCTCTGTTATCCAGCATCCCCCAGGAATAGGGGATGCCAGTTAATTAAATATTCCGGTTAATCAAATGTGTACCGTCTGGTGCACTCCCCAGTGTCAGTGCGCCAGGGTACATGGAGCGGGGCCCCATGCAGACTGCTTTGCCCCAGGCCGCGAGCCAAAGAAGTGGCAAAGAAAAACTGCTTGCGGCGGCGAAACCCAGAAGTGGTACTTTCAGTTTTGCTTTTGCTCAGATGCTGGTTAATAGAGTTTTCTGGCTAATAAAAGTGAAAGTTAATGCAGCTTTTGCTGTACCTTGATTGACCAGGAGTTTCAGATTCATACTATGGGGTAGCCAACATAATTTTTTTTTGCTAAACCTTGCTAATAAAAATATACACAACAAGTAATTTTAAAGTTTCTTGCAAACTTCACACAAAGCATTTGTGGTTCTGTTTTTTGGGTTGTTTTTTTTTTTTTTAATATAAAAACAAGTTATCAGACGTTATTCATAAAGCTTAGAAAAAGAAAAGAAAGGCAGGTCCTATTTGGTAGCTTTTTGTAATTGTGGGCCATATATTCAATGCTACTGCCTTAATTACCACTGATCAATAATGGATTTCTTACATATGACAACTGAGATTTAAAAAATGTACATAGGATACACCTTAGATTATAAAGCAATGGACTGCTGCAATCAATCAATAACACAATCAAGGACTCCTTCCTGAGGGTGGCTGGTTATTTGAGCATTTGTTCATGCAACC
Organism: Alligator sinensis; assembly: GCF_000455745.1. Classification (NCBI taxonomy): domain Eukaryota; kingdom Metazoa; phylum Chordata; order Crocodylia; family Alligatoridae; genus Alligator; species Alligator sinensis. Next base: position 5,553,348 of record NW_005841854.1, on the reverse strand, counting down.
CCTAGATATTTTCTCTCTCAGCAAGTTTATAAGGCAACCAAACTAAGATCAGGCAGAAATGAAATATGGAAATGTTTATGATTTTTCCTCCCATTTTTCAGGCAAGGCCAAAAAAGATGAAGATGCACCTTAAGGAAAAACTAGTACAATGTGGCCTGCCCAAAAAAGTGGTGCTTGAAGGAATTTCTACAACTGCTGAGGGATGAAAGTATTCATAAATTAGATTTATTAACCATGAGTTGGTATGTCTATTCAATAATTATACCACATGATTCAAAAAAAAAAACAACATGTTAATATTTTGCTTCTCAAAATATACTCAGTAAAAATAATTGCTAAAGAAGTTACTATGCTCTGGTTTGGTAAGCAACACCTATACATTTGTAAGCCTCCTAAATTAGGGCCTTTCTATTTGAATACTGATGCAACCAATATTTCCATCAACTCTTTTTAGGTCTACTATGTTTTTCTTTACTTTTAGATAAGTAACATAATAGTATTTATCTGTAAATCTGTCATGAAAACACCAGTTTCACATCATAGAAGGCAATCAAGTACATTCCTTTCTTCCTTTTGCTTGTTTTTAAACTTGAGAGAAATATGATTGTCCTAGATAGTTGTAAACTAATGAAGATATAGCCAGGAATCTGCTTCATTATAAAAACTATTTTATCTCATTGCAGGATTTCTTTCCTTATTAGTACAATTTTAGGAGTGGCTGTTGTCAACTATTTTCTTTTCCCTGGTGCATCCTATCAATTATGTTTTTTTCTGAGGACAAGTTAAGAAGCAATTAACAGGTTCAGAGCAGCATCAAATACACCCTAGAACCAGAATGTCTTCCTCTAATAATTACCCTTAGTAATTCTATACTTTTTCCTGATTCAAGCTCAGTCACTCAGAGCAGATGCAGAGTTGCTAAAAAAAGCGCACACACTTATATAGCTAAATCTTGGAGTGGGAAGGGGGGTGGGAGGGATAAAGCTTTTTCCCCTGTCACAATGCTTTAGGATGACAAAAGATGGGGTCTTTTGGGATTAGGTTACAGAGAGACCTTGATAGGTATCAGAAGTAAAAAACTTGTTTGAAGAAATCCTCGACAAGCAAGAAATTAGATCAAGTTACACAGCCTTCTTAAAAAGGAATACATCTCAATAAATGATTTGAGAATGTTTTCTGCTTAACTGACATCCTTTGTTACACTTCTACCCCAGACTAAAGGGCATCCATAAAAAAAACAAACAGCCTGAATATAAGGGTACAGAAAGCTGTTCACTGCACCTCAGTCTATGTTCACGCAGCTTATTTTAAGCTGCGTGAACATAGACCAGGAGCAGCATGCAGAGATATTTGCTGCTCCCAGGAGCTATGTGGGAAAACTGGTGTAAGTAACTTGAGGTGGAGAGAGAAAGCACTGGTAGATCTGTGGGGGGGAGGGTGGAGTTGGCAGGGGTAGGAAGAGTAAAGCTCTGGGGTTGGACTGAGTGGCTGGGCTTTCCCAAACCCGGGGCTGCATTCTGAACATTTACAGGCATTTAACAGATTAGGTTAACCTGTTTTCAATCTAAATGGGTTCACCTCACCTCCTCAGGTGAATTAATTTAGATAAGGCCTGCCATTTTTGGAATTATTTAAACTCCCCTGAATGACAATGGGCATTTAAATCAACCTAACCTTAGTTAGGTTGATCTAAATGTAATGGTGATACATACCCAAAGGACAGCCACAGAAATTACACATAAACCAGTATAAGCAATTCGAAAATGGTTCAAATTTGTGACACAACAGAATTTCAGCGCATGTAAACAGCTTTCAAAATAGCTGAAACCCGTTTAAGTCTGATACTACATCCATCTGGGTTTAACTTATTTAAGTTAAATTGGTTTATTGATCTTGTGTCCCAGATCCTCTGCCAATGCAAATTAACTCTCAGGCCCCCAGAATCCCAGGATGCTCTGCACATCTCCCAGAAACCCTCCCTTCAGAGGGTGGATGGGCTACTTTGTCCCAAGTTTTCTCTTCCAGTGGAGCAAGGAGGCATGCTCTAGCACCCCCTAGCTTCTGGCCTGGGCCACTGCAGGCATGTGGCTGCATTTCCAGAATCAAAAGTGAATGTTTGTTCACTTGGTTCAATCTATGCAGCTTAGATTAACTAGCAAAGATTTAATTGATTTAGCCTCAAGCTTTTTCACTGTCTGTACTTAGCCTAATAGACTGTTCCATGGCTCATTCAAAATGTGACCTTTGAAAATAAATGCAAGAGTAGGAGATTGCAACTCCTGCAACCTGAAAACAGAGTTAGCTGGAAGATGAGCTTTTGCCTCTGGACAGGTCAGAAAAAGGGTAAGGAAGCCTTTCCTACTTTAGAAGTTTGAAACAAAAAGCATCATACAAGTGTGTGGTCCATCCAGAAGGGCTCAATTCAACCACTGTCCATGAATACCTGGGGCAAGCTATATACACACTTAGGACACATCCACACATGCAAGCACGTGCGCTTGCTGCAGCTCAAATAGAAGTGGTGCAAATTTGAGCCGGGGCTTTTTCCTCTTAGCGTACGTGCTCGGACATACACTTTGTTGTGGAGCTAATTGTGCCACTTGGGGCAAAATAACCTTGCTTGACTCCTCCCAGATCTTCAGCCAGGGGGAGCTAGAGCCTGGGGCCAGCACCTGTGCTGTCCTCAGCAGTATAAAAAGCTGCCCTGTCCTGGCCCCAGCAGTATAAAAAGCTGCCCTGGCAAGTAGCTCAGGGCTACTAGCTCTCAGGAGCTTCTGGGGCCCAGCCAATTGATACCTGGGGACACTACCCCTTGTGCCAGCTGGACTGCTGAAGCCACCCTGAGAGTTCCCTGCATCCTCTACCTACTGAAGTAGTCTGGCAGTGGGGGCTGCTGCCTGGCTGTGACCTGCTGTGCACCTGCCAGACTTGGATGGGGACTGCAGAGCCAGTAGAGGAATTTGTCCCTCTGGGTCAGCTGCCAGTGGACTGTGGTTGCAGGGTTGGCCTTTGTGCAGCACCACTGCGATTAGTACACCACCCTGCCCGGCCATCTGGACAGCTATCACCCGGAAGATGTTCCGGGTGTGGTGGCCTGCTTTGAACTGTCAAAGCATGTCCTCCTGGCCCCATTTGGCCAGAAGGGCAGCCACAGCCAGATATGTCCAAGGTGCCAGGTCTGAGCAGGCAGAGTCCTGCCACTGGCCTCCCTAGCAGGAATTCTGGTGTTCTCTATTGGAAAACTGAAAAATCCCTGATAAAAAAAAATCCCCAAAAATCTCTCTGTAAAATACCCCCAAATCCATGTTC
>NW_005841854.1:5549608-5549955 GCF_000455745.1 Alligator sinensis | reverse complement strand
CAGGCCTCCAAGCCTACCCCCATAAGCCCAGGCACCATCACTTAAAAAAAACAAACAAAAACAAAAACAAAAAAACAGAAAACAAACAGAAAAAAACGGAAAAAAGCCTCTGCTTACCTGAGAAGCAGGGGTGGGGGGGGCTCTGGGGCCTCATGGCAGAGCCCCCCAGGCAGCACAGGACAGCAGAGGCGCAGAAGGGCCTGGGCTAGGGCCTCTAGGGTTGTCACCCTGCCCTGCACTGTGCGGGCAGGACCCCAGTCAGCCAGACATCAGCTGAAATACGGGTAAGTGCAGGGTTTTTTTGTTTTTTTTAAGTATGGGGTGGAGGGGGTAGGGATGGTGGGGGC
>NW_005841854.1:5533433-5549598 GCF_000455745.1 Alligator sinensis | reverse complement strand
CCCCCTCCTTCAGGTCCCCCAACCCCTTACTCACCAGCACCAGAGCCCTGGTGCTGAAACACACGTCCTGGTCTGCCACAGACCATAGAGGGGCAACCATAGAGATGCTCTGGCAGCCAGAGCATCTCTATGGAAGACCCAACCTCTGGTTGCCTCAGGGCATGGTCAGGGACCATGCCCTGCACCGCTTTTTTATACTTTGCTTTTTTTAGACCCCTGGATATCCAGGGGTCTAATTTTCTCCCCGCGCTACAAACTTTTTTTTTGTTCCCACATGTGCCTGTTGCCCCGCCTCAATGGGGTTTGAGGTGAGGCAAGAGGCACGTGTGCGCTTGTGTGGACGCGCCCTTCATATTTATCATGATCCCCCTTCATAAATGGATTAACAGTTGCCCTTCCATCCCTAGGATTATTGTAAAACTAGGTTATATGACCTTTTAGGGATATTCTGAAACTGAATGGGAATTGCCAGAATATCTGGGTCAGCATGGATATTTTTACTTTACAGCAGACTAAGAACAGATGTAGAAGTTCATGAGGTTAGAATTAAGTATTAACAATTCAACTGGTGGTAGATGCCTAGTTCAGATAATCATTTTCATCTAGGGTCTGGTTTACTGATAAACCTGAGTTGGCTTCAAGGAAAGCATCTAAGAGGTAGAAGACCTGGGTTGAAGCTCCACTGTTTGTTTCAATGAGAGGACTCATCTTCCCAAGCCTCTTAATCTTAATATGAAGAGGGGGTTACATAAAGTCCAGCAGTTTCTTAGATCTGGAGCTAGGGGCTGATTACATCCTATCACTGAGTAGAAACAATTAAGGAAGGAATGACAACCTGCACTGTGTGTGTTATGGCTAAATATTTCCCCAGATAAGATTTTAAATTACTGCCCAATTAAAAAATACAGCCCTTGTATTACAATTTTTTTCCTACATACCTGGGAAAGAAGAAAATTATTAAATACTGTACTTAAGCAGATTTCTTGTGAAAGCTGAAGTGCCCTTCAGTTGCAAAAAAACTACATATATTGACGTATGCTTCTAATGTAATACATCCAAAGGTACTGACGTACTCCCTTACAAGAGTCTGTTGTAGAAATAAAAATGAATGTCATGATGCATTCATAACATATAGCCCTATTTACTGTGTTAACTTATAGTATGATTCTGAATGAAATCAGAATAACAACAGTGGTCCAGCTCTTCTTCAAACTAACATCTGACAGACCAGTCTCATGAAATGAGCATGCTTCCAAGAGATTCAGAACATGTAAATACTTCCCAGCATGTGCTTTTTAAATTACTTTGAATGTTTGTACAGTAGTTGGTATCACTTATACTCAGAGCTGACTGGAACCTTTTGGGGAAACTTCAAGGCAAATATGATAAAATATCTCAGTCTGAGCTATCTTAATTTTCATTCACAAGAAAAAACTGTACTAACCCTGAACTCAGATGTTGGCAGACAAAAAGCTATTCAAGTGAACCATTAAAATACTTCTGTTATTTATAAGCCCACACGTTTGCATAATCATTTTTTTAATTGATCACATTTTTTAAAGTTTACCAAAAAAAACCTGTCGTTTCAATTTACTCTGAGCACCCAGTTTGCTTATAGGTATTTATGCATCTGTAAGGGCAGACCAACTCTGTCCATCTCAGTAGGTAAATGGTTACACTACATCCTATACTGTAATGTTATGCAGAGTAACACACGCTACTTGTACCCTTCTTTCAAGGGAAAACATGTGGGAAACAGGTACAAAGGCCAAAGAAATTATTTTTCCTATGCCCCGATTTGGGTCAAGCAACTATTTCACCACTAGTCCAAGAGGATCTGTGCTTATTCTGTTTGGACAAGAAATATTATGCTACCCTATTTATGCTGAATGTTATGCTACCATGTCTATGCAAGAAATCTTACGCTACCGTCAATCTTTCCAATGTGGAGTGATGCAGTTTGCCAAGTCTACAGTCTCAAAGGAACTTTTTTTGGTGACAAAAAGTGAAGAAAGGTGTACTACATAACAACTCAGTGTTCAGCAGAATTTTTAATTGGAGACCAGTACCATGGATTCACCAACATCCTTAAAACTCTGTAAGCATTGGCCCTCCTCTGACCCATCTAGATCAAATATTGGGGAGTCAGTCACTATACATGGTCCCACATTCCCCCTTATCCGTCTACCATGAGATACTCTAGTGGGCTCATCAGGGCCTGTGGTCTAAGAATTCTTCAGAAAAATTTTAACTTCTCGCAACTTTATCTTCATTATATTCAAGAAGTAATTTCCAGCACATGCTTTTTTTTTTCCTTTTTTTAAGAAAAAGCAAGAAAGAAAAAAAAAATCCTCCTAAATCCCAGACAGAGAATATTCCAAATATGCTCATTAAAACTGAAAACATTACCTATGTATATTTATTATTATCCAGATCATAAACCCTATATCTGTGGTGGAAGAACTCAACTTACAGTACTGGTGACTGGTGCCAAATTCACTGGACCAAATTGTAAGCTCCTTTACAGCAGCTTCCATCTCAAGTCATTTCTCTGCTCATTACTTTTGGCAGCTTTACACAATGGAAATTAAGATCAAAGCCAGGTCCACTATGTGCAGACAGCATGAAACGTTGCCAGAAGCCCTTTATAGTGGTAAAACTAAGGAATATTTGGCAATACGGAGGGGAAGGTGAGCTCTGGTTCAACAAGTAAGCTTTACTCCACACAAAAAAAATATTATGTGAGGGTTTGGGGCACCGGCATAAGGGAGCAGTACCACACCCTGCACAGTGGCTCCACCCTGCACAGCAGCAGTGGCACAGTCACTAGCTGCAGTAGCAGCTATTTTTGTGCTCTCCACTCCCACCCGAAGGTGGAAAAGCAGAACTGTTATTCTGCTTCCCTTCCTTTCAGTTATGCTAGTGGTTTTTGGTTAATAGATTCTTTAAAGGAAAAATATTTCCAAGCAAATTTACAGTGACTGTTTATAAACAACAAGAATTCCCCAAGTCAAATGGTTAAATCTTTGTACTAGTATAGAGTAAAAAAAAGAGTAACACGATGTTAAACACCATAAAAGTCACTGCATTAGTTATCCACATTTAGATGATCAGCATCTTTCTCAACAAAAGAGAAGGTATTCAAGTATGTGATCTCTCTCAATGATTAGTTTCAGTCAAGTTTCCACGTGCCACAGGTATAACACAGGTGCTAGCACAGTAGAGCTTACTGTCAGCTTCCTCCACCTGCCAGACTGATTCACTCCCCTCCACTTCTTTACTTCCCATATATAAAGTCCCTAAGTGAGCCTGAACAATTAATTTCTAGTTCAAACCCAAATCAGGTGTTTCAGACCTTAGGTTTGATGTTCTTCAACAAAGGAGTCATCTGAAAGATACAGTCACTTCACTCCTAGAGTCTCAATAACATGTCAGACAAATGAAGACCAGGGAACCAAATGTAATCAGACCCAATTAGAATAGTTTAAGGAGTATTACATTCCCATTAACATTGCTGAGGTTGTAAGGCCATCCATCTCAAACTCTCAGAAAAAGCAATGTTTCTATGAAAATATTCAAGCAAGGTATTAGCAATGCATAAGCAGTTATTTCATCAGTCCCATCAGAGCCCATTATTAAACATAGAAAACAGTTTAGCTGTAGCTGACTGGTTTACAATCCTTTTCTTTTATAACATGACACATTTTCTGTTGCTTCCAATAAACAATATTTAATTTGCTGGTATGCTTTAGTACATAATATCAGTGTACTAAAATATATTTTTCTTATATACAGCTTTCTTTAAATAACTATTAAGTATGCTTTTAACAGGCTGGAGAATTAACAAGCTTTGTAAATTTTTCAAGATCAAGAGGTACAAGGATCAGATACTTATTTAATCTATGATCTCTTTGCAGGCTCTGGCAATTTTGGAGGGTATTAAAATGGGTGTAAATAAGGTTACACGTATTATAAATGGTGAGCTCTGTATGAATGAAACAGGTTTCAGTTACAAAACAGTGACTGCCTTCAGGTTTTTGGTGGGTTTGTGTTTTGTTTTTTAAAGGCTAAAACAGGAAAAAAGACTAAGCATCTGAAAACATTTTTTATATACAACATATTTAATTCAGCTCACTTGATTCATTCAATTTAACAAACATACTGCAGCCAGAAAAACATTTTAAAAAACCCCAAAGTTTAATTAGTTACTACCTGAAATGGCAGAGTGAGTCTTTACAACTAGCATTTATAATGGGAAGCTTTACCAGCTCTTTTATTATCAGAGTTGCTTAGAATAACAGCATAATAAAAAGCAGTTAATAAAAGTGGGCTTCATCAAATTTATTAGCTCTTCTATGTATGTAAATTTTCAGGACAACCATTCCACTTCCACGCTAAAGAAAAAAAAAACATTTTCAATTCTAGAGCTATCACTCAATATTACAGCAGTGGAAGGCAGGATCCAAACCTTCCATTCATTCATGTTCTCCTGCACCCCTTTTGGGACTATTACTTAAAACAAATAGCCCTATTGTGCATAATCTTGAAATCCAGAGACTTCTATTTACTGTCACTGCAATTTCAAAACTCAGTCGTCAGCACAAACCCCCCCCAAACATACACAAAAAAATTTCAGAGTGTTCTATAAACCAGTCCACACATCACCCTTAGTGGGTGCATCAAAATCTAGGTATCATGCTCTGCTTATCCTGATTTCTATTTGTATATAAAATATACAAAATTACAAGAGGTTTTTTTGGCAAACTATATTGCATTTTTTTTTGCCAAGACAGTTGACCTCATGCCAGTAGCTTTTAATTTCTAAGCTTTATATTTAATGAAAACAAAAATATTTAAATCCAGTCTGGGAGAAATTAGGGGGGAAAGTTACAGATTAAAGATGTTGCAATTTCACATGCTCATTACCATACACGTCATATGCCAGAGCAGCCTGATATACACACACGGACCATTGTAAAAAAAAAAAAAAAAAAAAAAAAATCACATGGTACACAGCCTAACTACAGTATACTGTGAAAACTAGGCCAGACATCTGCTCAAAACCTGCTGTCTGTAAAATCAGTGCTTGAAGTTTGGTGGAATATTTAACTCAATTCAAGACACAACTGCAGAATATTATGTATTCACTGCAGCTAGTGCCTAGGGATTTAATGCTCAAAGGAAAATGACCATGTGCAAAGAGATATAAGCCACCATATATAAAATCCTGTTATAAATCCTGTTAGGGAGTCCAAATATTTAACTGCACTAGGAACACTTTTTTCTTAAAGACCTACTATTCAAAATTTAGGGGATATACCATACTTTTTGTGTTTCTGAAAATGCTGCTATGAAAGCTGCTCTCAGTGAGAAAGCTTTTCTGCCATTCCAATAATGAAAGAACAAGGCCAGTTTCTGGGAAAAGAACATAGGAAATGCTCTTGTAACACTACTTCATTATTTACACTTTTTCAATTTACAAACAAAAATACAAAACGAGAGAAAGATGACGAGAGATAATCTTTTTCTACATAAATTACATGTCCAGTTTTCCTATTTTAAACATAAACCAGCCTGCATAATCTGAAAAGTATAATCACCCTCTGCTTGAAAAGACAGCTGGTATGTACATGCAAATGAGGGTCAGAGTGATTTCCATAAGAGGCAGAGCTGCTGTTGTACTGGACACTGCTCCTTTCACAATTACACTGTAAAGTTACTGGGGTAAAACAATAAATGCTTAAATGCTGATGAAAAAATTAAAAGCTATGATAAAACTTGAAAACACAAAATTCTTTGAGTTCTCATATAAAATTAATTTTTCAAAGTAATATCATAGGATGGTGGTATCTTAATATAGTTAGTCTTAAGTAATTATAAAGAGAAAATTATAGGAATATTTAAAATACTGGCAGGGAGGTAACTGCAGATAATTATGTATTAATGGTGAGAAAAAGATTTAGCAAATCCAAAGTGAAATGGAGATGGTCCCACATTAAAATATTCAGTTCCAGAGAGGTTTGAAGTCAGGTGCAAAATTCACGATAAACTCTAGATCCCAAGTTTTAATTATCTGTGATCTAATTCCAAAGGTCACATACATATTTGTTTCTTCCTTCTTTGAAAGAGTGAGTAAGCATGCTGGCATTATTTATTTTTGTAACTCAAATAATTTTAATACGTTACCATGAATTTCCCAAACCCAGCAGTACTCAGCTGTTGGACAACAATCACTAGTAAAACTGACTAGAAATAAAGGTTACACTTGCCTGTTATATTGTTTTGGGAACATGTCGAGCAGAAATTGAGGAAACTACACAACTAGTAGTAGTACACTAAATTAAATTTAAAGTGATACTTAAAACCTAAGCCATGAACAAAGTAACATTTTCAGTAAGAAACTTAAGAAACAGTTGGTGACAACATTGATTATTTTAAAACCTATCAAAAGAAACACCACCACTTAAGCTTTAAAAATGCAAATGATTAAACTTACTACTTTCTAAAGCAAGCACTAAAAATGGTATTCACTGCATTTTTGCAAGTACACTGAAACATGTATGGTAGAAATCTTACTGATCTCTGTTTCCAAAATTGGTCTGAACACTAGTTGTGAGTTAAGTTGGCTTAGTCTCACAAAGGATATTTATGTAAATATATTGTTTGTAGCAAAGTAGGACATTCCCCTTGATATCAGCTAATTTTTATATTTTTCTTCAGTCTAAAACTATTAGTATGCATTGTTGAATTCTCATTGCATACATACCTCCAAACACACAACACAGGCCTTCTCTATTTGTACAATCATTTTTTCCCCTCCCCCTCCTTAGCAGAAGCCCCAGATATAAGGATGGAAGTAAGAGGAAGTATAATAGAGCATTCTAATCATGTTATATTTTATTGGAAAGATTATTATTAAGCTATGCACTGCTAAGCCTTCTTGACAAGATGCCCAAGGAGGAAACATCAGAGGATGCCTTCCAGAATAAAGTATACCTGAATGAGTCACATGGCAAATGGGCCAAGAGCATCAAATAGCAATACAAATATTCCCCTTTCTCCATTTTACATTGTCTTTAAAAAAGGAGAGCTAAGACTTTAAGTATTTTGTTGGCCATGATACCACCCCCACCTCTGTGCTTGAACTCCTTTTCCCATTTTGCACTAGGTCTTTCTGTAGAAGGAATTTGTAATATTTTATATTCAATACACAAACACGTCAGATAGGTCTACTGGATCAACTAGCTTTGAAAGAATAAAAATTTAAGTGAAGATTGCCTGTCCACTCCATTTCTATTTTGTATCAAATATCACATCTTGCACACCAGGCTCCAAAATTGGCCAATGTCTACTAGTTTCCCAGCAAGCCTCTAGACACCACTGTACTACAACACACACTTGCTCACAAAACAGTTTCTCTCTGAACTTTTAGTTTCTGCCAAGAGCCTGAAACCAAACATCCTGGATCAATTTTCAAGAACATTATTCTGAATAATACCTGTGGGAAAGCTTTAAAGCCTTAAGTTTGTATCTAAAAGATTAAGACCCCAAATCTGGGAACAGTCATACATGCCACTAACTGGGACTAGTTGCAGGCCACAGAGGAATACTCCCAAGTAAGAAGTGCACATATGTACGTGTTTGCAGTGCTGATGAATTCTATTTGTACAGAAAAGATTCAAAACTAAAAAATTATCCCTTCAGACATATTGCAACATCTAAAGGAGCTGCTTGAGAATGTCTGAAATATATATTTATGTTATTTCCACCCAAGAAAGTCACTTTGGAAAAGTTACCTTAATAAAAGTCACTCACCTGTAAAGACATTGGGAAAGGTATCTGTAGAAGCCTGCACCCCTGAGGACTTTCTTGAGTGAGTCAAAGGCACTCTTTCTGCTTGAAATCTCTCCCTGGACCCCCTGGGCTCCAAGTAGTCTGCAGAGCCTACCTTTTTAGATATATCACATTTGTGATCAGATAGCTCCTCCGTCCAGTCTGCTGATCGACTAAGTAAACCAGCCAAACTAGCAGACCTTTGCTTCTTGCTGGATGCCTTTTCCTTTTTGTGGAAGAACTCATCCTTCCTTGTGAAAAGTGGGCTCTGCGATGGGGATGGAGAAGGTGAATGGTTTGGAGAACTCAGCTGCCTGGTTGTGGTTTTGACATAACACGGGTTAATGAGATAGGGCTTGAAGCATCGGGAACTTAGTGCAGGGCTCCCCGCTATCCCCTCAGAGGACAAAGTGCCATTTTTCATTTCAGTAGGCAAACTGCTATCCAATGCCTCTTGGCTGGCTGATGTGCTGCATTTCCCTTCCTGAGTCTGAGTGGCAGGATCATGGCCTGCGTCTGAAATAGCATCATCTTTCACAGAGCCTGGGAAATCAACAGCTTGCACTTCTCTAATTGTAGTATCTGAATCTGTTGCTGAGGTTGGAAAATGGAAAGTGGAACCATTTACCAGAGATCCATTTTCTATCACGGCTGCATCTAAATCTGGGTGATCTTTTACTTCGTTAGCTACCCCATTCACTCCAGCAGCAAGGCGTTCCTGCTCCTCGGTCAATAGGTTATCACAAGGAGGCCCTCCCATATTAGCTGCTGCTTTCAGTTCACTTTCAGTTTTACTGGCTGTAATGTTTTCTGCAATTTCAGATATTGCCGAGATAGCCTGTTCCGTTTCTGGGCTACTCTCTTTGTCACTGCTGGTTACTGAAAGAAACCGTTCAATATCTAAGGGGGCTGCTTGAGAATTAGCCATGTGTCTGTCCATTGTTTTGGTGACATGCTCCTCAGTTCTAATGTTAATTGCCCCCTGCTGCTGCAGCCTAATAGCTTGCTGGATATCAGAAAGCAAATCCTCTTGTTCTGTGGCTGAATGGAAACTGTATATATCCGTATCGGAGCCGGAGCTGGTCCTTTGTCCATCCTGTGCCTCTGCAGCAGCTGGCCGAGTTTCATTTGTAATTTCAAAATGATCAACATCTGTGTCCGAGAGACCCCCTTCATCTGCAGAGATACTGATATCTGGAGTTTTAGTAAGAATAGAATGAGTGCTGTCGAGCTCCCCTGTTTGCAAGGCCTGGCTTTCTAACACATCCTCCCTTGAACTGCTGGTCCCATCTTTAGCCTTGGACAGATTTTTTCTAATCCTCAAATTGGAAAACACCGAGGCCCTCGAGTCTGACTTACCCTTCTTTTTGCCAGATTCACTTCCTTTAGCGTGCTTCCCCAGTCCCTTTTTGCTTCCTGCTACCTTCTTTGTGCCTTCTGTATCCTTGGGCCCAGAAGCATCCTCTCCTTCATGCACATCACCTGTATTTTTCTTAAGCTTCCCATCTTGGTTCCCCATGATTTTTAGCAATCCAGCCCCTTCAGAAATCAAGCCATGTTGCTGGATTTCATTTACTCGGCCTGACGGCGAGAGCCTCTCAAGTAATCCAGGTTTGTTTTCAGGCAGCAGTGGTGCAAGGGAAGCAAACGCGTTCTGTGCCTCTCTCCCATCTGCTAGAGCTGCCTTTTTGCATAATGTGCTGCTTGCACTGTGCTCCACCAGGACATGCTCAGTACAGCACTGAAAGCTGCAGACAGCTCCTTCCAATGGCTGCTCCTGACAGAGTTGCTTTTTCACTGGGTTTCTGCTGAGCTCTTGTTTCTTTATGAAAGATTCTGTAAAAAGTATTTCCCTTATAAAAGTGACTTTTTTTTCCACTGTTTGAATTGCCTGCATTGTTCATTCAGGGAAGATCACAGCTCTGACTGTCATCAAATAGCTATAATTTCAGGACTTCAAAGTTCATGGTCCTGAAAGAAAAGGAAAGTTAAACCAGAGTTACTATAACAACTTTGTCTTATCCTGGGGAACATGCTATCAAAAATATAAATGTTATGCTTGCTTTAATAATTTATAAAGGTGCCTAAGCATATGTTATCTTAAGAGACAACTTAGTGTCATGTGGACATTACATGGTTACATCATACAGACCATTAAAAACACAAAATAAAACCAGTTTATCACTGTAAAAGGAGGTTTCCTCTTAAAAAAAAAATAAGTAGAACCTATATCAATAGCTTCACTGCATACACTTTTAACGATTAATAGCAACCCACTCAGATTTAGCGTACTAGCATAACTAACATGCAAAACAAACAATTTGTATTCTAAAAGGGTACATATACAATAATTCCCAGAAGATTAAGCTCATTAATATTAAAACATGCTGCCATGGTTTCTTCCTATAGAAGCATCTGGTGTGAAACAGACAAAAAAACACCCCAACTTCACCATTCAAATGTAACTGTAAACTAAAGGATACAGGTAAAGTAGCTCCCTGTTCTAAATATTTCATAATGGGCTTAAATGCTGCTTCTTGTCTACATTTCCAAAATTGCTACTAAGTTTTAACCAACTGCCTTTCTCCCTCATCCCTACCCCAAATTTCTTCTTTACATGTGAGAGTAAATTTACTTTATAGAAATATTTCCAAGTGGTTAAAACATGTGCACTGTCATGTGCATTGTTCATAATGGGCTTAAATGCTGCTTCTTGCCTACATTTCCTGTGTGCTGTATAAACACAGGGTTAAAGTCCATGAAATAACTGAACCAATATGGAAAGAGAGAAGCAACAGAATACTGAAATTGCTATATAAAATCAGGCTAGTGGTCCATCTAACCCAACAGTCTGTCTCTGAAGCATGGCAGTAACAGATGCTTCAAATGAAGGTGTAAGAAACCCCGTGATGGGCACTTATGTAATTATCTGCTCATAGAGGAAGCTGCTTGCTGACACCCTTCAGCAATTTGTTTATGCCCTGAAGGTTTCACTTTCATATAAACAAATATTTAATTTGTCCAATGTAACCACAGCAATTTAGTCATGAAAGTGTCATAATCCCTTTTCAAATTGTATTAAGTGCATGACTTCACTGATGCATCTGATATCGGTGAGTTCCATGAGAATATTAATAATGTAATAAAAAAGAAAAAGACAGAGAATGTATCTTTCCGCTTTTTCTTTTATCAGTTCTAAAACTTGTATTTTTGGTTTCAATTATTGTCTCTCCATTTTTACATCAAGAAAAAAGGTAAGTAAAAGCCTATTATTTTCCAATAATTTGTGTGTTTTTGTTATTGACCGATTTCTGTGTGTGGAAATCTTTCCAGGCCTTTACTAATTATCTGTGCATCTCTTGTATTCCTACTATGCTCTTCAAGAAATTGAATCACTACAACCAAGCACAGTAAACCAGGCAATTATATATTTCTATTTTTTTTTAATGCTCTCAGTATTATTTTCAATCCCATTCCTGAATACTGAGTTACATAAAACAAAAAAAGTCTGGTGCTACATTTTATAAAAGGTTTACAGGTGCTCAACTCCCTTTGACTTCAGTGGGAGCATCTACACAAGAAGCTACGTCACTGTAGCTATGAGTTCCTGCGTCATAGTTTGTTGCTACAGCAACATAGTGTTGCGGGGCATGAATCATGTTTGCAAAGCTACTGTTCAGTAATGCTAGTTACTGTGCAGTCATTTAGTACTTGCTTAAGCAGTAACAATTGTGTAGTCTACCACATGGGTAGATGCACCCATGTCATCAAGCATGTTCCCAATTAATCTAGAATCCAGCCAGGAATACGCAAGTGGCTCACACTATTCTTTTGAAACTCTTTAGCCTTAAATTTTATCAATTTCCTTTCAAATTAAGTTTATGCTGTAGCATCTGCATTATACACCTCTGATTCTGTAAGTCTACAAGGTATAGCTGTAGCCTGCCTTCTGCCTAACTTTAGACAATATACAGTTAACTACATGTCTCCGATGTAGCATAGTGCAGAAGCACCCACTATAGTTTGGGTACCAGACACAGAATCAGTAGCATGGAACTCTGCAAGCTAATTTGCCCATTCAGAGCTAGCATGGATGTCTTTTGCCTGCACTGTATTTGTACATAGATGTAACCTTAGTCTCATCCTGAGCCTAACTTACCGGTGTCACTTCTGGGCTTTGTCATCTTACTGTTCACCTCCCCCTTTTTCAGATCATTTACAAGTACACTACTATAGCCCTCGCCAGGGCATCTTTTGCTATTTTGCAAATTGAATCTTTATGATTCTCTATTTCCTTTCTCTGCTTTTTCTCTTAATTGCTTATTAATGTGACAGTATTTTACTTCTCATCTCACTGTCACATATTCTATTAGCAGATTCTTACAAGGGATTCTAGCCTAAGGGACGGGTTTTTTTTCCAAGTTCAAATAATTTGAATCAAACGATTCACCTTTAGCAATACAGTAAGTATGAGATTAACAACATGATATATAGTTTCATAGTTTCTAGGGTCGGAAGGGACCTGAACAGATCATCAAGTCTGACCCCCTGCCCTGGGCAGGAATGAGTGCTGGGATCATAATACCCCAGCCAGATATCTATACAACCTCATCCTGAAGGCCCCCAAGATAGGGGAGATCACTACCTCCCTTAGAAGCCCATTCCAGAGCCTGGCAGCCCTAACCATAAAGTAATGCCTCCTGATATCAAGCCTGAACCTACTCTCAATCAATTTGTGGCCATTATTCCTTGTTATCCCAGGTAGTACCCGGGGGAACAGAGCCTCACCTATTTTCCACTGGTCTTCCCTGGCGAGTTTATAGACATCCACCAGATCGCCTCTCAGTCTTCTCTTGTGGAGGCTGAGTAGATTCAGGCCCTTTAGTCTATCTTTGTAGGGCCTGACCTGCTGCCCCCTGACCATGTGAGTGGCCCTACTCTGGACCCGCTCAATGCTAGCCACATCCCTCTTGAAGTGTGGTGCCCAGAACTGGTCACAGTACTCCAACTGCAGCCTGACCGCACTGCATAGAGGGGAAGGAGTTGAGAAAATTTCTTAAACACTGTTGTTGTTTAAGAAAATAATTTCGATGCCACTATACCAGAATTAGTCTTTCTACCTTTACTCATGTTGAATAATACTTTAAATTTATTAATAGTTTCACTGAATACCAACAGGACTACTCAGGATTACTCCTAGTAATCATAACTAAAATATTTGTAGGTCTCAGTCTTGCAAACACGTACACATGTGCTTAATTTTCAACATTAAGACCATGAATTACCCTACTGTAGCCTGCCAAAAAAATCAATGCTTTGCAGCTGTAATATATACAATGTATGATCCACATACCCTTCTGAAGGTATGGTATTAGCTTGAATCACTAAAGCATTCTGCGCTTATGTTATGCTCATTTCACAAGTAGTCATTTCACCAACATTAAAAAGAGAGCAGGTAGCTTGTTTTTATGTTGTCAAACTTATTCTAGTGCGGGAACAGAGTAAAGACTTTTTTTTGGTAATACCACTAACACTATTCTGATCTCATGATTTTTTATAAACTAAAAGCTTATAAATATTTATAGATATAAGTAGCATAAACTATATCTGATAATGCAGCACAATACATCTTTAAAGTTGGAGTTACTGAGTGGAGTATTTGGTTTTTGAAAATTGGCCATTGTTTACAAAAGGGCAACTACAAGAAAAGTTACAAGTAACAGGAACATTTTCTCACTTAAAACTGTAGCCCTGTCCTGCTAAGAAATAATTAGTTTAGTGGAGATTCCACACAGACAAAGGAAGCTGCCAATACTGTTCTCTTAGGCAAGGACTCTGAACAAAGCAAGAGTAGCAGGTGCTCAGAGTTAAGCATGAGAGTAAGCATTAACTCCATATGAATAGAGCTAAGCAAGTGTATAAACATTGACAGGTTCAAAGCCTTATTCAGTGCTCTCCATCATTACATTTAGACAGCCAAGTTTACTATACTTCATGCCTCAAATAACTTGCTTTATTTACTCTCCACAACACACAATAAAGTGGAGAAGTGACAGTTATAGGGTTTGTTATAAATAGGAGAGAACATGTAAATTGATACGGAAGCATGTACTATCCAGTGAAATGCTCTTAAACAATATTTGCAAAGAATTACACAAGTTTGTTAACGCTAATCAAACACACCATCACTTACAAAGCAAATTCTAATAGCATTTTTTCATTTAGCAAACATGCATCTCCAAAACCCTTTGCAGGTGTTGAGCAGAAACCATATATTCAAAATGATAACTGCAAAATGGGAATATGGCCCAAATCAAAATTCTACCATCAGTGTAAGTTATATTAACACTAATAGTATACTTTTGAATGCACTGATTATGTATTATTGAAAGAGCTTTAAAAAACTGGGCCCAAAGTGAAGCACTCCAATACATCAAGCAGAAAATAGATAAGTAGATTTAGCCTTACAGGAATAATATTTTATTTTTAAGAGCATCTAGCTTTTGTTTTCAGTTTAAATAGCATGTCAACAGGATGCCTAAGATCAGCCTTACAAATTGATCCATTAAACATTTGTAACTCATTATACAAACAACTGAAAGGAGAACAAGTCATGAATGTAAATAATAGATATCCCTCTAAACTAGAAAAAAGTTTCTAACCCGTCACTGCTACTTAAAGGCTGAGAAGATGGTTGCAATATACAAAAGCATAAAAAGAAAATAAGGTTTGAAACTCACATCTCTAAATGCATTTTTCTTGCAGTCTTAAGTTCATTCAATTCAAGATGCATTCCTCTAAAAGAGTAAATTCCTAATATCAATACTAATAGCAGCATTGCTATTACTCTACTTGCAATGACTTGTTGTCTCAAACATACTCAGCACACTCCTCCTGCTTACTCATCTCCCAACTAGGAACTGGAAGTGCCACAGGCAGCTTTGATTTCACTCACCTGAAGCAGATCTTGGTTTTCTTGGAGCAAAGCCAAAGCTGAGCAGTTCTTTTTCCAAGAGTTGGAAAATAAGTTAGGGAGGGGAAAAACTCAACGATATTTCTCCACCTTACTCCACCTTGAAAAACCAAACTACCCTCTAACCGCTTGATGTCACGCAGCTGGAAGAAAGGGAAACTACATTATTGTGGCACGTAGAGAGCTGTATTGGGATCTTCAATAAACTTAGTGGGGACCTGGGATTTTTTCCTTAGCTTATTTCCTTTATTGTTATTTTAGAAAATAATGTAATAGCTGTCATTGATACTTCTATATATAAATAAGAAATGTTTAGTTTAAATTAATGTTGGCAAGCCTGTCAACTGATTAGTCAAATACTGTCAACTGATGGGTCAATTGACTGCATAGTTTTGGACCAAAGAGTATAACAATGTTACCAAAAATACAATTTTAGAAATAACATAAATATTTTTGACACGTTTCTTAATACAAAACTTGTGTTTGTATTACTTAGACCTATTGGCAATTATTTTTAAAAATTTTTGACCAATATGTGACCGGTCAATTGACCAAACTCTATGTGACCAGTCAAATACCCAACCCTAGTTTGAATATTGAACTTCAAGCATTCCATGACTGAAGACCAATCCTGCCATGACTTGTGTGCAGACAATACTATGAGCCCAAACCTTTGCTTCAAGGCCCAAACCTTGGAGCTTTGATTTGGGTAATTTTTGAGGCAAAGAACATGTCTGGAATATGCAAATCAGAGGGAAAAGCAAACATACAGTGATGGTACAATTCATAGTATGGCAATACCATGAGAAGTATCACCTACAAAGAAACAGAAAATGAAAGGCACTTCTTCATTTGATAAATTGATATTTGGGACCAATACACTAAGTACAATAAGCCACACCAAACATTACCCAATAGGCAGCTTTCCAGCAGCTACTCAGACCCCAGCTCCCCAAAGGAGACCTGTCCTATCCCAGCTGTGGACATCTCAGGTTTCAGCTACTCTTTTCTTCAGTATCTGTGGTGGAAATGGATTCAGGTAGCTGGGGAAAAGATACCACAGCCACTGTCACTCAGAAATGGGGTTGAGAGATCCTAGCCACTAGTATAGCCTTTGAGGCTGAGGGGGACACAACCTTATTGCTTGACCAGGGAGTCCTATGGGAAAGATTCCTATTGCCATCCTAGCAGAAAACCCTTACATGAGTAGCAGAAGCCTCCACCACAATGAAGGATTGTGCTAAGGTTATAAGGAAAGGAGCCCCCTGCTCATAGTGTAAGGTATGGGTAGGAGAGATCCCTTAACATCAAGCTGTCTGCTGTAGAGGTAGTATCAAGAGGACTCTTTCTCCCAACCAG
>NW_005841854.1:5518440-5533353 GCF_000455745.1 Alligator sinensis | reverse complement strand
GTGAAACTATTTTGCAAATAGAAAGCTCAGTGGTGCTCAGATTCAGTTGGTGTTGGTCCGCCCCGCTTACCCAGCTGCTCTTGTTTCCAAGTGAGTGAGGTCTGCTCTGGGAGGAATAAGTCACCATCTCTTCAGAAGCTCCTTTCCAAGACCTGCATAATGGAAAAGAAAGATCTTTGATTGGGCCTCCTAGTAACATGCAGTTAAACAGCTGGCTGGTAGAAAGATGAAGAGATTCAAAGTATGTGTCTTTTATGAGGAAAAAGTGCTCAGATGTGATGGTTCTGAGAATTTAAATCAACAGAAAATGGTCAAAAAGGCTAGCAAGTGCTTCTGTAAAAAAATATAAGCCACTGAGTTCTCCAGGCGAAAAAAAAATGCATTGAGTAAAATTTACATTTTTAAAAACCCTTCATTGTGTGTTTCCTTTTCCTTTCCCAACATAGCTAAGTTGAATAACTGAGACCCTGAAGTCCTATAGAAGAGTCTCAGGAGAACTTAAATGTCTGTGTAATTCTGTATTCTACAAAACTCAGTTTGGCTCTGAGGTTTTTTTGTTTGTTTGTTGTTTTAATCTATAAAGTCAATGGACCAATGAAATGGACCAATATTTTTCTATGCACATTTATTTTGTGAGAGCATACAACAGTCTAATTCTCAGTTACTTCATCACTGTGCTTCATAGAGGAAAAGATCATTTCAAGTCAGGAAAGTAAGGCTAGAAGGGACCTTATAACTCAGGAGTGGGCAAAATGCAGTCTGCGGGCCAGATGCGGCCCGCCAGGCCATTCTAGCCGTCTTGTGGGGTGGGGCCCCTAAAAAATTTAGAAAATTAATATTTATCTGCCCTGGGCTGCCTATCATGTGGTCCTTGATGGCTTGCCAAAACTCAGTAAGCGACCCTTCACCCAAAATAATTGCCCACCCCTGTCATCTATTCCAGTATCCTGCTCAAGGCAGGGTCATCCCTGACTAAATATCCCTATCAAGTATCCCTAATCTTCAACCTGCATTTCACCTGCTAAAGCTTGAGGACTTTCTTTATAGTCCCATCCCTGCCACAGAAAAAAAATAACCCACCTCCATCTCCTCTATAATCGCCCTTCAGATAGTTGAAGGCTGCTATCAAATCTGCTCTCAGTCATCTCTGTGGCATCTTTAATGCTTCCTGTATTCTGAAGCTGTACAAAGCTTTGCCTGACCCTTGTGATAAGTTAGAATATCCTGAGGCATCTGTAAAGGACAGCTTTTGTTTTATGTCCCCACAGGTCCTAAGAAGCAGAGTATGGCCATAGAGTACTATACCTCTGGTGCCATTACTGCACATCAGTCAACTCTACCCATGAGTGGACCAATCTGTAGGGACAGAACTAGCACAGAGTCCTTATACCAAAATGATAACAGCTAGGCAGATACTCTGCATAGATGGCACTTCGGGGTGCTGGGTGCTGCGTTTAGCTAATATAAGGCTTCTAGACCAGTATTCAAATCTTTAGTACAACAGAGGATGAGTTCTTAATTATGGCTGATAGAAGTACTGTCCCACACTTCAAGGCAGAGTTTCTTTTATAGCCTCTAGGTCTACCATATCTACTGTTCCAGAGGTAAGTGCTAGGAACGAGTTGAAGAGGACTTGATGAAGCCAGTGAGGAAGCCACAGTGAATAGTCATAAGGAACAGGGAACAAGAAAGTGGGTCACAGCAGCAGCACAATACTTGATTCTACCATACTCCTTCCCTCCTCACCTTAGCTGCTGTTGCATTTTTATTTGATGAATCTCCTTTGATTCATGTGATGAATTGTAAAGGCACCTGTTCCTGATCTACCTGAAAGTCATGGCCCAGGAAGTACTAACGCTATTATATTGATTCCAAAATGTTTTGTTTTGGAAGGAGTTAGATTTTGGTGAGCAATAACTATGTAAGGAAAGCTGGTCCCCACTATGAATTCAGCATAGCTTGCATGAAACCATTTACTAAGGACATAGAAATGGTGACCAAGGCTCTTGGGCGAACACTTTCAGCATTCAGAACACTCTCTAATATCTTTAACTTTGATCTACATATTCTCCAGCAAGCAGAAGCCAAAACTCCAAATTAACATCTCATTGAAATGACAGCATGTCTAGCAATGCAGCACATACTTAATTACTTACTGCAGTGTCCTTATTGGTCATGAGCCAAAGCCTTTGTGCAGTACCTGACTTCATGAACTTCTGCCTCAAAGATGCAAGTACTTTTTCGTATATAATTTATGGACTGAGGAGCCCCTAGATGTTAAAAATTGCCAGTTTTACCCTGCTGATCACAGCTATTAAAATCAAATCACAAGAAATAAAGGAAATATCCTGTATTTCTTACATGTTCATCCCAATACTCCATAGGAAAATTACCCCTCAGCAAAGGAGCTACACAGAACCCTTCGCTGCCATGCTATGCTCATGAAACTGAAATTGAATTGCTGCACAAAAGATCCTACTAGAGTTGTAAACTCCAGAATATCTCCAAAGATTCAAGCATGTGAGGGCATCTTGGGATTGGGACACAGGAAAAACCTCTCAATGTAACCTCAGGTCAGGTAAGATCCTAGATTTTACAAGCCCAGTACTCAGAAGCCCCTGCATTGCCAACGTGAAAGCACAGTCAATATCGAGCAAGCCTACAGAAACAGCAAATGTTAGCCTCCTTCCCTTGTTTTGAAGACATATTCTAACTGACAGGTGCAGTATATGCCATACCCCAACTCTAACTCTGTTGGGGTGCAATATATTTCACTTGCAATAAGCAGCTGGCATTTCTTACATTTGCACTACTTTATTTTTTCTGTCATGATGCAGCCAAAAGTTTGAATTTAAATTAAGATTTGCTTCAAAGTGTTCTTCTGGTTAAGCTTCTCCTCTAAAAGGAGGAGGTAATCAACTATTGTCTTCACTGTTTATTTGTTTGTTTTTGTTGGGTTTTTTGGAGGACTTGATTACTCTGTTATAGGGCTAGGGATCTGAGTGTCTACTTTGATCCTAAGGGGTGGATCTTTGTACTTTTGTGGAGCTCCAGATTTCAGGATACAATTGCAGGGACAGAGCCCAATCTATTTAAAGGCACTTTTGATAAGTTATTAAAAGGTCCTTAAATGGTCAATCATACTGATCAAAAATGGCATGAGCGGAGTACTATTCTATTATTTGGTGTATTTTGTGAGGACTTTGTTTTCATGGGGAACCTGAATTATCAGGATGCCTGCTGGGAGGGAAACACAGCAGCAAGCAAGCATTCCAGCATAAACTGGAGTGTGTAGGGGATAACTTTTTGATACAGATGATAGACAGATCAACTAGGGAGAAGTTCTGCTTGACTTGCTGCTCAGAAGCAGGGAGGGATTGGTTGAGAGTGTGGAAGTGGAGGTAACTTGGGGGACAGTGACCATAAGGAGAGGTAGGAAGAACAGCAGCAGAATAAGGACACCAGACTTCAGAAAAGCATGCTCAGCTGATATTTCCAAATACTTGAATAGCAAACTTTCCTACTGAAGGCCCTGATTTATTTCCACTTACAGTGCAATGTGGCATTGTATTCATTAGTTAAACACTTTTTATCTCTGGACTCTCTCCTTGTATCCTCTAATCATGAAGAGTGCTCAGGAGGTGGATTTATTTCTTCCAGCAAGTCATTTATAGGTTTCAAGGAGATGCCTTATGACATCTCCCACGCAAGTTTTTGAGACTGGACCTACATTTTTCATGTGTTTGTATAGGGCCAAGGGCAATGGGCTCCCAATCCTGATTGTGTCTTCTACTTGCCACTGGGCATATCTATACATGCAATTAATGTGCCAGAGTTTATTCCAGGCACAGTGGTTACAGGTGTACCTGAGACCAAAGCACATTAAGCCAGGGTAGCAAAGCAGTGACGGGGTGGGGGTGTCAGCATGCCAGCCTGACAGCCCAGAGCTGCTCTTCCCTGGCTCAATGTGCTGTGGAGGGGTTGTCTGACACATGAGACTTCTACTGTAGCACCCTTGTACCCTACCCAGTCCTGGTCACTGTCTACACATGTGTTGCAGTGGAGTAAATAACTCTGTAATAGGATAGTGCTTGTGTTGGGCAGTACTATCCTATGGCAGAGTTAATTAGTTTACTCTGGCCTAATAGCGCCACACATGTATATGGTAACACTATACTATGAAGCTAATTAGTCAACTCTGAAGTAAATTGCACCTATAGATCCCCCCACTATTATACAAAATGAGACTCCAAAGTGTATTCTGAGAAAATAAATACATCACGGATAAACCAGCTAAAAATTAATTTGTTTGTTTTTTTTACTAGAAGGGGAAAATAGTCATATAGCCAAATAGTCCAGCCCTAAGAGCTGTTAGTTGCAGAGACTGTTATCACATAACTGTACAATTTTACACTTACATACTTTTTATGATCCCAAGATTTTACAGACCTAGGAACATTGTTATATAAAGCTTCTATAGGGAGTTACAGCTGAAAAACATGGTTTTCTATTTTGAATATCAGCAGCATATGTTGTGGTGTTTAATTGTACTGCACAATGTTTTAAGGCAAGAAGTGAAGATCCCTAAACATAAAACAGAAAAGGGAAACTGCAAAACAAGGCAGAGTGCAACTATGGACTGGAGTTTGGCCAGAGCAACTTTGGCATGTGCTACAGCTCAACTTCCAATTTCTCTTGCTCCTGCTCTCAGTCCTCCCTTCTCTCACTCCCTCAGTATAGTTCTCCTTTCCACTCCTTTCCATCTATGTCCTTTTCATCTCAAACTTTGGTCCTCTCCTATTTATCCTTTATACTCTCATCCTTTACACTCTAACCTAATGAAGGTCAGTGTCAAGGTTTCAATTATTTTCTCTAACCTTAAGGTATGAGGTTAAGTATCCCTCAACATAGTATCTTGTCTTCTCTGCTCATACTTATATCTTTAGGATCCCTTTAGGATAAATTAAAGTGCGTGAATCTATTCAGCCTCCACAAGAGAAGACTGAGAGGGGATCTGGTGGCTGTCTATAAACTCACCAGGGGGGACCAGTGGAAAATAGGCAAGGCTCTGTTCCCCTCTGTACCACCTGGGATAACAAGGAGTAATGGTCACAAACTGTTTGAGAGCAGGTTCAGGCTTGATATCAGGAGGCATTACTTTACAGTTAGGGCTGCCAGGCTCTGGAGTAGGCTTCTAAGGGAGGTGGTGCTCTCCCCTACCTTGGGGGTCTTCAAGAGGAGGTTGGAAAAATTTGTAGCTGGGGTATTATGATCCCAGCACTCATTCCTGCCCAGGGTAGAGGGTCAGAATTGATGATCTATTCAGGTGCCTTCTGACCCTAGAAACTATGAAATTAAATGTAGCAAATGCCAAAGCTTTTTTACTCAGTTACTCAGATATAGTCTTGGGGCAATTCTGATTCACCTTTATGCACTAGTGCTACTAACACACGTTATAACAGAAGCTAAAATCTGCATAAGTGCTAAAAAAGACACAAGGCTACATTTGGAAGCCTAAGCAGTAGGACTGTGTGAAGCTTCAGGTATCTATTCAATTTGGAGGAGATTTGGCCTGATTTGGTGGCCGAATCTCTAAATCTGAATCGAATCAGGGGACCAATAAAAAGGTCCAAATAAATTCAAATCTCTCCAAATCTTCCAAAAAGATTTGGAAAGCCTTGATGATTTGGCCAGTCCCCATCCACTGCAGCAGGGAGCTGGAGCCAGACTCCATGCCGGTAAGTAGGGGCCGGGGGAGGGGGCCATGGTGGAACCTAAAGCCCCACTCACTGGGTGCTGCTGGGCAGAAAGGCAATCCCCACTACCACCCACTGCCCCACACTGCATGGGGGCCTCTGCCACAAGTGCCCCAACCCCCGCCCGCTGACTCAGCCACCTCCCCAGCTGTCCTGCTAGCCCCACCTCTGGGCCTTTAAGAACCACCCCCCCAGGCCCGCTGGTGCCTGCAGGGCTTTGGGGGGCTTGCAGAAGAGCCCTTCACACAGTGTGGGACAGTGGGGATCATCCCCCTGCCCGGCAGCCTGCCGACTTAAAGGCATCCAGTTCTTCCAAATGACTCTGCACCATCTCAGGGTCTATGCATGGTAGTCTGGCGCCTTGCTGCTGCCTCTCTACAACCCCAGTGAGAGACTTGTCGTGCCCCTAACTTAGGAACACTGGGGCAAAGAACTCGTTGAGGAGTTCAGCCTTGTCCCCTCTGTCTGTCACCAATTGTTTCTGTCCATTTAGCAGGGGTCCTATTCCTCCCTGGGCCTTCCTTTTACTCCCAATATATCTAAAAAACAATTTCTTGTTGTCTTTTACTTGGGTTGCCATCCTCAGCTCCATGGCAGCTTTGGCCCGTCTAACTGCCTCCCTACAAGCACAAGCAGAGGAGGTATATTCGTCTTTGGTGATCTCTCCCTGTTTCCACTTTTTATGTGCTCCCCTTTTGTCCCTTAGGCTTCCCTGGATTTCTCTGGTCAGCCAGGGAAGCCTCCTGGCCCCTTTCCCCGTTTTGCCTCACTCGGGGATCGTCTTGCTTTGTGCCTGAAGGATCATTTCCTTAAGGCACAGCCACCCTTCTTGGGATCCCATCACTTCAAAACTCCTACTCTGCAGTGTGTCCTTGACTAATCGCCTGAGTTCATTGAAATCAGCTTTCCTAAAGTCTAGCAATAGTAATTGCTAATAATAGTAGTCCACAAGTATTTGAGAAGAAATAGACTTGTCAGACAATGTTTGTACTACATTTCAAGGTTTCAACTCCTCCTAAAACATTTTATTTTTAGTATTTAACAGCTGAGGCCACTTTACCAAATTGGTTGTGAAACCCAAAGTCATGACAAAGTATTGATTTATGCAACAGCTGGCAAACAAGTTTTCCAAAAACTGCTTTTATTATGCTCTCACTCCACCCTTGCCAACTCCATTAGAATAAAAGCTTACAAAAAAGATAATCATTGAACAAATAGAACTCTTTAAAGTCCAAGCTTGTCAGTCTTACACATTTATTAAATAATATGGAATATATCATTTACATTTCACAAAAACTAGAGGAAGTGTTATTAGTGAACGGGATCCAAGCAATAATAGGTATAGGCATACAAACTCAACCTAATATTACTCGTCTTATTATTTTATACAATAGCTAATGTCTGGTTAGCATTGCACAAGATTCAAAAAAGACCTGGTAACTTCCCTAGAAGTTACCTTCATACTTTTTCATGATAAATATAATTGGTAAGGGGAAAACATAGTACGGAGGAATAAAAGGGGATAGAGGATAAGAATTATCGGATAATAAAGACTGTAAGATTTTATTTCTTTCTGTGTCAAGTTTGTCTTATCCAAGGCATCATTGGCTACAAAAAATTTCCTGGCCAAGTGTTAAGTTTATATTTACTTTTACCTCTTCACAAAATAAATACAGATTCATGCTTGATATTAATTGTGAAGGGAACTTTCATGTTGCGGTCTGGCTCCTTTATTTGCTTCTGTGCCAGGGCTTTTCAAGGTTTCACAGCTAATTTCCTGAAGTGCTGTAGGCCTGTGACATCTTAAGATATATATAATGTTTTAGGAATTGGTCCAGTAACACATTTAGTAGAACAACCAGATAAAGTAGTGCCCAGAACCACCTGGTTTAGAGAGTGGTATAAAAACCTGTGGAATAGGTAGAGGAAAGTTTCTTCCTAAAACCAGTTAATTAGATTATACCCCTGAAGTATGATGGTCCACATTAGACCCCAACTCTATGCGGTGCCCAAGGACTAGGGAGACGATGATCCAATTGCTCAGAGAGCAAACACCAGCACACATTGCTCGACAATTCAGAATGGAAACATCTTTGAGCCACCTCCAACAGTAATGTTCAAAAAACTACAATAAACATTAGTTTTTTTCCATATTTATACACATTGATTCATATTCATTAACATTTACTTCACCTTTACCCCTCCTTTGCTCCACCCATATTCTCTCCTATCTCTAGCTCTGCCTCTATTTACTGTTTACTTCATTAGCATGGAATTGCCTATGCATTTCATTCATTTACATGCCTTTTTGCTACGAACACATGCTCAAGACTGTGAACCTGGATTCTCCCAATCACTTGCGGTTTCTTGCTGATTTCTTCTTCATCTGCAAGGACTTACTTTTGCTTATCTCCAGTGATAGCTGGTGAGCTGCATCCTGTTCTCCTTACACAATGAGCTAATCTTACAACACTGTCACATTGTTAGGAAAAATGCTTGCTTAAGCATCTTGCAATGTTACTTTTAATTTAGTTAAAATTTTAATTACTTTTTTAGTTACTTTTAACTTAATATATCCATTCTGCCTTGTGGTTAGCAGCTTTGTTGGCCACAAGCTAAAGCCTTTATTCAGCTGCAAATCCAGTGCTCCCCAAGATCCAAATGCTGTCACCCTAACACTCCATATCTATTTTTTAAATTATTTTAAAAATATATTTTCTGTTGTTAGTCAGGGTATTCCTATCATTTTACTTATAATTATTATTACCATTCTTTTAGTTGCATTAAAAGGAGTTCATGGAAGCACCAGGCAGAGACCAGGATCCTGTCTTATACCAGAGTTTGCATGAAACTGAACAAAGCAAAACCTCTGCCTCAAAGAATTTAAGGTCTACAACTATTCCTTATATGTATGATTATGTTACTTCATTTTTATTGTCTTTCAGATTCTTTATTTTCTACACAATACTTTCCATTTTATATAATGTTCATAGGATATTTGACAAGGGTCAGTTGCGAACTGAACCTTAGGAAGAGGAAGTCTAGGTTAGTTGAAGTAGGAAATCATTTCATGCCTAGGGTCAACGTGGAACAAAGTACAAAGACTGGACAACAGAAAAATCAAAGAGCCTTGAGGCTGTCAGCAACTAGCAAAGTAAGGGTGGAGTATGATAACAAGTTTTATCCAAGGTGCATGTTTGGCAGGACTTTAAATGTGACAATGAAAAATTTGACCAGGATAAGGTAAGCCTGTGGGAAGTGAAAGGAAGAAATCTGAAGACGTGAATGATATTAGAGTGCTAGACCATTATCTTTTCAGCTGTATTTCACAATAAATGAAAGGATCACAGAGATAAGTGAGGTCAAGGAAAAGGTTGCAGTATTTGTAGACAGTATTTTAACTACTGTGACAGGAAGAAGGGGTATTTTCTTTACTATTTTAAAGAAGATAGTAGCAAAGCTTAGTTTGGCCTGAATGTTTCATTAACAAAAGATATCCAGAGGATGTTGATCTGAGTGAAAATGGTGGTATTTTCCTTGGCATTGGAGAAAAGGGGAGGCAAAAAGAGTTTGGAAAGAGCAAGCAGAAGAGTGTTTTTGGTCAGGGTTTTGGCTCCCCTCAGAGTTCCCTATAAACTTCTTTCAAGGGAACATAATTGTCATCCTCGCAACAGAAAAAACAGTCCAGTTTATTCCTAGATCACAGGAGAGTAAAGGAGGTAAATCACCTGTGAAGAAACTTCATTCTTCTGCAGTAGGTTTTGATGGTTCTCTCTCCCTCTCAGATCTTGGTCTGCTCAGCTTCTGTATCAATACAGGAGGAATCATGCTTTGCTTGATATGTTGTAAAATAAAATTATTTTACATCTACATAAATCAGCATTCATCCCAGTAGACTAAAAAAAGGCTTAAACATGGGACTGTACTTTGTGCAGTGATTTGCACCTGTTCAATGTTACTACCTGATTTATAATCCAATTTTACACAGGGTTAAATAACTGCACAGATGCAAACCAAAAAATCAAGCCCGTAATGAACAAAAGAAATAGTTGTCATCAACTGTGCTAATTAACACATAGGATTTGATTTTATATATGAATGAAGAAGTGAAGGTAGGTGAATTGAATGTAGCTCATTTGCTATTTATAAATTTCTCTGTAATTTACATCCTACCATTTGCTTCTAGTTTTGCTGCATAGGAACCAAAAGTGATGAACTTATTATTTGTTCTTCATCTAGTCGAGTACCCTGTTTCAGAGACTGCTCAGTGTCAGGTACTTAAGAAAGGAAATTCATCCTGGAGAAGGTAAGTATAATACATGGAGAAAAATTTTTTTGTAACAACAAAGCAAAATACTCCAATAATGAAATGAAATCAGGATTTAAAATATCCTAACAATCTTCCACTTGTTTTAAAGGAGTCTTTATACAAAAGCTATTTTGAAATATTTCAGTTCAGTAGACTGAAATCTTCAAGGATCTTTTGGAAGAAGCAGACAGGCCAATTCAGTTCTTAGTTCTAATGGCATAAATAAAGAGGAGCTCCATTGAGGTTCCTAGAATGGTCAGATTTACAACCATATACATAAGAGAAGAATGTGGTCAATTGATAGAAAACTAAAACATGTGACTAAAAGTTTTCTGGCTCTTGATAGCTCATCAAGTATCACATATTCCCCAGAGTAAAGAGAGGTAGTTATCTATGTTAGTCTGAAGTGAGGCCAAAAGTGGCACCCTAGGACCCCTCCAGATGTTACATTTATTGTGGGTTAAAAACAAATGTCCTGTAACTTTTTTGTAACATATCAGAAGTCCTCGCAAATTATCCTGCAAGACAAATGGCAAAATGGCCCATTTTACACCATACTTCTTTGTGGCTGTTTTGCCTTTCCGTTAAGTTTGAATGTCTGGCATGTTAAGGTCCCATTGCACAGCTCAATGCTGGCTACATGGCAGGGTTTTAAGCTTACTGCCATGGCAGAGAGGCCATAGGCTCCTCCATAAAGGTACATTTAAAGTCATGCAGCAAAGCCTGATCCTGGGCTGTATGACTGTGCCTTAAATGTCCCTGTGCAGGGACCCCACAGGCACCTTACATGAGGACATCCTCAATCCCTAGTTGCTCGTGGCCTGGCACATGCACAACTGCCAGCACGGGGACTAATGACGGGTTGGCCTGGTGGTTGGCTGGGGTTGGGGGATCTCCTCTATTTCCAGGTATCATAGGCATGCTGATAACCCTTCCTCCCCACACCCCCAGCTGCCCATGGCATCCAGTTCTCAGCACCATGCATGCTGCAAGCTGCAAATGGGCTGTGGGTTGAAGAGCTCCCTGATCCACCTGCTGTGGGTTCAAAATGGCTTCCTGAACCACAGCTCCTTCTGCCTGGGGGTGCAAATGTAGTCAACTAATCTAATCCAGACACATTATTAGAATCTGACAAATTCCATCTCAGATCCCCAAAACTGCCTGTCCTGCCATGCACATTTAGTGTGTGAGGATACATGATTTTGGGGATCCGCAACAAAATTTCTCACATCTCAACTGTGGAGCAGAATTAACATCTGAAGGGGGCCTTATAAACTTACTCGTTCAGACAGGCATAAGCTTTTATAGGCTATGGCCTACTTCATCAGGTGTTATGAATGAACTGCATAGAGCAAGGGTACTAAATAGAAAGGAATAAGATAATGTAAATTCAGATGACAAAGGGGGCAGAAAAGAAGGAGCATTTGTAATTAAATGACTGTATTCCTTAAGGTGGTACTCCTGCTCTCTTCAAATCCTTTCATAGCATCTGACAAAGTAGGGTGTAGCCTTCAAAAGAGCTCATGCCTCTCTGAATGAATTAGTCTATAAGGTGCTGCACTGCTCTTCCCCAGAGTAAGTGGGTTTTTGGTATTTTTCATGGGGGGCGGGGGGGGTGGAGACAGCTCACAATCACATGTTCATAAAAAGCCATTTTAGTTATACCTAATATATTACCCAATCTGACAGGTGAGTCAGCAGGGGTCTAGTTCACTATACTGCAGGGGGCTGAACTCTAAGCCTAGGGATGGAAGTTACACATAAACTAGTATAAGTGATAGAAAACCAATTTAAATCTGTAACACAGCAGAAATTTAGTTCATATAAACCACTTTCAAAATGGCCAAAACCAGTTTAAAGATAAACCTGGACAAATGCGGTATCAGACTTACAGGGGTGTAGGTTGCAGCCGTGTTGGTCTAAGAACATAGGCAGATAAGTTTCTTTAGGTGAATCTGATATCTTTTATTAGACCAACTTAAATAGTTGGAAAACAATTATTAAGCAAGCTTTCAGATTCAAAAACCCTTCGTCAGGCTAAGGAAGTTTCAGCAGTTGGTCTGTGCTCTTCCTGGATGGAATGAGAAGTAAAGAAGCCAGCGGCTGGGCTGGTCTGCATACAAGACAGGTGGTCAGTGAAAATGTAGATTGAGGAGTCAATGGGTGAGAGAGAGGCTGGGGAGGGGGTGGGAAAGAGAGAGAAGGGGGGATGAAAGTGGAGAGATACCTGGGGAGTCAGATGTCAGGCAGGTTATAATCTGTCATAAATCCAATGTCTGTATTTAGTCCATGATTTTTAGTGTCCAGGAGGTTGATGAAATGGAGTTCATAGGCTCGTCTCTGGGAAGTGTTTTGTAAGTTTCCCTTGAGGATCAGGACTGAGAGATTGGAGAGTGGTTTTCTTGTGAGAAATGTGCCCCTACAGGTAATTGGATATTCCTGTCTTTGATGGATTTCTGGTGTGTGTTCATTCTGGTGTGCAGTTGTTGTTTGGTCTCTCCTACATATTTTCCATCAGGGCATTTGGTGCATTGGATGAGATATATTACATTTCTGGAGGTGCAGCTGTAAGATCCTGGGATGCTGATGGCTCTGTTGTGAGGTGTAGTAATTGTGGGGGTGGTGGAGATGTGTTGGCAGGTTTTGCATTTCTTGTCATGGCACGGTCTGGATCCTTTTGGTGTGTTCTGGGCTTGAGGAAGTTTGCTTCTGGTGATGAGGTTGGCGAGGTTCGGTGCTTGTTTGAAAGCTAGGATGGGTGGCTCTGGGAAGATCTCTTTAAGAACAGGGTCTCTTTCTAGTATGGGTTGCAATTGTTTAAGGATTTTCTGTACAGGTTCAAGGGAGGGGTGATATGGCATAACCAGCGGTGCGCGATTTGTGGGAAGTGTACAACATGAAAAAGAAAGAAGCCAAACTCAACAGCGACATATATTTTCTAAGCCTTTGCAAAAAACACAACTTCGTTCCCCGAGGACTAATCTACAATCCCCTGACTACTACACACAACTCCAAATATGCTGCACAGCTATGCAGAAGAACTTTAGAGAAAATTAGAAATCATCTACTTCACTTACTCTACTTCAAAAGAGACCAACTCAGGAAGGAAATCACCATATACCACAACAACTTAAAAGACAGAAATCCAATCATCTTCCCTAACAATATACAATGGATACAAAGAGACTACAAAAAACTTTCTGCAGCATTCATCCTACATAAAAAGAAGAAATGGAACAAATTACTCCAAGAACAAGCTCCCCAGCCACAAAACAACCATCAGAGGAACAACACCAACACCTTACGACCTTCCAACCTCAGACTTGATGAAACTGCAAGCAGCAACCAACCCACAAATATTATCACTCTGTCCACACACACGCTTACCAAAACTGAAAAATCTGTCCTTTCTAAAGCCCTAAATTTCTGTCCAGAAAAATACCCTAATAAAATACTTCAATGTGGAGAACTAGAAGAATTCTTCTGATGCCTCTGCCTCAAGGAATATTTCTACAACCAAACTGAACCCACTCCCAACAACAACTCATCCAAATGAATGCACAGTCCCCCAGCCTCCCAGAATGTTTTGTGCCTCCCCTGTGCCTCCCCTGCAAACCCACCCTTCCAGGATGAGCAGAATAGCCTTGGCATGCATTAGCACCTCCCGGCTTCTGACCTGGGTCACTGCACGCATGTGCTGCATTTCTGGAATCAAAAGTGAATATTTACTTGTTTATCCATTCAATCTATACAGCCTAGACTAGCCGGCAGAAATTGGATTGATTCACCCTTGGGCTTTTTGACTGCCTGTACTTAGCTTACATAACTGCTAAATATACTCTACTTCCAATGACTATTACCATAGCTGACAATACTCTTTTTGCAAGATGGGCCCTAGCTGGCTTTAACAGCATTCCAGCATCTCATGACTCTCAGATGCTCCCATGTTATGTTCTTTGATTATTTTATACTTACAAGGCAGTAAATAATTCAGCACTCGCACCCCCTCTGTGTCACATCCAAGGTTGGTTTTTATCTCTGTGTTGTCAAAAAAGCTGAAGATCAGTACTCTGGTATATTGTTTGAAATGCCTCTGCTGATTACTGTTTTCCAAGCTTATTTGTTTAATGAAATCTTTATATATGTGGATAGCGCAATTTATAGCTGAAGTTAAATACTTTACATTAAATAATTAGTAATTAAGATGAAACAGAAGAACATTTGGTGTCCAAATCTTCTCCTAATGCAGGCAAGAGGACTTTAGTGAAGGCAGACTCAAACTCATACATATGCAGAGTTGCAACCATAGTAATTCAATCCAATGGCTGAATAAAGAAAATGCTAAATGAATGTAGCTTTTCTTTGACTCAGATATCATAAAATGGATTTTTCTGATACAAAAAAATAAAAAATTAAGAATGCTTTTAAAAAACCTCTGCCAAACAGTTGATGGTTAGAATTATTTATTTAGATGGGAGATGGATCCAAAGATAATGTGCTTTAAAAAGCAAAAGTAGACTTTCTGCATTTATTACAATTCATTGGCCTAAACAGTATTATTCTAAAGCTTTGTGAGTGATTGAGAGGATGGTAAATCTGTCTTATATAAAACACTGTGGCAAATCCTTTAGAAATTTATAAATGACATAGTCAAGACGAGGGGGTTCTGTTGCCCCCCCCCCCTTCCATTTTGCCTACATGAGTTTGAAATTTAAAACTGACAAAAAAACCCTGCCATTAATATTGCACTTTACTAGCAGCAACTCCAGTAGTCAAGGAAAATACTATTTAAAAGGTAAGTTCAACAAAGTACACATTAAAACACCTGTGTTCTAAATTTAGTCTGAG
>NW_005841854.1:5514232-5518430 GCF_000455745.1 Alligator sinensis | reverse complement strand
AGCAAGTGGAAACTAAGCAGAACAAGGTGCTAAGCTCCTGTTCTCCTCTGGGTCTTTCTTTGCCTAATTTTACAACACAGTCTCCTGAGCACAGCAACTGTCTGCACTTTTACTCTTCTGCAACTCTAATGACATTGTCCATATTTAACTGCATAAAAAATCAGCAACAACACAGGTTTAAGGTTCCCATGAAAGCCTAGAGGCAGATTACAAGGGTTGATTCATAGCTGCTTTGCATCTTCAATAATCATTTCCCCTATGTAAAACTTGTCTATATCCCTCTCAAATCAGAATTCTCCATTCATCTCCCATTCACAATAATGTTTTATACCTGCTCTGCACAGATGTGTAGTATAAACAATTACACAAAGTACAAGTCAATAAAGATCTGTCCTGAGAATTTAAAAGCAATAACAGTTAAAATTAGTATTTTTAAAGAGCAATTGTAGTAATTACTGCATAAGCTGTGGTAGAGTAAACCTTCAAAAATTACCAAGTCCCACTGGGCACATCTACATGAGACACTAACTGTGCAGTAGCCTAATAACTGTGCAGTAGCGTGCCAGGAAAAAACTATGATAATGCGCTTCTGTGTAGTAGTATTAGGCTACTGTACAGTAAGCATCACTAAAAACCCATGTGCCAGCACTACTGCACAGTAACTCATGTTACTGTGTACTTATTTATCTACTTATTTATCTAAGTACTAAACTTAATGCACAGTAACTATGGAGCATTAACGAATGTGTAGATGCACCCACTGAAAGTAAGTAGGAATGAAGCCACTATATCACTTAAGAACTGCTAGAAATTATGCTCATAATTTCAGTACATGCCAGTCATGATTAGGGCTGTGCGAAGCTTCAGTCGCTGATTTGATTTGGTGGAGATACAGCCTGATTCAGTGGCTGAATCTCCAAATTTGAATTGAATCAGGAGACCCTTTAATCTCTCCGAATTGAATCAGAACCCTCCAAATCGATTCGGAGAGATTCAAAAAGATTCAGCGATTCAGACAGACACAGCTTTAAATGTTTTTTCTACATACCTCAAGGTACCAGGCAGCTCATGAATGCTGTGATGGTGGGGCGCATGGAGCATTCCACAGGAGTGCAGAGGGGACCCCTGCGTGCTCAGCAGTGGACCAGGAAGTGGACTGGAAGTACTTCTGGTCCAATTCTGCATCTGCTGCCAAGCTCATGGGGAATCCCCCCTGTGCCCTCTGGCTCAGAGATCAGCAGTGGTGGGGGGGACCCTGGGTGCCCCCCCAGACCCAGGAGGCACCAGTCACTGAGCCGGGCGATGGGGGGGGGGGTGCCCATGTGCGCTCTGTGGCGGACCCAGAAGTGGATCGAAAGTGCTTCTGGTCCATTTCTGAGTCCGCCACCAAGCATATTGGGAACCCCCATGCTCCCGTGGGATGCTTCATCTGCCCCAGCATCTCAGCATTCACGAGCTTCCTGGTACTTTGAGATATGTAGAAAAAACATTTAAAGCTGTGTCTGTGTCCGAATCATCGAATCTCTCTTAATCTCTCCAAATTGATTTGAGGGTTCTTATTCAGTTCAGAGAGATTAAAGGGTCTCCTGATTTGATTCAGATTTGGAGATTCAGCCAACGAATTGGGCTGAATCTCCAGTGAATTGAATCAGTGACCAAAGCTTTGCACAGCCTTACCATGCTTCCCATTTTCCAACATATTTTCCTTTCCAACAA
The DNA here is from genome assembly GCF_000455745.1 of Alligator sinensis. Taxonomy (NCBI): domain Eukaryota; kingdom Metazoa; phylum Chordata; order Crocodylia; family Alligatoridae; genus Alligator; species Alligator sinensis. The sequence continues at coordinate 5,516,714 of NW_005841854.1, read as the reverse complement.
GCCATCAGACAATACCAATCAAAGTACAAAATGGAACAACTAAGAGACATTTAATAGAAATTAAGTTCTTACTTTGCTTTGTGCCATGTTTTTGCTTTTAAAGGTGGACTGTGTTGCCTCTACATTTGGACAGTAGTAAGATTTCTGTACAGACAGCTCTTCTGCCAAGGATCACAATGTCTGGGTTGTTTGCTCTGGACACCATTTTCTGTCACATGAACTAGGAACAACTTGATTTAAACAGTAACAGCCACTGACATTTTCAGGGACACTATTGAAAAATTCTTTGATGTACCTTGAGAAATTTTAATGCTTAAATGATTTGTTATTATGAAAAATATCAAAAAGCATTTTCAGTAGGTTATAAAGAATGCCATTTGTGATCAACAGTGGCATAAATGTCCAGCTGTCCTGGGAAAACACACAAACCACTGGGTACTCTTTAAAAGGGAATAGGCTGAGCTGAATTTATATGCCCTTGCAACTGAACTGATTTCAGTGAAATAGGATAAAAGTGTAAATTAGGTATAGGTCTAGCTTCTTTGTCTTTGATTTTTCACAATCCTGTGTTCACCAAAGTGGGACAACAAATGAGTTATATGAATGTAAAATTGTAAAAAAATGCATAGTTGTCAAAATAGATACTTAAATTTCAATTGATTAATAATTGCTGTAGGCATGTTTTCTCCTCTGCTCTCTGTTTTTAACATTTCTTTGGGAATCTGATTGTACTGGATTTGAATGAGATTTTCTGAAGGCATTTAATATACACCTGAGACAGAGAAGAAAAAACTATGCTATATTGCAGCACTGTGACAATTATAATGGCACAGCTTTGAGAATCTGTGGCTTGTTTGTTCCAGTCTACTGAAATCTCAATGGATCTCTCATATTCAGAAGGTGACCCTTGGGGTTGGGGCAGGGACTAAGTCCCTGGCTCATTGTATTACAGGATAAGAGACAGCTGGGTCTAAGCATGTGACAGACTCCTGCTCCCTCTATGCAAGCAGATACAATACACACAAGGTTGAACAATTTTTAAACTTCTTCACAGTTTTGCTCCATTCTGCGTAGGGTAGTGGCATTTTTTTCCTGGGATTACTGGGCAGTTTGTACACATTGTTTTTTGAACAGTTGCAACCAGTCTTTTTCTGTCTTTTTCTTTTTTATGTAATTAAAAAAATCTGAAGCCTACATCACTAGAAACTTGGAAAAGACCAATTCACAAACATGCAGACTACTAGCCTTAAGAGACTGAAGGAAGGGAGAGTTATTATATAACAGAGTTACAGGCAGTCCGACTTACGACACAATTTGTTCCTGAAAACCGTGTCTTAAGTATAAACATTGCAACTCTGAACAATTTTTCCCATAGGAAACAACGTTATAAATGGGGGATTGTAATACAACCCCCAGTTTTCTTATATATAGGGAATAAGTAGGGAGAGAAAAAGTCAGAAATAGTTGAGATATATATATTCATTCCCTTCCCTTCCCCAACTATTTCTGACTTTCTCTCTCCCTACTTATTCCCTATAGATAAGTATGAGTAAATTAAGACATAGGATAAGCTTTAGCATTTTTGTAACAAGTTTTTTTCTTCTCTCTCCTTCTTTGATCCACTGTTATATTGTATAATTATTATGTTTATATTGATTTTACTGTGTGATTACTGTTTTACTGATTTTTACTCTTTTCTTTCAATTGATACCATATGATTTAGGCCTACATCTGTAAGTTAGCATAAGTAATATCAAGTAATGTCAAATTTCCATTTTGTATGTCAAGCCTCCATCTTGTGTCCTCCGCTTGGGTGTAACCTATAACTCCTAGCTAACCAGTCTCAAGTAAATTGGTTCCTGAATGAATGGGGATGAATGACGGTACTTGAGATACAATGTTAGCAGGCCTCAACTGAATAATCAACTCAACAACTGGACTATTGCCTTGCATTGACTCACCGAGGTACCACAGACCAGACCCAGGAACCAGCTGGTCCATCTGGACCAGCACTACACCATGCCACCTATCCACCCAGAGGCCCTGCCAGTGACCCCCTCTGGACAACACCTTGCTGGAGAAGACCCCGAATGGTCATCGAGGATCAACTCACAGTCTAGGATAGGTAACTATCACTCACCTTCCTTCCCCAAGCATAGGATCTGGACTCTGTCTCTACACACTTTAACTTCAATCTCTCCACCAAGCCTTTTTCTGTCCTACTACCATTGTGTGGGTGCTTGTTGCCCATTTAATAAAACTGATATTCTTGACACTGAGTTGGTCTCAGTCTTGCTGTAGGCTCCCAACTAAATCCCTGTCTCTCTGGTCTCCCTCTGGACCTCATTCCTCTCTGCTGCCTCTATTTTCTCCAGCTCTGGCTTTCTCTCCTTCTCTGCTGGCCTCCCAGCCCTACTTTTTGGTTTCCCAGCTCTAGCCCTATGTCCTCTGCCTTTGCCTTCACCCCAATTTCTCTCTCTCT
>NW_005841854.1:5501781-5514222 GCF_000455745.1 Alligator sinensis | reverse complement strand
TTGTCTCCCTCTCTCTGCCTTCTCCCCGATCCCTATCTTTCTCTCCATTCTCCAGCTTCCTCTGCCCCAGCTCCACCCAGAGCCTTTCCCCTGAAGTGTCTCCAGCTCCCCTTGCCACATTTGTGGCTCCACTGCAGGCTCTAGACCCCACAGCCTCCTGGTTCCCCCCACAGCCTCTCCCGCTTCCCCTGCAGCCTCTCCAGCTCCACTCCAGTTCCCCCCAGTCTCCCTCTCCCCCCATGTAACTTTCGGTTCCTCCGCAGCTCCAACTCTGGTCCCAGCCGCTGTGCCATCTCCTCAGCATTGCTCCTCTGCTCTGCCAGCTTTGGGCATTTTCTTTTAATCAATTAACACCAATTAACCTCAAGTAACCCCAGCTTCCCTCCAGTCTGCTGGTTCTAATCCCAGCCCCGGCCCCTTTCTCTCCTGCACTTTCACTCTCTTATTTTTCCCCTTTCTCATCTTAACCTCCATCCATCACCCTCCTTCTGGAAATCTTTGACCCTTGACTTCCCCTCCCATAGTCACCAAGCACCCTAGGTATCCCAAGTACCCAAAGCACACGCATACACACAGGTGAGTTCCGAAGTTGGGTGGTGTGGTGTGTATGTGTAGGTGTATGGTGTGTGTGAACTGGCAAATTATATATGTATCATTGTGTGTGTGATATTCAAGTTAGTCATCCATATCAAGTTAGTGATCCATGTATGTGTATTGAGTGTATGGGTATTGACAACAGATTTTTGTCTAATTTTCAGTGTGTATAATGTGTATGTGCTTGAATTGGTGACAGGTGTGCATGTGCTTAGACTGGCAATCTTGGATGTATATGTGCCTAAGTTATTAGTGTGTGTGTGCGCACACCTAATTGATTTGTGTGTTTGTATATGTGCAATTGTGTCGCACCCTCCCATCTAGCAATGCAATTTTGAGATCCTAAGAGTTAGCCTGGCCCCACAGGACAACAGATTGGTTCCTGGACCAAGGCCTGATGCCCTATTTTCACCCAAGATAACCCAGAATTTTGTACAGTACTCAATCAATTATATCAAATAAATAAATGTAGCTATATTACTTGTCTGTATGTATTTATATTGTAAACATACCAGGTCTGGGGGATCACACATCCCTCCCCACCCCGCATGCCCTCCTGGACAAACTGCAGGAGCTACTAGACAGGCCATGGCTTCTCCTGTGGTTGCCTGGCTCAGTCCTGGCACTACCTGTGCCTCACCTCAGGGCGAGCAGCTGGGGGAAAATCATCCAGATGAGCTGTGGCTTCTCTTGCAGCTGCCTGGCACAGCCCCAGAACTGCCTCCCTCATCCCAGTGAGGGCAGCTAGGGGAGAAGCCAAATAAGCCACAGCTTGAGCTGTGGCTTCTCCCGCAGTCAACCAGTTCAGCCTTGGCACTGCCTGCTTCACCCCAGCAGGGGCAGCTAGGAGAGCAGCAGGACAAGCTGAAGCTTCTCCCACCACCTATAGCCCCTGCTCCCAGAGTCCAGAACAGCCCCAGCTTGGCAGTGTTTGCCCCACCCCCTAGTTCAGCCCCAGCCCCCCTCCTGCAGGGGCCCTTTCCTTACCCCTCCCCTTCCACCAACAGACCTGTATCCAGCATTGTAAAGTTGAAACCATGTCAAAACTTCGAAACCCAACTGTCAACTTACAAGCATTGTAACTGCGGTTCATCGTAACTTGAACCGTTGTAAGTTGAGGACTTCCTGTATTCAGATCCTGCTCTGTTTTGTACAGCATACAGTTGAGCCAGATTAAAGTGATCTAGAGATCAAAGCCCCATGCAATGCTTGCTCCGCATATAAGTTTTCTGCCTCACTGGTGCAAAAGGAACAGCAGGGGCAGCTATTTCATGTATCACCTCTAAGTAGGCTTTTGGGACTGGTGCCTCAGTCACCCACCACTTATGCTTTGAGACCACACTCCGAGGCACAGTGGCAAAAATACAATGTAGTTGGGGGATTGTCCTGCTTTGAGCAGGGGTTTGGATTAGATGACCTACTGGGATCCCTTCCAATCCTAATTTTCTATGATTCTAAAACACCCTCTATTCTCTCTCAAAAAGGCAGTACAGACTCATGTCATAGAATCATAAAGATGTAGTGGTGGAAGGGATCTCCATATGTCATCTAGTCTGACCCCCTCCCTGAGTCATGATCATTCCTATCCACATCATCCTATATAAGTTCATGGTCTAACCTATTAGCAAAATGACAGAGTCAGCCCCAACAACCACAAGACATAACACCTTAATCTGCCACAAGTAAAGCAGGGGTACTGCAGCAGCCAAAACCATGCTGTGCCAAAGGTTGTTCAAATACAGGTGAGAGATTCAAGGAAAAGGCCACTCCACCTACTGTAGAAGCAACTCCTCTCTCAGCACAGTCCATATCAATCTGTCCTAGAGTAAAATTCATTCCTGATCCCAAATATAGCTATTGGAGGGGTAACACCTAGGGATCTCCAGGTTTCAGTCCCAGCAGTAGCATTGGCACACCCAACAGAGCAACAAGAAAAGCATAGAAACATGGAAAATACCCACAAACAGAGTAAAGGAATAGCTACACTGGAGTTGCAGGGGAGGTAACAGAAAGACCTGTAGTATTTACATTAGCAGCTGAGAAGTTATATAAATGGATACCTAGCCCAATAAACATTTATCCTGCCAGACAGAGCAAGGTCTTGGAGATAACACCTATGCAGATAATTGGGCAGTTCATACAACTTAGAAATTTGGTTTCAGGCTGTCTGTGAACTCCAACAGACATGAATGCATCAACCATACTTGGGTCATATTTTCATTTTTTTTCATCACTAATATGAAGGAAAGAAGAGGGCTTAAAAAAAAAAGATGAAGATGAGTCTCTTAAGTAATCAGGAGACTCTTAGTAATCAGACTCAATGCCCAGTGTAAAAATTTAAGACATTATCCAACCTTAAACTTTTTAAAGAGCCAGACCAACAGATTTCAGCCTGGAGCACATTCTCATTTCCTTTTCCTCCAGAATTGGGGGAAGTGAATCAATAAAATCATATTGCACTGGAAAGAAGGGTATAGATCTTTAGCCAGATATAGATTGACTTATTAGTAGATGTTTAGAATTGCGAAGCCAAAAAAGTTGACAAAGCCGGTAGGGAAATACAGATCGCCCGAGCTAGGGATTAACAATAGAAGGATGAGGGCGAGGAGGGGAATGCAACTAGGTTACAGGAGATACAATGTTAGTCAACTAAGCCTGGGGGGTGGGGGTTTGTGACGCTGAGAGAGAAAGAAGATAGATACACACAAACCCGTTACAATGGTGGAAGAAGTGGTTTGAAGAAGAGTGTCTCAGTCCATATAGGGTCTCATTACAGCAGTCCTTTTCGGATGGAGTGGGGTCATCCATTGTTGAAGAATCCTCTCAAAGTGAAGGTCCAACTGGTACGGGGGGGTGGGTTCAGGCGGTCCCCTCTGGGTCTGGTCTGGCAGCAGTTCGTCTGGTGGGGTCGGAGTACTGGCAGTGGGCCATGATGTGTTCCACATAGATGTCATGGGACCAACAGATGGGTGTCAGACACCATGAGGCAGCACATCAGCTTGGCGTAGCGGCAGGAGATGCGGCAGGCATGCAGGATGCTCTCATTGCTGGGGTCTCATGCTCCGAGCATTCCCATGATGTGTGTTGGCCGTCACGTATAAACCAGTCCAAGTGATCAGAAATCAATCTAAGCCCACAACCATACAGAATTTCAGCACACACAGGCTAATCTAAAAAGTACACAGTGTAAGATGGCCCTGGATTGATGTGCTCAAATCAAAATCAATTTAGTTTAGACCAGTTGTAATAAGGAGCCAGAGGAACCCTATTATTTTAAGAGAAGCTGCAGTAATCTTAGCTGGCTGCAGGCAGGAAGGTAGCTAAAATGCAGGCCAGCTATAGATAACCAACAGGAAGACTTGTAGTTATATAAGTAGTGGCTATTCTGAGGAGTAACTTCAAGGGAAGAGTTGCAGAGCTGTAAGCCGCAAACAGAGCAGGTCCATAGACAGACGAAAGCCCTGAGGTGCAGGCAGCTGAACCAAGTCCCAATAGGGAAGTCAGGCTCACCAGCAACAATAAGCTACCCTGGCAAACTAGCTAGCCAGGCAGCAAGTCCGATCACACACTAGTGTGGTGTCGGGGAATCACATGTCCAACGAGAGTGGGACTTGAGAGAGATACAAGCTCAAAGCCTGATTCAGAGAGGCATTCTGAATGGGCAGTCTTGAGCTCTTCTTTAAAATGGCTGTAGCTTGAGCAATAGACTGTAACCCTAAGACTACAGGGGCTGAGAGCTTATAGAGATAAGCCTAGGATGAGAATTGCTTTGCTATGCAGGCAGCACACTTAGATCTTTGAGTTACAGCCAGTGAGCTCATTCTTTTGTTACAGTTTATACCAGTGGATCAGGTCACGACTGAAGGGGAAGTGGAGGTCTGAGCAGTGCTCAAGGGGCATGGGACTACTTTGAGCCTTGCCAGGGGCTGGGTTCAAGGCGCAGACAGACAGTGACCAAGCAAAAGGTTGAAACCCAGAACAGGGCCAGGGGGCCCAGTGCCGGGGAAGAGCTATGCCAGAGCCTGGTGGGTGAGACTAGGGCTGGAGCCCAAGAAGCTCCAATCTGGTAGAGTGGCCTAGTCTAAAAAAAGAGCCAGCCAGAGCAGAGGGATGAAGGCTGGGAAGCCAGAGGCTCCATGGCAGTCGAGGCCTGAGGTAGTCTGGTGGTTTTGGGGCAATGTGCCCATTTATGTGATGATTGGTAACACCTGAAAGGCATGGTCATGGCTGTAGGGAAGATCAGAGGACATAAAATAAGTCATTAAGGCTATTAATGCCTTGGAGCATGGATGGCCCAGGAGGGTCCACCTAACATTTGAGAGCTTGTTCTAGGATTCTGGATAGCCCCCTTTCTCCCAATAAGGTTATAAAAGCAAAGCATGGCAGGAAAGAGGGTAAGAGGGAGGGTACCTAGAAAGTCAAAGCGAGGCAGGTGTCACGAGGCCACCCCAGGGGCCTAGTCTTTCTACACCAGTGAATCAAACTTCTGTACCAGATCCCCTATTGATTCAAGTTAGATTGCTGTTCTCCAGTATCTGCATTCCCTGCACAAGCCCTAGGACCTAGCCACCCACATTCCTGGGCTGTGCCTTCACAACCCATCATGGACATTGTGCAGTGCTTCATATACCTGACACTGAGCTGAGGAGAGAGCTCATGGAGTCCAGCCCTGACTCCTGCATACCCAGCCAGCGATCCCCATGCCCCTGCGCTAAGCTCCATGGGGTGAGCCCAATCTCAGAGACTGGCACCCTACCATCTGGACTCCAGTATGGACCTGTGCCCCCAGAGTAGGAGCCAACATGTATGGCTCACCTCTGCCAAGTCAGGGCAGAACACTGAAACTGGGCCTACATGAACTCTGCAGCTCAGCAAGTGATGGCAGGTACCCAGGCCATGGACAGCTGGAGTGCTGCAAGGCTTTTTTGGCCCACAGCTACAGGGCCTGACAATATTAAAGAGGGGAGGGGAAGAGAAGGGGTGCATAACTGCTCATGTCTGGCAGTCAATCAGGGTGGCTTGGCTACACTTGCCAGTCTCCAGCAGCCCAGGGAGTCCACAGGGCATGCTGAGAGGCACGCACGAGCATCCCCAACCTCAGGCCTTGGTGAGTGAAGGCAACCTATGTGCCTCCCCAGGCAACAGGTAAATGTGTATACTGTTTGCTACTGATCTAACCTAGGACACTTACAGAAAACCATGCAACTTAGATTCTATACCTCAGGCTTTTTAATCATCTGTATTTAGCCCTAAAGGCAATGGATGCCCAAGTAAGGGAGTGGGCAACTTGTTTAGGGAGAAAACTCACTAACTGCTGGAAGCAGGAAAATGGAAGAGGTACCAGGTGGGATGGAAAATGGAGTAACCACTGAAGTTTTATATTATATTAATGTTAGGAGAAGAGCAAAGGGATACACAGAACAAAGTTTAGTTAGGTATCCAGGATGCGTCTTTTGACAGCAGTCCATGAGGGCAGTTCAGAAGTTCATTTGATGATGTTTTTAGAAAAGAAAAGAGGTAATGCCAGAGGTCTGAGGACAGGTTATCATGGAATTATTTAGATAAGAGGGAAAGGTAGAGCAAGGTCCTAAGTAACCTTGTAACATGGTTTTGAGAAGTTCCTGCTTTCCCTTTGTATTCATTTCAGGTGCAGAAACTCCATAGCAGACTCTCAGAAATTGGTGAGCTGAAGCAAGTGACAGACTGGGCTCACTTTGGAAATCTCCCTGCCTCAGCTATGGTAATCCTCTGAGAACACCTGACATGCCAATTTCCAATAGGCCTGTGCAAACCGGCTAGTATTTGTTTTGCATTCAGAGGACAGCGATTCAATTCAGTTATTCAAATCAAGGTCTTGAATCAATTTAGCTGAATCTGATGCCAAGATTCAGCTGCCATCGAATCAGCCAAATCTCCAAATCAAACAGGCCCCATCCCCCCACCTGCTATCCCAGCCCTGTCAATGGCTGCTATGCCCAGCTCCAGCATCCCAGTGCTTAAAAAAAAAAAAAGCCCCACACTCATCGGCTCCTGCTGCATGGGGGGCTCCTCCAAAAGCCCCAATGATGACTGCAGCAGCTTTTTTTATTAAGAGCTGGGACACTGGGGCCAGGTGGGGCAGCCATTGACACGGCTGCAAGAGCGGGTGGGCGATGGGGGCTTTTCTGTGATTAAAATTAAAGGCTCCCCGCCGCCGCCCCCCCCCCCCCCCACACACACACACAGAGCACAGGACAGTGGGGGTCCTGCCTGGCAGGAACTGGTGAGTGCATGTTTTTTGGGGTTTTTTTGTTTTTTGAAACTACTATCTCTAACAAGACCCCAGCCAGGTAAGAATGGTGGGGTTGAAAGAAAAAAAAAAGCGCGAACTAGGTTCTTCTCTTTTTATGTACTATGATCTGTTACAAGCCCCCTACTAATGTAATTATATTCTCAGTGACATCTGTCCAACCCCTTGTTCTCAATGGTTTTGCACATGTGTAGCTTACCTGAACATCAGCAATGTGCTGAGGAGGTCCAAAGAGTCTATAATCTTGCTTCCTCCTTTTTAGCTCTTTGTTCATTCTGAAAAATTAAGGGACAAAAAATAAAGCAGCAAAAGATACTAAATGATGATACCCAGATGCCTGCACAGAGTCAGGATCAGGCTTCTTTGCTACTTAAACACTACAGAAATAAGGTTCAAATGGAATGTAGAAGTACATAAACTATCTGCTAGTTCTCTGCACAGGGATAAATGCTTTTCTGAAGTGAGCAGGCATGTCTGAAAATGCACATCTGTGGATTTAGAAGGGAATTATGGGGAGAGAATGTCATGATAGATGTGGCATGATAACAAAAGAGAAATGGAAGTAGTAAAGGTACAGTTGATAGATCAAGGGGCAGCAACAGCAAGAGTAAGACTGATGGAGTGAAATGGTAGTAGATGTGTAATTATCAAAGGTGAAAAGACAAAGAAGAGAGGGTCAAAAGCACAATTTTATAGTAGGAGCACAACAGATTGAAGAAGCACTCACAGAGGAATGTGGCAGAGCAAAAGGAAGAGAGAAAGGATTTCCTGACTTGCTGTCCCATGCTGACATCACTGTTCTTTTCTCTCTGCTCTGCTTCTAGGGTCAAAATTACACCCAAGCCTGGTGGCACACTGGGCAAGCATGGTTAAGGCATGCCAGTTTTTGTAGCCAACAGCACCCAAGAAAGCTATGTGATTAGCATCATCTCTGACCTTCTTTGACACCCCAACCAAAGTGAACCAAGAGACTTATTTACAGCTTGGGTAACCATGCAGCAGCATTTGGCAGGAGACAAGAGTAAGGCTCAAATTATTGCTTCTGGAACCACAGCAAGGTCCCTTAGTCACTCAGGCTAGGAACAAACATTACACACAAACTGATTTAAGCGATCAGAAACTGGTTTAAACCTGTAACAGAACAGATGTTCGAGATATTTTGAAACTGGTTTATGTGCACTGAACAAGTTTCAGCCAAACCTAGTTGAATGGAGTATCAGACTTAACTGGTTTGCCCTAAACAGGTTTGTGCAATGTCTACCCTAGACCCCTTGCTGGTTTAAGATAAACCAGATACCCCCAGCATCCAGCATGCTCTCTGGGCTGGGCAGGGCTCTCTGTTCCACAGGAGAGCTGCCCCCTCTGCTCTGCTTCCTGGCCACTCTCCTCTGCTCCAGAGACTTCAGATTGCTTCCCCCAGCTTCTAGCCTGAGTTACTGCAGGCACGTGCCTGTATTTGTGGGATGTCTGTCTGGTTACAAAACTGATTTAGCTTAGCCAGGTTAGACTAGTCTGCAAAGATTGAATCAATTCAAGCTCAGGCTTTTTTGAATGTCCGTCCCTAACCTCAGCTACCACATCCCCAGCATGTGGGCTGATATGTGCTGATCATCCCTATCCAAACTATCTTACACAAACCCATTGTGTAACCTATTAGCAAAACTACACAGTCAACCCTAACATAACCACAAGGCATAAAAGCCTAATCTGATATAGGCAAAGCACGGGGGACTGCTATGGTGAATGTCCTGCTGCTGCAAAGGTTGTTAAAATACGCTGAACAGATCATAGGAATATAGCTATCTCCCCACTACACAGCAAGGCAAACCCCCGTACAATCCATGCCAGTCCAGTCTGACCATGGAGTAACTGCTCACAGACCACATACAGCTCCTGGGCTGGCTATTGGTCAGCCCTGCTAAAGATAGTAAAAGCTGGTTGGAGAAACCACCCCCTTGTGGGAACTATAGTCCTCTTAAGAAGCAGAACTCATACAAGATAGTGAAGATTGTCGGGACCTGAAACCATAAGGCACCACAGTAACTTAGGCTTATGGTGATATGTTCTCAAAGTAAACTATTTTAAGTGGGGAAATGGGAAATCATTTCACTTCATTTGAAAATATCTACAGGCACTACTTTGACATTCCCCAATTTAAATTTGCTTGAAAGTTTTCATGTGCAGAGAGTTTAAGCTATTTAAACATTTTGTTCAAAATTGGGCTGTAAACAAATAGAAAATACCAGAATTCCCACAAAATTGAAAAAAAAATAAAATCCATTTTTAGATCAACTTGTATTTCATGTGGATGAATCAAATGACTTTTGTCGGCACCTATAAGGCATTGCTCTGACCAATTGCTCTTCCATAAGGAAATGCATTTTTATTAAACTTAGGAATGACTTGTGGAAATTTGTGAAACAGGAGTGAACATTTTATTTTACAGTGGCATATTGCGTTTGTATTTGGGATAGCTACTGCTTGTGTGCAAAATCCTGATTTCCCAGTCTTGTCATGAAAAGCTAGCATTGTTGTACCTGCCTTCCTCCTATACAAAGTGCTTAGCCCTTTCCCTCCATGTTTTCTGCCTGCTTGTCATTTCACATTTATTGCCAATCTGTAGATTGATATCATCAGTTAGAAATAGGCAAAATAAGCAACTGCAGCCATAACTTTTAATAAGAAGGAACCAGTTTATAAATCTTACTTATGATGGTAAGAAATTATTCATTTTCAGAATTATATCAATGTGCAATCACACATGTGTATGACTGAGTATATTAGAGTCTGGATCTATCCAATTTGTTGCCCAATCTTTTATTTCTCCTTTCTGTATTTTTTTTCAAAGTCTGAATTAGGCACAAGAGTTAGAGATTATATTTTTAAAATAATAAAACAGTTCTTAGTAGTTTAATATTTACATACTTTTTAATATTGAACCTTTCAGGTGAGGACATTTGAAGGTTCCCCCCACAAGCACAAAGATTTTTGTTCTAAAGTGAAAGCTCACATAACCAGTCTATGCTGGGAAAACCATACTATCATGGGCAGCATAATAACATGATCCTCCAAAATTATAATGGCCTGAAATGCTGCTTTTGTATTGATGGAAAATATGTAGGAGAGATCAAACAACAACTGTGCACCAGAATGAATGCACACCGGAAATCCATCAAAGACAGAAATACCCAATTACCGGTGGGGGCACATTTCTCACAGGAGGGCCACTCTCTCTCCAATCTCTCAGTCCTGATCCTCAAGGGAAATTTACACAACACTTCCCAGAGATGAGCCTATGAGCTCCATTTCATCAACCTGCTGGATACTAGAGATCAGGGACTAAACAGACATTGGATTTTTGATACATTATAATCTGCCTGGCAACTGACTCCCCAGCCCAGCCCAGCCCCTGGCTTGTTTACTTTTCATCCCATCCAGGAAGAGCACACACCAACTGCTGAAACTTCCTTAGCCTGACAAAGGGTTTTTGAACCCGAAAGTTTGCTTAATAAATATTCTCCAACTATTTGGGTTGGTCTAATAAAAGACATCCAATTCACCCAAGGAACCTTGTCTGCTTTTGTATTAGGCATTTTTGACAAGGATTCCCCTAAGTGGAAGAAGATCCTGCTACAAGAAGTTAGTTTTTGCAAGCAGGAGTCTCTTAGAAACGCAGCAGAAGTCTACAAGTAGAAGAACATGGAACTGGATTTGTACAGAAAACATAACCAAACTAGCACTAAGATTAAAAGACTTAGCACTACTGCACTGTCTCATGCTTCAGTCTGTCTATCAGGTTTTCCCACAGCCCTTTCCTTGTCTCTCCATCTACACTTTCTTCCCAGACCTCTTCTGTGAGACTACAGGAAGAAGTAGGTCCAATCATATAGGCATGAGAAGGCTTAAATCAGTCAAAAAAAGAGGTATACCCAATCTAAGTTAGTGCATCTAGGCAGAAGAACTAACTTAGATCAAGATTGGGTTAACTCAGCCTCATGTACACCTGTACGCAGCATAGTCACAGGGCTTCACTATTCCCACCTCATCCCCCTCTAGCCCTGGTGCAGCAAGTGCTGGTCCCAGTGATAGCCATGACACCCCCCCCCAGTGGCTGTTCAGCCCCTACTCTGTCCTTGCTTCTCAGACTTGCCCCAGTTCACCTCACCGGCCACATGTTATTATTAGATCCTTGGAAAGGGAGGCTGCCCCAGGGATCCCCAATCTCATGCTGCTGCCCAAGTGTTATTACTCAGAACCTTACAGGCTTATTACTGCCCCTTATACCACACCAAGGCCTTGCAGATGTTATCAATTAACACCACTCCTACACCTATACCAGGACCCAGTCTCTGCCACTGCTGGGACTTGCAGTCCCTGTGCTATCAACCTTACCAGCTTCTTCCGGGCTCAGGCCACTGTCTCTGTATACCCACACCTGAACACTTTGCCATTTTGGTTGCTCATACATACCTAGTCCCTCCTGGTCCCCCACAGGGACCAGACTGATTCCATCTCCACTCTATTCCTGAGCTCTTTCCATGTTCCTGGGCCAGTTGAGACCACCACCACCCCTTGTTTCAGTCCCTAAACAACTGGTCCCTACCTTAGCTCTGAGTCTGCCTTCTCTTAGCCCCTGGGAATGCAGAGTCCTCTTCTGTTTGCTACTTGCTCAGCAGCTCCTTCCACATCAGCAGCCAACATAAAACTGCCTGCCCCAGGTCTGGCCCTGGGTTTATCTCCCAGTTAAGCCCCACCCCTTTCTGCTCAGTGATTCCCTGCCTGCAGACAGCTCCTTCCACAGCTTTCTTCTTTAAAATAAAGAAACAAACAAACAAACAAAAAAAAGTAAGAGATGTATCCAGTGCCTGTTACACCTGGCTGGGCTATTTTTAGACACCAAGCCTCCCAACCTCTGGGCAACCCCTGCAACCCATCCCCCACAGACTTATTAAACTGCTTTGCAGACATAACATCCCCTCCCCACTATCCCACAACCCTCCCATGACCCACCAACCCCCATTCCACAAGACCTGCTAGTTAGTCATTCTCAATCCCACCTGCTATTTCCCTATGCAAGTTACTTAAACTGGGCTCATCATATAGCTCCTGGGAGCAATGAATAGGTGCACATGATGCTCCCAGTCTATGTTTGCATAGCTTAAACTAAACCACATGAGCACAGCCAGGGTGCAGTGAATTTCCCACTGTGGGAGCCACAGCCTTCCTTTTCATAGATTTCATAGGCATTAGGGGTTGGAAGGGACCTCATGAGATCATTGAGTCTAGTCCCCTTGCCAGAATCAGGAAGTCTGCAGGAATCAAGTGATTCCAGCAAGATAAACATCCAAGTGCCTTTTGAATGAGTCCAGAGTAGGTGCTTGCACCCCCACTCGGAGAGGAATCTGTTTCAGACCTTGGCCACTCGGACTGCAAAGAAGTTTTTCCTTATATCGAGTCTGAATTGGTCTTCTAGAAATTTGTGGCTGTTAGACCTAGTTATCGCTTGGGGAGCCCTGGTAAACAACTGTTCTCCAAGATCCTGATGGACACCCCCCCCC
>NW_005841854.1:5497194-5501750 GCF_000455745.1 Alligator sinensis | reverse complement strand
GGATGGCCCCCCCCCCCCCCTTACATACTTATAGGCAGCCACCAAGTCCTCCCTGAGCCTTCTCTTTGCCAGGCTGAAGATCCCCATGTCCCTCAGCCTCTCCTCATAAGGCTTGATCTCTTGGCCCTTGATCATATGGGTGGTTCTCCTTTGGACTCTCTCAAGCTTATCCACAACCCTCCTGAACTGGGGGGCCTAAAACTGGACTCAGTACTCCAGCTGCGGCCTCACTAAGGCCAAGTAAAGTGGGAGGATGACATCACTGGTTCCCCTTGAGCTGCATCTGTGGATGCATGCCAGTTTGGTTAGCTTTGCTGGCCACATCATCGCATTGGTGGCTCATGTTCATCTTGTGATCAATGAAGACCCCCAAGTCTCTTTCGGTTGTGGTGCTAGTGACCATAGCACCACTGAGCCTATAAGTATGATGCTGTTGTTTACTCCCAAAATTTCTCTACATTGGATGCCATCAGGTTTTGGTCTGTCCACTTTGCAAGCATGTCCAGGTTGGCCTGTATCCCCAGCCTGTCCTCCAGCATGACCTCCTTCCCCCATAGCTTAGTGTCATCCACAAACTTTGTCAGGCCACATCTGAAGCCCAAAGCCAGATCATTAATGAAGATATTGAAGAGTACCAGCCTGAGCACCGAGCCCTGGGGAACTCCGCTGGTAACCTTGCACCACGTTGATTTGTCCCCATCAGCTAGTACTTTTTGAGTCCAACCCCAGAGCCAGTAACCCCAGTCATCGGAAAGTGAGATGGTCAAGGCCACAATTCCTCAGCTTGGTCATGAGAATATTATAGGAGACCAAGTCAGAGTCCTTCTTGAAATTCAGACAAAATGTCAACAACCTCATTTTCCTTGTCCAGGCAATGCATCACCTGGTCGCAGCAGATGAGGTTCATCAGGCAAGATCTTCCAGTAATAAAATCATGTTGACTAGCATCAGTAGGTTGCCTTCCATTAGCCTGCTGCAGATAGACCCTTTGATAATTTTCTCCAAGATCTTTCCAGGGATGGACATCAGACTGATAGGTCTGCAATTCCCTGGATCCTCTTTATTTCCTTTCTTGAAGATCAGGACTGCATTGGCTCTTTTCCAGTCTTCAGGTACATCACCCAAGCACGGTAAGCTTTCAAATATCTTGACCATAGGGCATGCTACACTGTCCACCAGCTCTTTTAAGACTCTCGGGTACAATCCATTTGGGCCTGTGGACTTATGGATGTCACTGTCATGGGATGGGCTCCTCAAGGATGGTCATGTTACCCCTAGGGCCCCTCGACCATGCCAATATGGCCCACCGGGCACCCTCTATTTTCGTCAGCCACATCTTGATGTAATGGTAACAAGTAGGGAGGCTGCCTTTAACCCTACTTGAGCATGGTTCTGTTGATCTTCCCTGAACCCCGTGGGTCCTGGACCCCTTGTGGGTCCCATTTCAAAATAGATGTCCCGGGGACACCCCAGTCTTATGGGCTATATGCATGACTCCAACCACCCCTTTATCACATGCCAAGCCTCGCAGATGGTATTGACCTTGTCAGGTCTAGACCTTGCTGTGTTTTGGCCTCCTTGTCCTCTCTGGGCTCTCCACAGCCCCATCTCTGCACCCCTCGTGCTGCGCCCGGGCTCTCCACAGCCCCATCTCTGCACCCCTCGTGCTGCGCCCGGGCTCTCCACAGCCCCATCTCTGCACCCCTCGTGCTGCGCCCTCTCCAGCACCAGGGTCCATGCCCCCACCAAAAATGCTGCACCTTCTCTGGCACCAGAGTCTGTACACCCCCAAAATGACATGCCCTCTCTGGTGCCAGGGTCCCCACACTGTAGTGGGCCCCCACTGAGGCCTCCTCCTTCCCCAAATAGCCTCACCCAAACTACCAGTGTTATAAACAGCAAACAAACATAAGCCCTTGGGCTATAACATAATACAAGAGACGAGGGTGTGCTCTGCTCCTTTAAAAGCAGAGAACTTCATCCCCAGCACTAAGTGTGTAGTAGGCAAGGGTACCTGCGGAGCTAATGGTACCTACCATTAGCCCTAGCTGCAGCATATCAGGCAGTTTCTGCATCACTGGGTACTTCCTCCCTGGTGGCTCCTTCCCCTCTGGGAAGCAGGGAACTCTGTTAGCAGGGAACTATCCTCCCTAGTTCCAGCCTGGGGTTTATATGGACCCAGGGTTCTGCCCCTTCCAGTCAGCTGACCATGTGTAAGTGCAGGCTAATTTGCCCTCTGGCTTGTTGCCCTGGTAACCTGCACCTGGGCTTCTGTCTTTCTTTTTGGGCGCTCTCTCCAGGCAGTTTCTGCTTTTCTAGGAGCAGGCACCTTAGTGCCCTGTGACAGTCATGCCTCTCAAGACATTCTCTCACTTGATCTATGTCAATTGTGGGCCCATCTCCCAAGCCCTGGATGCTTTGTGTCCTGTATGATACCATGAGCCCCTTGGATGGGTGGAAAACTGATGCAAAGTAATCATTTAGGAGATTGGCCTTTTCTTCAGTGTCAGATGTCAGCTGCCTCATTTGATCTCGTAGGGGACCAATTTTGCTTTTGTTCTTCCCCTGGCTTCCCACATATCTGAAGGAGGACGTTTTGTTATCCTTGATTCCGGTGGCTAGCCTGAGTTCAGTTGCTGCCTTAGCTTTTCTGGACTGCTCCCTACACATACGGGCTTTTACTCAGTGTTAATTTGTTACCTGCCCCCTCTTGAGTAATCCATCACCTCCTCAGTCTCTGACCTAATAATCCCTTCTTTTAAAAGGGATGAATTTGTTATGCTGCTTGACTGTTATGCTGCAAAAACTGTTAAGTGAGGGGAGGGTGATAGTACAGTGTAGATAGTGGGGGTTACATGAAGGTTTCACGTGACAGTTATGATTAAAAGGAAAAAATATTGGGAATATCTGCTTAAACCTTTACTGGAAGAATAAAATAAAAGGCCTACAAAATAGAGGTTAGGAAAACTTTTAGCACAGTTTTTTTGTTGTGTTTTTTTTTGGGGGGGGGGGGCAGGGGTTTGCAATGATGAAAGTAAAACAACTTTTAACAATTCTCGTCCTGATATAGAATTTACAAGGAACCTGAACCCCAAACTAATGACCCTCCAAAAAATGAAACATATATTTCAAGTTATTCTTTCAACATATTATTTTCCTTCAGATTTTCTTCAAAAAGAAGAGATCAAATTTTAATTGATATTACCTTTGTTTATGTATGCTGGCATTAAATATATGTGATAAATTCTACAAGGGAAAATACGTGGCAAAAATATTCTTTTCTTCAAAAACTGTATATTTTGAGTGAAGGAGATATATATATGTATTATATATATATATACACACACGCATGTGACCCTCACCACTCATGAGGGATACAAATCTATAGAGTAATATAGATATATATCATACTTATTAATATATGTAAATATATATTTTTGTTAACACATTTACACACATACATACACACATAAGTATGTATATATCCTTCTTAACACATTTGTATGTATCGTGGAGTTGAGCCTATTATGGTAATTTATAAAGCCTTGTGTGTTAACTATTGTCTCTTACTGCCAAGAGCAGTAAGAGAAAATAATCTGTACTGCTATAGGCTTGTGAACAGAAGTATGGTCACTGACCCTGTTTATTTATAAATAAATAAATAAACAAATAAACACTGACCCTGTTTATTTATAAACTGGTGTTTTTCCTTTGCTTGCCTTTATAAAAACAACATTTATAAAGAGGTATAGTTTAATACAGCGTACCTGTTCTTGCAGGGTATGGGATGGATATTTTTAAGTGAAGCCTACTGTAAAAGATTTGCCTTTCTTGTGTAAAAATAAGTTTAACTGGAAGAATATTTGAATAACTGTTCTCATTTATGGAAACGCACCAGCTAAACCTTACTTTCAACAGTCACCATCCCTCCATCCGACTTTCTTTAGAATACTCCAACACCAACATCCCCTTTTTAGACACAAGGATCAGTATCCAGAAGGGTAAAATACAGACCACAGTATACAAGAAACCCACAGACCAACATACATATCTGCACAGAACCAACAATCACCCTAAACACACCAAAAAAGCTGTGATATACAGCCAAGCCCTCAGATACCACTGCATTTGTACTGAAGAGAACACCCGGGATCGCCACCTCACCAATCTTAAAAAGGCTTTCACCCAGCAAGGACACTCGTCCAGAGAGGTAGATCGCACGTTTGAAAGAGCCACCTGGATACCACGTGAAGAACTGCTGCAGTACAGAAGAAAAACACCCACAAATCGCACACCGCTGGTTATGACCTATCACCCATCCCTTGAACCTGTACGGAAAATCCTCAAAAAATTGCAACCCATATTAGAAAAAGACCCTATTCTTAAAAAGATCTTCCCAGAGCCACCCATCCTAGCCTTCAGACAAGCACCGAACCTCGCCAACCTCATCACCACAAGCAAACTTCCTCAACCCCAGAACACACCAAAAGGATCCAGACCGTGCCATGACAAGAAATGCAAAACCTGCCCCCACATCTCCACCACCCCCACAATTA
>NW_005841854.1:5496629-5497164 GCF_000455745.1 Alligator sinensis | reverse complement strand
CAATTACCGGTGGGGGCACGTTTCTCACAGGAGGGCCACTCTCTCTCCAATCTCTCAGTCCTGATCCTCAAGGGAAATTTACACAACACATCCCAGAGACGAGCCTATGAGCTCCATTTCATCAACCTGCTGGATACTAGAGATCAGGGAATAAACACAGACATTGGATTTTTGATACATTATAATCTGCCTGGCAACTGACTCCCCAGCCCAGCCCAGCCCCTGGCTTCTTTACTTTTCATTCCATCCAGGAAGAGCACACACCAACTGCTGCAGCTTCCTGAGCCTGACGAAGGGTTTTTGAACCCGAAAGCTTGCTTAATAACTATTCTCCAACCATTTGGGTTGGTCTAATAAAAGATATCAAATTCACCCAAGGAACCTTGTCTGCCTATATCCTTAGACCAACACGGCTACAACCTAAACCCCTGCACTTAAAATTTGGACATTTTAGTTTATTCCTAGCTCTAATCCCTCTGTTATCCTGAGGGTGAAGCAGTTTTTATTCTGGATGAATTTATGGAATGATACTTAC
>NW_005841854.1:5490880-5496619 GCF_000455745.1 Alligator sinensis | reverse complement strand
AGCGGTTTGTTCTGTTAAGTGTCTCAAAAAACCATCATATACTGCCATCTAGTAGCTACTACTCAGCAGTGCAGGAAAAAACAAACAAACCTATCATGAATATTTGGATACACTGTTTCCTTAAGATAGAATACAAAAAGATTTTTTAAAGTCTTCCTTACTGCCTAAGTGAAGTTCATCCTCTCTCTTATTGATATATTATTTTACATATTAAAATGTTAATTTTGTTGCAGCTATAGATGGCTCAATTTTTTTTTTTGCAGTGAGAATTAATATGAGGTGCAAAATATATTATTAAATGGGGGTTAAATATTTGTTTCTTTCTTACATAAGGATCTCTAAAAAAGAGAAAAATGCAATTAAAAGCATAAAACTGAGCTTGATTTCAACAATAGCTATTACTGCCTTCAGACATGGGTGTCATAAGAAATGTCTGATACAAGTAGCAGTATTGCAATTAATAGTGTGCATTAAAAATCCAAATCAACAAGGAATATAAGAACATACCTAACTTTACTGGAAGCAAAAGTTCCAGTAAAGTCTATGGGCTACTTATACATGTAAGATTAAGCACTTAAAGTGTTTAGGTTGATTGAAACACAAGAATGGCTACATAGAATTATAGAATCAAAGATTAACAGGGACTTGTCAGATCATCAAGTCCAGTCCTCTGCCATGGGCAGGAAGTTATCAGGCTCAAACAAGCCCAACAAGGTACTTATGGAGCCTCACCTTAAACACCTCCAAAGATGGCGACTGCACCACCTCTGCTGGGAGTGTGTTCCAGGTTCTGGTAACCCTTACAGAATTTTTTTTCTTCTGTCCAGCCTAAAGTTTCCCTATATTAGCTTCTGCCCATTGGTCCTCGTCCTCCCTTGAGGTGTCTTCCTGAAGAGTTACTCCCATAGATCATGATGCTCACCTCAATGCTGAACTAAGGTTTTAGCTACTTAAACTACAGCTTAGAGCCTCACAATATAAGGGGCTTCTAAATTATATAAATATGAATCCTGTAAATAAATATATGAATCCTTTAAATAAAGAAAAAAAAGATGTATTTGAAAAAAACAAAGTTCCAAGGTTTATCATGTCAGTCCCTCACTTCTGTCTTTCGTAGTATCACAGGGCACTAAGGTGCCCACTCCTAGAAGAGCAGAAACTGCCTGGGGAGAGAGCCCAGAAAGAAAGACAGAAGCCCAGGTGCAGGTTACCAGGGCAACAAGCTGCAGGGCAAATTAGCCTGCACCTGCACATGGTCAGCTGCCCGAAAGGGGCAGGGCCCTGAGCCCATATAAACACCAGGACAGGGGTTATAGAGTGTAGTTTCCTGCTAGCAGCTAGAGAGGAAGGTGCCTCCAGGGAGGAAGTGCCCAGTGATGCAGCAACTGTCTGATATGCTGCACCTAGGGCTAATGGGGCTCCAAGAGCTCCGCAGGTACCCTTGCCTATTAGATGTTTAGTGTTGGGGATGAAGTTTGATGCTTTTAAAGGGGCAGAGCACACCCTGGTCTTTTGTATTATGTTGTAGGCTGGGGCTTATGTTTGCTGTTTATAACACTGGTGGCTTGTGTGAGGCTATTTGGGGAAGGAGGCCTCATTAGGGGCCCACTGCAGTGTGGGGACCCTCATGCCAGAGAGGGTGTGGCATTTGGGGTGCATAGACAGGGCTATGGAGAGCCCAGGTGCCGGTGAGGTGTGGAGACAGGGTTGCAGAGAGCCCAGAGAGGACAAGGGGGCCAAACTGCAGCAAGACCTAGACCAGACAAGGTCAATGCCATCTGCAAGGCTTGGAGTGGTAAAAGGATGGTTGGAGCCATGCATGTAGCCTATAAGACTGGGGTGTCTCCGGGACATCTATTTTGAAATGAGACTCACGGGGTTCAGGGAAGTTCAGGACCATGTTCAAGGAGGGTTAAAGGCAGCCTCCATACTCATTACATCAAGACATGGCAGGTGAGAATAGAGGGTGTCCAGCGGGCCGTATTGGCATGGCCGAGGGGCCCTAGGGGTCACACAGCCATCCTTGAGGAGCCCATCCTGTGACACGTAGCTGATGAGTTTTCAATGCTAGGATTAACAATAATGTAACTGCTTTTAGACCATAATCAGATGGGATCAAAACTCCTCCCTCAAATTAGAGTAGGGTTCCCAGAATGCAGGTTGTCTGGTTTGTTTCTGGTGGTGGAGATGTGTTCTCTGCAGACTGGCGATAGTTGACCCACAATATTACCTCTTATAGCATTTATTAATTATGAATAGTGGACTAGCCTGGTAAACTTATTTTTCAATACAAATGCTATAAGACAGTATTGAATACAGAGAAAAAGAAACAAAACCCTCCATATATTACAATATTTGCCATACAAGTTTGAAGAAAAACAAAGCAAATAAATACCTTCCTTTAAAAGTGCTGCTAAATCATCAGTTCTTGCTCTTATGAGAGAGGGTAAAACTGGAACCTCCTGAAAAGCAAAGATCAATAGGACATTCCAGCAGTGCCACAGGCTATGACACCTGTAGCAATCACCAGGTGCAGTAAATACAGGCATACAGAGTGTTATCGGGTTAGTGGGGTACCACCTGTTCCTCTGGTTCTTGCTTGTTATGACTTGGATCTTATGAGGGGAGGAAAGAGATTGATAAGATGTTAGTTGGTGACTGCAGAACGACCACTCCTGACCTGTTACATTATTCTAGGCATTCTATTTCTTTTCCCTTACAGTGGCCTGGGTTGGAGGCAGCAGCAAGTTCAAGCTACTTCCTTGATCACCCTGGGACTTGAGAGGAGATCTCCAGCTGCAGCATCTTCCAGGTAAGTGTCGGCCAGTGTCTCACGTTGTTAATTGCCTAGTTAGTAGTCCACACATCTGGCAGCTTTGGTTTTGTGCCCCCTAATCATGTAGAAGATGTCCCCAGCTTTCTCTCTCTGCCCAGGGTAATTAGGCACAATCCCAGCTCATTTACTCTTGAGTCTTAAAGGAGGAGAGTAATAAGGAACCTCCCCACTTGCCTCCATTTATCACTGCTAATTGCCTCATTAGCAGGAAGTGCACTCTGCATTCTTTACTCTTTGCAGGTGCATAAGCCTGGGAAGAGCTTC
The DNA here is from genome assembly GCF_000455745.1 of Alligator sinensis. Taxonomy (NCBI): domain Eukaryota; kingdom Metazoa; phylum Chordata; order Crocodylia; family Alligatoridae; genus Alligator; species Alligator sinensis. Next base: position 5,493,519 of record NW_005841854.1, on the reverse strand, counting down.
AGACTACTCCCCCTCAAGATCAGTTTCCAGTACCCAGTTTTCCCCAATCTCACTGGGATTCAGCCCTGGTGAGAAACCTGATCCTCTTTACTTGTAAGTCCTGGTGAATCTGCTGCCTGACGCCTCTGCTTTCCCCGCACTCCCTGGCATAGCAGAGTTTACCAGCAAGATGGTCTTTGGTCATGGCTCTACTGCTTCCCTCAGGGACCTGCCACCTGGCATCTCCACTCTTCTCCTTTTTCCGCCCCCCCCCCTCACTTGCAGATCCATCCAGGCTCCTGGGAGGGAAATCCCCTCTGCCCCTGTTCTGCTGCATACCTCAAAGCTTCATCCCTTCTTGGGGTCCATCCAGGTCTCTGGTAAGTTGTCCTCTTTTTTTTTTTTTTTTTTTCTTCAGAACTTCATCATTCCTCACTACTTCTTCTGGTGCCCGAATGCGTTTTCTTCAGGACTTCCCTTTTCTTTTCATCCTGACGATGGTCTCCCATTGGCTGACTGTGCAGGGGTGGGGAGTCTTCCCCCAGCTGTCTGGGATTTTCCCCAAGTAACAGGGTCCCTGTTAGGAGCCCCGTTACACACAGGATGATCAGAAACAATGAAATAACTTCACTGAGAAGCAGTAGGTAACCTCTACAGACTCTTGGTCTCTTGCTAGCTAGCTAGCTTGTCTGAGGAACCATATCCCAAGTCTCCTAAATTAGGGAATGTCTCTAAATTATAACTTATATCACTATAATGTCAATAGCTCTAAGAAACGTCTTGCTAATGGAGCTTCTTGGTGTGAGCTGGTCAAGTGTTTTCTATGCTCCTACTCACTCACTGTCCTTGCTGAAGAAGGAAAACTGTGTACTTTGCACCTGTATGTTGATCCTTTTGTCTAAGTACAGACAGTCAAAAAGCCCAAGGCTGAATCAACTTCATTTTTACAGGTTAGTCTAAACTGCAGAGATTAAACTGAGAAACAAGTGGACACGCATTTACTTTTGATTCGGGCAATGCAGCCACATCTCTGCAGTAGCTCAAGCCAGAAGTCAGGGGGGAACTAGAACATGGTTCTCTGGCATGTAGCCAGCATGGGCTTGTATTCACTTCCTCTTCCTGCCATCCCTGAGGTCTCTGGGATTTGCAGTACATGATCACAGCAGCAGGACTCTGCAGGGTTGCCCATTGCTTCCTTTTCCTGCTTCTGGGATTTGTAGTGCACAGTCACAGCCAGCACTAAGTTACAATAAGTTTAGCAGCAGGGCAACTCAGAGGAAGGTGGGTTTAACCCCCCTCCTTGGCCTTAGACCCCAATCTAGGTTTGCATGGGGGGGCAGTCCCTGCCTTATCCCCCACCCCAGCTCCAGGTCAGCCAGCCAGCATGGATGGCAAGGGGAAGCTGGTGCACCTGAAAGCTAGGAGTGCAGAGGCTTTCCCCAAACCAGACTGCCAGCCCTTCCATCTTTAAATCACTGCCCTCTCTGTCCAGATAAGCAGCATGGGGAGGCAAGGAAAAACTAGTATGGCCAAAAGGGCTGTGCGAAATGCCTGCATTTCATTTCATTTCATTTCGGATTTGGATTTGGTATTTCGGAGGGAAAGTGGTTTTTGTTTCAGTATTTTGAATCGGTGTCCCACTTCATTTCAGTCAAAACTGTTTTGCAGCTGTTTTGGAATTTCAATAGTGTTTCAGTGATAGACCTATAATGGGAAATCGCAGTACTTGATGCATCTCTCACCCCTTGACACCTCCATTTCCATTTTCACTGACTGGCTTTCTTACTTGCATTGCATGCCAGGGTCTGGCTGCTTTACTATTCCTTCCATCCAGGAAGAGCACCTGCACACGCACCAACTAGATGCTTCCTCAGCCGGAGAAGGGTTTAAAAGCCCATGCCTCACAGATTTCAGCTTAGCTTCCTGGGACGCTCTCACCTGGAGCCTCAACTCCACTGCAACCAGCAAGCCTCAGGCCTCTCAAAGATCTCAGGGGTCTGGGCTTTCCCAGCATTGCATGTACATGTGGTAGCTGAAGTTTATAAGGCACCTCCTACCCACCTTTCACCACGGAGATCCTCAGTCCTAGCATTTCCTGGGGCTGCCATGCTGTCAGTAGTTGCACCAGGACTCCCAACCCTGGCAGGGTGCAGTTATAGTGGTCATGCCCAGGTCCTGGGGCCGCCTCCTTCCCCATAGCCCCTGTCCATACCTTCAAGTTCATCCTGGCATGGGAGCTCAGCAGGGACATGTTTTGTTTTGTGTGTGTGGTTTTGTTTTGTTTTTTTTTCCTGCTGGTTGGTGATACAGGGAGTGTCCCCTCCAGCTCACAGCAGGGCACTAAATACTTGTGAAAGCCAAGCACTTAAAAAAAAAAAAAAAAAAAAAAAAAAAGTGTGGACAGAGTGAGGAGGGTGGCATTCACTTTTTCTACACACTGAGCTTAGGGAATCCCAGGAGTGGGAGATTCACCTTCAAGAACACCAGCTACTCCACCAAACCAGGATCCAAAGAGGTGCGGTGGGGTGTCACTTGGACATAAGGAAGAAATTATTTTTAGTAAGGGTTGCCAAAATATGAAATGGGCTTCCAGGGGAAGTGGTGCTTTCCCCTACCCTGGAGGTGTTCAAGAGGAGATTATACCAGCACACCACACCAGT
>NW_005841854.1:5487926-5490858 GCF_000455745.1 Alligator sinensis | reverse complement strand
TGTGGTTACTGAATCCCAGCACTCTTACCTACCTGGAGAATGGGCTCAGACCCAATGATCTACCAGGTTCTTTCCAACTCTAGAAATCTATGAAATCTACATCCCGAGCAATGCTGAACACCCTCTCACTTGGAACACTGGTCAGTGGACAGGACAGGTGTTCCCAGGCAATCATGGCCAGATCCTGTAACATCTGGCTGTGGGTTGCCCAATAGGCCCAGGGGTTACAGTTCAATGGCTCCACATCCTCACCAAGATATGTAGCCACTGAGGCCTTGGTGCTACCTGCCCGATGCTAGGGTCTGGTGCCTCTGGACCCCACTATTGAAGCCATGCCCTTGGCCTACATTGGCAGCATCAGGGTGGAGGAGACTGGCTGTTGCTGGGAGTGCTGGCACAAGAAAGTGGATCCCCCTCTTCCACGTCCCCCTACCTGTGCTCTCCCACCTCACAGACTCTGTTCACCAGCACCTCCATCCAGTGATCCAGGGTTTTGCTGGTGCACATGCACTCCTTCACCCTCAAGTCACACATGGCTACCAGCATGTGGACCATACTGGACTGCAACAGATACAGCCATTTCTTGATGCCCTCCCTCAGCCATTTCACCAGTGCCTGCACCTCTGGTGACAGCGGTTTGCCTCAGCCAGGAACATTGATCTTCTGGAAGTTCTCCATTTGGTTTTCAAGTTCCCTCACTATGGGGATTACCTGGCTAAGGAGGACATTGCCAGCATTGATGGTCTTGGTGGCCTCGGAATGGCTTGAGGAGCACCAAGATCTGAGAGATGGTATCCCATGCTGTTTTGTTAAGCAGGCCACTGATCCCAATCTTCCCAAGCAAGGCTATCTCATGGATGGCCTTTTGTTGTTCCACCAGCCTTTCCACCATGAGGTATGTGGAGTTCCACCAAATCTCCGCATCCTGGATGATTTTGTGCTATGGGACACTCATCTCTGCCTGTTTGTCCCACAGTATCTTTCCCCCCCTTGATGCTGCAGTGGAAGTAGCCCACCACCTTCCTGCACTTTAAAATGAGCTGGCAGGTTTTGATGGCACCATCACCAGCAGCACTGTCCCCCTACAAGGCATCCCTGACTATGAGGTGGAACTTGTGTGCCCCACAGCACATGCCAACAAAATTGGCATCATGGACTGCCTTGACCATGTTGGCCCCATTGTCAGTGACTATGAACCTACATGTGAGTTCGCCCTGCCCAATGAGCTACCCCTGTACCATCGGGTTCATGGTCCCCCTGGTCTCTGTTGCCATGTGGGAATCATCCATCACCTCAGCTTGAAAGAGAGCCCACTGCTGGCCTGACTGATGGCATCAGTGCCCTGTGAGGGAGAGGTAGGGCTACTTCAGATGTCCTAGGTGAAGTGCAAGGCCACCTGTGGACCTGTCTTGCATAGCTCCTCCCTCAAGTACTCCCTGCATGCCTCATACACTAAGGGCACCACCATCCTGATGAAGGTGATGCATGTGGGCACTTGATAGGATGGGGCCATAAGCACCGTGAGCTGTCTGAACCCTGGCCACTTAACTTTGGATAGCCAGCCCTGAGAAAAGGGCTGGCTATCCAAAGTAAGCATTTCCCTAATGCTCTGGGTGATCTTGCTCACCTTTGCAACATGCCCCCCTGTGTACCTAACTTTTCCCCACTGTTCCAGGGTGGCCTGCCTCTGCTTCGGGGGATGGGGGCTTTGGAGCAAGAGGGGGACTTATTTCTGGGCACACTTCCACTGGTGCCAGCCTGAGGAGAAGCAAGAGCAAGTGCAAATGGGTGGTGCCTGTGGAGATGCATCAACAGCCCCATGGTGCTGTAGTGTTTCTCCTCCTTGCCCTGGCTGGTCTTACATCAGCAGTGCAGGCAGATAGCATACCTGGGATAATCTGCCACCTTAAAATTATCCCACACCATACTACCCTCTCACTTCTTGTGTGCCGGTGCGGATCCTGCCAGATCTCCCTCCTTAGCAGGCAGAGGCAGAACAACACAAGGAGTGGACTCAGCTGAGCCACCTGCCTCCACAACCTCCACCTCAACCTCCTCCGAAGTGCCTTCCGGGGAAGGAGACCTGGGTCTAGGGGAACTTGTAGGGGAGTGGAGCACAAACTCAGATTCTTCCTTGGTGCCCAGAATTTCTTTTGCTAGGGTACTCAGGTCCCATAATTCCAGATCCCCCTCTGGCACTGGAAGGCTCAGGCTGGGAACTGAAATGGGGGTGGTAGAGACAGTCATCATGCTGGTGCTGCTTGTTGTTATGCTGGTGGTGCTGGGATTATTATGACTGGGATTATTGGAAGGGGTACAGATGCAGGCACTGGCCCCAACTCCCTGCTGCCACCAGAACCAGAAGCCTCATGCTTGCTAGTGCTAGAGAAGAGGCTGTGTCTAAGTTTGGGGGGTAGGGAGACTTACAGCTCTCCCTCTGTCCCTCTCCTTCCCTGGCCAGAAGACCTAGCACCTGCCTTTCCAGTACACTTCATAATTTGTGTGCTGGAAAAAAGTCTGTGTGTATATGTAATAAAATTAAATGTATGTGTATTGAGTTCTTTCCAGGAAAAGCACTGCTTTTTTTTTGTTTGGGGGAAAAAAAATAAGAACAAATAACAGGATTTTGGGGGAAGGGTAGGTAAGGGTAAATAAATAGGAAAGGATTGGCAAATGGCTACAACTCAGTAGCAAGGCATTACCAAGCTGCAAGCTTACAGAATGATGGTGCAGTGCTCTCAGTCTCTGCTGCTGCAGCTGAGATGCAGATGCAAAATGGCAGAGACTCAATTTACAAACAGCCTTTTAAGCTGGTTCTCTGTCCCTCCCCCAGAGCACTGGGATTGGAAGGGACCCCAGGGGACAGATCATTGTCACTGATCAGATACAGATGTCAATATCAAAGTAGTCCTACTCCCCCACCCCCTTCCCT
>NW_005841854.1:5470590-5487897 GCF_000455745.1 Alligator sinensis | reverse complement strand
TCCCTGTAAGCCCACCTCTGAAACAGCTCTGAAACATCCAAAACATTTTGGAAACATCCAAATCATGTCAGAAAATTTCTGAAACATTTTGGATGGCCTGTTTCATTTTGGAGCTGTTTCAGAGCCCCACATTTCATTTCAGATTCAGTGTTTCAACTGTTAAAATGTCCGAATCTGAAACAAAACAAAATGGCTGCTGAAATTTTGCACAGCCCTAATGGCCAAGACCAGGTCTTAGAAGCCCATCTCTTGGGCACACTCACTTTTCAGTTGCCACCTAAACTGCTCAGCTGAGTGATCAGGGGACAAGGAGAAGCAGGTCCCCAGGAAGTCAGGAGAAAGTGTGGAGCATGGGTGTCTGGTGCCTCGAATCGGGGGGGGGGGGGGCGGCGCGCCCCCCCCCCCCCCCTGACACCAATCAGCAACAGGGAGTCCCCTAGCAGCTGATCTCACTGGCGGGGGGTGGGGAGGTCCCCCAGCAGCTAATCACATGGCCAATTTCACTCACCGTAAAAGCAGCTGTGCCACTTCCCAAACTCTTGCAGCCACTTCCAGAAGTGGCATGGCTGCAATTGCTGGTGGGCCTGCTCCCCAGCCAGCACTCATGGGGGGGACACTGGTACTTCCACCTGCCCCCCTGTTAAACAGGGAGTGCAGCTGGGCAGGGGGTGCACTGGCGCTATCAGGCAGTGTATGTGCATACCCATGCATCCCGTACACATTGTCCCTGGTGTGTAGACTCTTCAGTATCCTGGGGTGGGGGGAAATCTCTCAGGAGTGATTTATCCCTGAGCTGTTGGCTCTAAGGAAAGCAGGGAGGGAGCAACACTGCTCCTTGCCTGCTTCCCTTTGCCTTTCTGCTGATCAGCTGGAGGAGCTGGGAGTCTAGCTTGGGGAAAATCTGGCTCTCATCCCCTCCAGCTTTCCCTTACTAGCCACGTGGCCCAGCTCACCCAGAGCAGAGTAGGACAAGGCAGGCTGCTATCCTATAGCAGCAAGGCTCAGGAGCCTTGCCCCCACAGTAATATGGCCCTGCTTTTCCCCACCCTGGAATTCCAGAGTAAATAGCAGGCAGGAAGCAGTTATCAATTGCTCTTCCCCTCCCGGTCTAAAGGGATGGAGGGAGCAGATGTCCCCTGTGCTTTCTCCAAACTGTGACCACAGTCTCAGGAAGGCATTAGAGCCTCTTCCCAGCTTCACTCCTCCTCCTGGTCCCTCAGGGGAGTTAAGCTGGGGGAGAGTGTGCAGACATTCAGGGCATTTACACAAGTTACATTTTTCATATGATTGGGCCCCTGAAAATACTCTACAGTCATGAGGTAACACATGCATGGCTGTAAAGTGCTTTTGAAATGGCCATTCATGTGAAAAAATTAACCCTCCTCAAATGAGGTATTAGATGAAGCAGAGTGCCTTAGGGAACTTGTGTTACCTCTTGGGTTAATTTTTCATGCATTGCGGGGCTGTCAGCAGCAGAGGGAAGGTGACTGGGAGTGGGAGGAAGCAACAGGCAACTGCTGGCTAGGTTTGGCTAGGTCTGGCTGGAGCTAAGGGAGCTGGGTGAACAGAGTTCCTTCACCTCACAGCCGCCTCCTCCCCCAGCTAACCTGGCTGGGGTATTGGAGGGAGCCAGACCAGGCCTGTGGGGCGAAGGGGCTCCTGCCCTCCAGGTCTGGCCAGGCCAAGCTGAGCTGGCAGCTTCATGGTGCTCCCTCCCATTCTGCCTCCCTCCCCTGCTGACAGCCCCAGAGCTAGGGGGCAAGGCAGGGCTGAGGAGAGGGACAGTTTGCAACCACCTCAGAGGCTGCTGGCGCACCCCTGCCTGCTGGCCAGGGTTAGTGCAGGTAGGCTCAAGCCCCTCTACAACCCAACAGATGAATTTCTGTTGGATCGGGGGAGAGCTGTAACTCAGGGTGTTTTGTATAAAGTACCGAGAGAGAGCAGGGCCTGTTAACATCTGTAGGCACCCTATGTCTCCCAGGAGTGAATTAACTATGGTTGTTCCAGGTTTATTTTTGTCCTGGAGTGGCCCTTTTGCTCTGGGGAAAAAAAACTTGAACACCTACACATTTTGGGTTTCTACAGAGAAAAAGAACAATTCTCCCAGTAGAAACTGAATGTTTGTATGTGGCCTAGAAATGTGACAGCCTTAAGGAATGTGATTGATTAGACTATCTCAAAAGCCTCCAGACTATGATATCAAAGACAGGGAGACAAACCCAGCATATACACATATGTAATTGGCATTCATTAATTTAGGTCAGGTCAAGGCTGACTAGCAGCATCAAGATGACTGTGGCCCTAGGACAGGGTGTTCACCTTGATAACACACCTCTTGAGGCAGTGAACAAGTTGTGCTATGTTGGCTTTGGCAATGACCTCTCTGTTCATGAGCAACACTTATCACTGAATGAAGAGCTAAATGTGCACATTGGAAAGGCTGCTACCACATTCAGTAAGCTCTCCAAATGAGTCTGGAATAATACAAAACTCACAAACAAATCTAATATGCTTATATACAAAGCCTGTATCCTCAATGCCCTTATATATAGCAGTGAGACATAGTCAACATATCAAGAAAAGAAGCTGAACAGCTTCCACCTAAGCCACTTACGGTGTATCCTTGACATCAAGTGGCAAGACAGAATCACCAACCCAGAGGTTGTTGCCAAAGACAACCTGCCAACCATCACTGCACTACTCAAACAATAGTGCCTATATTGGCTTGGCCATCTACAGGATGGAAGATGGGTGCATTCTGAAGGACATCCTGTAGGTGCAAATTGCAGGTGAGGAGAGAAAAGTAGGGTGCACAAAACTGCACTTCCAAGACATCTGCAGCAGGAAATGAAGGTTTTTTAAATTGACCCAAAACTTTGGGAGGTCTTAGCAAAAGAAAGGACACAGTGGTCCTCATGGAGTAGTGCTCTCAATCATGGAGTCCAGCATCACAACGAGAAATGGTCACTCAAATTACAGTACAAATGTCACCAAAGGAAACAGCCTGTCAAGTACAGTAGTCCCTAATGCCATGTACACCTATGACCACTGTGGCAGGACCTGGAAGTCTAACCTGGGTCTTTACAGCCACAAGAAAAAATCCAACACCATTCAGTAGAAAAGCTGCAATATCCACCATCACTTACTGATGAAAAGATGCCATTATTATTTAGTTTAGAGTCATATTTTGTTTAAGACAATCTTAAGGAAAAAAAAATGTCATGCAGCAAGATTATTAAAAATGTCAGTGGGTGGCACTGTTGGTTTGCAGTAATGGAATCGACCTTCAGTTATAATACTTTGTAACTATAAAGTATGCCAAATAGCTTATACAGGGCTCAGTGCTAAAAAAATATTTCAGGATGTTGAATACCTGTAGAATTGGGTAAAAAGCATTTAAACAGGGCCTAAGTCTAGACTTAAAATGTAAGTAGATGCATATTTACCTCAGATATCTGTGAGCTCCCTTGTTATAAAGTTTTAAGCAAAACATAATAGAGTGTAATTTTCAGACTATTATTTTTTCCTGAAAACATTGTATTCTTGCCCTAAAATTATATTAATGCCCTAGAGCTTGGCATAAACTGTTTCTCCCATTCTGGTTTTGCACTACTTGAATGCAGAATTAGAAAAGTTGTTCTGTCACTTCATATTAAAACAAAATCTCTGAGGCTTATCTATCAGTTCAGGAGGTAATGCAGTTGCTGTGTGTACCAGCTGGCCATAATATTCCATAAGATTTTTCTTGAAGGTTGAATGTCTCCAAAGATCAGGAAGACAGGAGGAACAGCAGTGCTAAGAGGATATAGCATGACAGAACCAAAACATTCTGAAAACCCTAGGTACTTTGTATAAAAAAGATTCAGCAAGAGATTGAAAACCCTGCTTCTTGGGCAGTGGAGCAGATTTGGGAGGTTCAGGCCTGGCAGCTGATGTCCCTGTTCACTTTATCCATCTCCCATACTCCCTGCTCTCCCTAACCTCCTGCCTTTTTCCTGCCATACCTTTGATGATAATAAGGATACACTTGGGGGTCTGTCTTAGCTAACCCGGAGCCTTCCCTCTCAGTACTGTCCCTGGACATCTGCCACCCAAACTCTGTTCCAGTGATTCTCTGCTGGCACTCCATCTCTCTTGGCTCCAGCCCTTCTGGTACTCTCTTTTTCTCTGGGCTCAGACCCTACTGTCTTTAGGCCAGACTTCCTGACCCTCTTTGTGTCTTAAGAGCTTTAATCATGGTCTCCAGCCACCCCTATAGCCAGGTCCATGCCTCACAGGTTTTATTCTGAGTTCACTCACCAGGCCCTCTGGCCTGTATGTGTCTCACTTTGCTTGACCTACCTGGCCCCAGGCGCTGGCAAGGCTCTGCCTATTTTTTCTGGACCCCTGGATCTGTATTGGGTTTCCGCTGCTTGCCAGCTTCAACCCTTCCACTCAGCATTCAGCCTGTCTCTAGCCTCCTGGCTTGCCGAGCCCTCTGGCCCCAAGACACACCAAGCCCACCAGGCTCCTGACCCTGTCTGGGCTGCTGCCTTTGTCCAGTTCCCTGCTCCCCCAGCCCTCTGGGTCGCTGACCCTGGCACTGCTGGGCTGCTACTTCTTTGCCTTGACCCCTGACCCTGGCAGGGCTGAAATCACACCAAGTGCTTCCCAGGCATTCCAAACTGCCCCCAAAGCCACAATGCAGTGGGAATAAGCACAAAACGTAAGTCACTCGGTTATAACTCAGGCACAGACCCCTCCCTTGATCACAAACTGCTGTTCCTCCCTGAGAAAGCTGGCTTGCCCCCCAGCCTCCAAGGTACTTCCCTTTTGCCTGGCAGTCAGTTCTGCCTGTAGCTCCTCTCCCTGCAGCAGGCAGGTTTAGACCCTCTTACAGCTTTGACTGATAGGACTACTAGGACCAAACTTGTTCCGCTGGTTCAGCAGTTGGGTTTATATTCCTCAAAGCAACACCCCCTTCTGGTCACATGCTTTTCCTGCTACTCACAAGGGTTTTCCTTGAGCCTAATGCTTAGGTTGCACTTCTTCTGCTGCAGCCAATCCATCTGCTCCGTAGTCTTTACTTCCTTGGCTGCCTATTGAAGTGCAGATATCTCCAGCGTAGTCATTCTCAATCTGGTACCTCCTCTCTGGCCTCTAGGCAGCTTACTTCCTAGCAGCTGTCCTTTGCTCAACTGCCCGCCCCAGACATCAGGCCTTGCCTGTTTTACTTCCCTCGAAGTAGCAGAAGCCACTGGTTACACGCAGGCTCGAGTCCTGTGTGAACACCATGCTGCTGCAGCTAGATTGATGTTAGCTAAAGCTAGCTTACACACATAGCAGTGCTGTTGCTATGATTGCAACGTAGACTTATCCAAAGTTGAAGGATGCAAAAATGGCAGTATTTCTTGGGTAACAAAGTTAAAACTCTGCTTTTTTTATATGTAATGGTTGTGAACAGACAGAAATGAGTTGTGGGCTCATTTGATACAAGTTCATGGCTCAAAACTGTATGTCTTAGATCGCTCACCTGATGCCTCACTCTGATTTTTTTATGCCTAGCAAAGCCTAAGTTGGATGTACCTAAGGTGCCTTTCTGGATCTCTGTTTAAATGTATGCTCCAGTTAGCACTGAAAATTAAAATGAAGAAAAGGACTCCCATTGACTTTAACAGGCTTCAGGTCAGGCTGAAAACACTAGCCATGAATAAGGAAAGAATAGATGAATACTAAATGTGCAGTGACAGAGATAACTGACATTCATAGGGATCTTCCCTCAAATCACCAAGACTTCTGCAGGGGTGATTTTAAAATCAATTAGTTTACTAAATGTATCTTCCAAGTTGAGAACACCCAGAAAGTAAACCAGTTTACTTTTGAAATACTTTTGTCTGCCTGAGGAGACAGTCTTGCATCACCAGTATTATAAATCACTCATGTTAAATTTCCTTGGAAAGTGTTTTGTCTGTGTGACCTGAGGACCTTAAAATGTGGTGTGCTGATAATTTAAGCATTGTCTTCACATTTGCTCTGTGTCATTGTTGTTGCCATGGTTTCTGAGCTCATACTCAAAAAATTAAAAAGTATTGAAAAAAATGAAGACCTCTTAGTTTCTGGTTGCAAAACTAGCAGTTTTACCCCAAGTTTCAAGGACAAAGTCTCTCTCACACACATCTGAACAGCTCAAAAAGGTAGCACTTTAAATATTTAAAATATCCATCTTGAGTCTAACAAATAGTGCACCCAGCTGTAATGATTACATCCAGCTGCAGTGAACAAACTTGTGGTTGGAGATCCATGACACAAAAATCACTACTGAGATGATATCCTTGTATCACATCATGAGTCAGCGAGCTTTTCCAGTATGATATAGCTAGCCCTTCCTAGACCATGTCTTAATGTTGATGAGAGGCCTCAGAATCTCTGATACAGAAATGTATTGCTAAGAGAAATATTTAAGTTTCTCTCAAGAGGAGAGATACAGTACATATATACACTATCACTGTTTTCCATTATATCTGCATGTAACCAACTCTTCTAGGCCAGATCCAGACATGCAGGCACATGTGGTTTGTAGTGCCACAAACGTCTTTGCAGTACCACAAACTGCATGTGTTGTACATTAAACTGTGTGCAGTGCTGCTAATAAGTAGCACTGGGGCAAAATTTGCAACTGAAATTTCTTGGTAGCAAAAAAAAAAAAAAACCCTGAAAAAAAGTGGGACAAAGCATGTCAACGTGCCGTGTGCCAGGACAAAAGCAGACATTTGTGCACCCTGCAGAGTCCCTGCACTGAGGCAACCTGCACCCCAGCCAGCTACTTTCTGGCTGGCTGGGGTGCAATGTGCCTCAAGACAGGGGACCAGGCAACCCTGGGCTGACTGCTCCCCTGTCTCCGTGCACCTCAGCACGGGGGCTCCTCTGTGGAGCCCCCGTGCTGAGGCATGTGAAGCCCTTGTCTCAAGGCATACTGCACCCCAGCCAGCTTAGGAGTGGGTGGCTGGAGCTCAGAGTGCCTCAGCATGAGGGGTTCTCAGCACACGGAGACAGGGGAACAGGCAGTCCTGGGCTGCTTGCTCCTCCATCTCCATGTGCTACTTCATGGCTGGCTGGAGCACACGGTGTCTCAGTGTGGGGGCTGTCTGCTGGCTAGCCCCGTACTGAGGCACCCTGTGCCCCAGCCAGCCCCCTTGCAGCACATAGAGCACAGGGACAAAGTGTCTTGCTGCCAACTGCACAAGCAGGGTCATTCAGTGCAGCACAAAATAGCAGCACACGTTTGTGCTGCTACTACTTGTGCTGCTACAAATGCATGTCCCTGCTCACATGGATGTGGCCCTAGAGTGCAAAGAGATCATCTACTTCCAAGTCCAATCTTAGAATCAGTATGCCACCTACAGTGACCACGTTCTGTGCTGGGCATCTCTATAGACATTGTTTTCCTTTAGAGAACATCTGCATCCACATCCACATCCACCACTGCAGCTCGATACCTCGCTGGGAAGGGGAGGAAATGTCATAATGATTTAAATTAGACCAATTAGAATAACTTAAATAAAAATAGCTGATTTAAATCAGACTGAAATTGTGTAACGTTCAGTTGAAAATTTATACTAGTGTAATTTTTTTATTTATAAATTAGACTTACAATAAGACACACAATTTATTTCATGCTAGTAGTATAATTAAAAAATAAATCTGTTAGGGCCTCTTATCTGCAGAATAGAAATATCTGGGCAAAACTCAAAACATTAAAAATGAATGCCCTGCATACTTAACATTTAAGAAGGTACAGAATTTAACTCTTATAAATTACTCTATTCACTTCAGTGAATCTGTTCATGTACTTACCCTTAAGTCTGTATTTTCAAGGGCTAAAATTGTATTTTTCTTAAAGATTTTTGGGAAGATTCTGTCACCCCAAAACAACATCACTGTGTTAGCACAGTGAAAAGTTATTCAGACTTCCAACAGACTACCTACATGTAAAACTTTTTTTTATGCAGACAAGCCAAAGTTTTCAAGAGTAAGAACCCAAGAGTAGGTTTTAGAGTTCTCAAATATTAGTCTTCTTTCTGTTGGAGACTGGTTCCTCTGATTCAGAATCTTCCATGAAGATTGCTAATAATAGCAGTATTGGACTCAGAAGCCAAGCATTTTAATGAGTTGGCTGGTGGTTATTTTTGTGTAACAAAACAGCTTGAACAAAAAAATTGCTTCACCTATCCCACAAACCAAAATGTTACAAAAACAAATCCCTTTTTTATTGTTTTGCAAAATCTTGTCCTAAATTTGAATACAATTTAATATGTTGATTACACTGATACAAATTTTAATATATTTAGTACTGTATCTGATGTGCTGTTTGTACTGAGTTTTCACATGGCAAAAATAGTTTCAGTGAAACAAATCTTTCAGACAAATATTGTGAAAAACTAAAATGGATACATTTTTTACAGCATATGAAAATAAATAATTAAAAAAATGTTAAGTTGTTTATTCTCATTTTATTCTAGATCAATGGACTGTATATCTTTTATTGGAAAATTCTGAATGTATTAAGCAAAATATTGCTGTTTTGTCTGTTCTAGGTACTTCTAAGCATATATGGATTCAAGCAGAAGGAAGATATCAATCTGAATGCACTGCTGTGGCCTAGCTCTTTGCTGATATTTTAAAAAGGCTAAAAATAAATAGCATATTGCGCCTCATTAGATCTGTTCCAAGCATATGTTCATAGTCTGGCATGTTAAATTTAGTGACAAAAATAGAGGACTATTGATTTGTATTTCATTTAGCACCTAGGCCACAGAGACAGTACAGCTATGGGAGAGTGACCTTGAGTCTAATATGCACTTAATATTATTTGATGTATCACAGAAAGAGCCAGGAATGGGATCAAGGACTCTGGAATTTCAGTCTTCTTCTCCCTTTATATGGCCAGTTTTCTTACAAAGAAGTAGTTGAATTTGACAGTTAATGGAATGCCAGTTTAGTTGTTGATTATATACCATCAGTGCAAGTTGCAGAGGGATAAAACTATGGCTTGTCGTAATGAGAATGTGCTGGAAGAGAAAGGGTGAAAGGAACCAAAGCACATAAAGCAGATATAATACTGTAGCCAGCACTCACAACCCACAAGAGGAAAAAGTCACTAGAACTTTCTTAAAGGCTAAACATAATGGGTGCCCTCGGTGCACAGGGGATATGGCTCTAGGAATTGTGTTTCACCTATACACACCCTAGGAGGTAAAAGCCTCAGTTACAAGATGAAATGTGTGTAAAGGTGTAACAAGGACCCTCTAAATATGTGCAACTCAGTAGAAACCCCAGCTTTGTCAATATGTTTGCCCATATCATCAGGGTATATCTATATATACCCTGATGTATAATATATACCCTGATTTTATAGTGACTATAGACCAAGCATGAGACTGCTGCCAAGAACTAAGCCAGGGGTGGGCAATTATTTCAGCTGGAGGGCTGCCATAATTACTTTTGGTGAGCTGTTGAGGGCTGCAAGGGTAAATCCACCCCTTGACAGATGCTCCATCCCCTGATCACCATCTTAGAACTGGAAGTCCAACCCCTAACCCCTGACCTTTGGCACCAGAAGTTCCTCCCTTTACCCCCAAAAGTACTTCTTTTGGAAGGGGAATTTGCCATATTGGAACCAGAAACCCCCCCCCAAATCATATACTAAAAATCAAACATCTTTTTAACATGTTTTAATTTCATTAAAAAAAAATATTTTGTCCTGATGTACATATGTTTGCATAGTATATATAGATGTGATTGCATAATAGCTCAAAATAGAGTCTTACTCTTGTATATTGTGTGTGGGGGGTGTGGTTGTGGGGGGTGTAGCAGGGTGTATTTGTGTGTGGGGGCTTTGTGAATGAGTATGGGGGGTGTTGGTGTGTGTGTGGGTTTTGGGTTTGTGGGGAGTCTGCGGGGGGTGTGGGTGTAGGTGGGTGTAAGGGCTTGTGGGTGTGAGGTTTGTGGGTGAGTATAGGGGTGTGTGTAGGTGGGTGTGGGATTTGTGGGTGGGTGTGGGTCTCCCACCACAACCACCACATGGTGTACAGTCCCCACTGCCAGTGGCACCAGCAGCAGTAGGTATTGAGCCCTTAGGGTGCTCATGACCCATGGAAGGCAGAGCCCCCCCAGTGGCACATGGCTCTCACTGAATCCTGTGAGCTGCATGTAGCAGTGCTGAGCCAGCCTGGCTCTCTGGCACATGCTTCAGGCTGGACCATGCTTAATCTATGGCAATACACAGAGCTCCTGGCATTCCAGGAGGGGGCCGGGCATCATGGGGCTGGGCCGGCTCCATGCCTCCACGTGGAGTTTCCAGCATTGTACTGGGGAGCTGCATGCAGAGGCACAAAGACAGCCCAGTCTAAAAGTGCACAGACTGGGAGTTGCAGGGAGTCATGAGCCATCAGGTCAGGCTGGCTCCATGCTGCACTGTGCAGTTCCTGGGATTCAACCAGAGCCACATGCCAGCAAGGAGCTCAGCCTGCAACAAGCCATGAGCACCCCAAAGGCTTGCTGCCTGCTGCTGCTGCCACTTGCAGCAGGGTCTGTGCACCATGGGGAGGGGCATGTGGCAGGGGTCCCACATCCCCCCACAAACCTCACACACTCCGCACACCCACTCACACACACACATGCATCATCGAGGTGGGGGGACTCCATGTTGCCATGTGCAAATCCCGGCTCTCCCTCTAGGAGGTGCGCACCATTGGTCCGGCCGGGCTGGTTCTGTGCCTCTGTGTAGGGCTCCCAGCACTGCAGTCAGGAGCTTCCCTCTCCACTCACCAGCTGTCCAGTCACGTGCCATCGCACTTGATGCCTCCATATGGGGCTCCCAGCTGAAGTGCTGGGAGCCCCATGGAAGTGGAGGTACAGGCCCTGCCCAATACAGTGGCACACAACCTCAGAAAGCCCACACCTCCCACTGACTTTCACAGGGGCAGCTGTGGGCCAGTACTATTTTTTTTTTTAAGAGGCCCTATAGTCCAGATACAATGGCCTGTGGGCCATATTTGCTCTCCCCTGATCTAAGCCCTGCCCATTTGTGCCTTCAAGCCTGCATGTTAGGCAGTGCAAATGGTTTTGCATAGATAGAGGCAAAAACCCAAGCTGCACACAATCCACTTACATACCAATTTGCAGACTTGAGCATGTGTAGAGCAAATGGGATTATTTCTTTTTTTCTCAACAGCGTTTCTGGGATTGCTTTTGTGTTGTTACACACCTACCCAAAATCTCCCATTTATTTGGTCACTTCCTCCTCCTCCCCCTCATCTGACTAGTTTCAGGGATTTAAATGAACCCACAGGATCAAATTCGGTTCACAGTGACATTGGTGACACTCTCCTGACTTCTCTGAGTTGCAGTGGTGTAAATGGAAAGCATACCAGCCCTTTCCACCTCTTATCATTCTCCATGAAAATATATGGTAGAGAACAGCTTAAATCAAAGCTTTAACATGCATACTATTCACACATTATTCTTTTATAAGTTACCCTTTTTGAAAATTCAGGCTGAAAATTAAAAGGGATTCTCTGGCCAGTTCCAACATAAACCATTTGCCCTTGAGTTTAGAGATTGTCTTAGGGGTCAGATTTGCCAAAGGAAAGTTCAGCCTTTTCTTGGCACAAGCAACCTTACTTGCTAATACTATTTAATGGAGTTTTAATTACTGCCACCAGGCTGCTTACAGTGCAACTCCTAGGCGTCTGTCATCCATTTCCTACATCTGACATGACTTTTCCCTAGGCACATGCCATTTATCAAGGAAAGCATGTAATGCTGCCTTCATATCAAAACCTGTTCTGTTAATGCATGTGTAACGAGGTGGATAATGCCTTGTGGATACTGATGTCTAGTGTTTAACAGGCACGGATATGCAGATAGGCCAAAGATTATATCAATGGCCTTTGAGTCATTCTATGCAGGAATAAATTGTTTTCTTGTATGTATTAATCATTTCATATAAAACTTTTCAAATTCAAATGCAGAAGAAATATGCAATATCCAGCACTTCTGAAGCAAAGTGCTTTTAAGATTGTTCTTGTGACTCCTCCATTTGGACTGGTAAGAGTAGAGGTCTATTGTCCTGGATGACTTCAATGCCCAATAGGTCTTCTGGATGCCATGACAACTATAGGTGTATTCCAGGCATTTTTGTTTCCTTTGGCCATCTGTAGTAAACAAGGTATATGTCTTTATTGAACAGAGGATGGAAAGTGAGTACGGACATATTTCTTTCTCATGATTATCCTTCTGGATAGGTTCAGGACTAACTTTTGCTCTGTTCCTTTGGTCTGTCATTGAAATTGATGAAGCCAATTAAAATACACACTTTGTATTTGAAATGGAGACAGGTCCCATTCTTTTAGTGCCCCATTTTTTGGTGACCTTGGCACTATACTCTTGGATACTTCCTTGGCAGAATCAAGTTTTACAGGCATTCAGACAACTCTTGGCTTTGGATTTGGAAGTTTGAATTTGCTTAGATCTCCAGAAACAGCTGTGACACTGAAGATGACTAAACCAGCTGCTCCCAAAAGCCTCCAATGAAGGCAATTCCACAACTTCCACCATATTCTGGAGTGGTATCAACAGAGAAATAACAGGATACCCACAGCCTGACTTAGCCTTTCACTTAGTAGTTGGGGCACTTTTCTAGGATATGGATTTGTACACACACATATGATCAAATTGAGGAGGGCCTAGACCCCTGATTTCCCATTTTCTAAGTGCTCTAACACTCAGATTTCAAAAAATGAGCAATAGCACTAACTCCTAACCATATCACTTCCTCATAAACAAAGGAATGATGAAAGTGCCTAAAATCTATAGGGAAATGGGATTTAATGTACATTGCTATCTTTAACACCTCCTGAGTGCATCTACATGTGCAATTAATGTGAAGGAACAAATTCTGGAGCTATTTGAGCCAAGATACTCTATTCCTGGGAGGAGCCTCTACACTCCTGTATGCCCAGAACAGCAGCAATTTGAGCCAGGGCAGAACAGGTCTGGGCTGGCAGCAGACTTGGGGGGATCAGCCCTGGGCTCCAGGTCACAGTGTCAGGCAGTGGAGGGGCTGGTTTGGGTGTGAGAGTTCTGAAAGTGTGGAACCATGTGGCTAGGCAGCAGGCAGGAGTCTGATTTCCTGCTGCCAGGGCTGACTGGGCACAATGTATTCCCATGGTCACTGTCTACACATGTGTTTCATCGCACTTAATTATTCTGCTGTAAGACAGTACTGTCCCCAGCAGTACTATCTTATGGCAGAGTTAATTTTATAGACATAGGTTTCATAGACATTAGGGGCTGGAATGACTTTGTGAGATCATCGAGTCCAGCCCCCCTGCTATAGGCAGGAAGTGTGTTGGGGTCAAATGATTCCAGCAAGATAAACATCCAAACGCCTTTTGAATAAGTCCAGAGTAGGTGCTTGCACCACCTCTGGGGGGAGTCTGTTCCAGAACCTGGTTACATGGACTGTAATGATGTTTTTTCTTACGCGCAGTCTAAATTGGCCTTCCAGTAGTTTATGGCCATTAGACCTTGTTATCCCTTGGGGAGCTGTGGTGAACAACTGTTCTCCCAGGCCCTGATGCACCCCTCTCATATACTTGTAGGCTGCCACCAAGTCCCCCCTGAACTTTCTCTTCTCCAGGCTGAAGAATTCAAAGTCCCTCAGCCTCTCCTCGTAAGGCTTGCCTTCTTGGCTTTTGATCATATGGATGGGCTCCCCTTTGGACTCTCTCAAGCTTATCTACCTCCTTCCTGAAGTGGGGGGCCCAAAACTGGATGCAGTACTCCAGCTGCGGCCTCACTAAGGCTGAGTAAAGTGGGAAGGTGACTTCCCTGGTTTTGCTTAAGATGCATCAGTGGATGCATGCCAGAGTTTGGTTTGCTTTTCCAGTCACAGCATCACATTGGTGGCCTATGTTCATCTTGTGGTCAATCCAGACCCCCAAGTTTTTTTTAGTCATGGTGCTAGGAAGCATGCCACTGCCAAGCCTATAAGTATGCTGCTGGTTCATCCTCCCAATGTAGAGCACCCTGCACTTCTCTTTATTGAAGGCCATCAGGTTTTGGTCCGCCCACCTTAAGAGGGTGTCCAGGTCAGCCTGTATCCCCAGCCTGTCTTCCAGCATGACCGCCTTCCCCCATAGTTTAGTGTCATCTGTGAACTTCACCAGTTCACATCTGATGCCCTAATTCAGATAATTAATTAAGATGTTGAAGAGTACTGGCCTGAGTACTGAGCCCTGGGGGATACCACGGGCCACCTTACACCACATTGATTCACTCCCATCACCTAGTACTCTTCGAATCCGACCCTGGAGCCAGTTTCCCAGCCATTGGATCATGAGATGTTTGAGGCTGCAGAATCCCAGTTTAACCATGAGGACATCATGGGAGACTAAGTCAAAGGATTTCTTGAAATCCAGATATATGACATTAACCTCGTCTCCCTTGTCCAGCCAATATATCACCTGGTCATAGAAGGAGACAATGTTGGTCAAGCAATACCTGCCAGTAACAAAGCCATGTTGGCTGGCATTCAAAAGGTTACCTTCCATTAGCCTGTTGCTGATAGATCCCTTCATGATTTTTTCCAAGATCTTTCCAGGAATAGATGTCAGACTGATAGGCCTGTAATTCTCTGGATTTTCCTTCCTTCCTTTCTTGAAGACTGGGACCACATTGGCTTTTTTCTAGCCTTTTGGAACTTCTCCCAAGTGCCACAAATTTTCAAGTATCTTCACCATAGGGTGAGCTATGATGTCTGCCATCTCCTTCAAGATTCATGGGTGCGTTCTGTCCGGGCCCACGGATTTATGGATGTCTAGCCTCTCGAGGTGTTCCCTCATCTGATCTATGTCAATTGTAGGCCCATCTCCTGCTCCCTGGGTGTTTTGCATCCTGTCTGACAGTGTGACACCCTTTAATTTACTTCACTGTAATACCAGCGCATGTGCAGACAGTGATGCTTTACTGCGTAATTAGTCTACTCCACAGTAAAGCACAACTGTAGATGTACCCTCTGTTGCCTACATTAGGCATGTCACCTCACTTAGCATGCAGCCTGTACTGAATTTTTTTCTTAGGCATCTAACTCTCCCAATGCACTGTATTATGAACTTGTGTGCCTAATTCAGGATTATGAACTCCACTCCAAGAGCTGAGTGCCTGACCTTCTTTGAGCATTTGGGCTAAGTTATTATAATTATTTCATTATATGTTCATTTTTTCTCTGAGTTCATATATTTTTCTCTTTCTCTCTTATCTAATCAGTCCCAAATGTTACCATCTCAATATTGACTTATCATCATTATTTCTTCGCTGTAATTAGTTTAGCATACTAACACAATATGAACAATACTGTCATGGAGTGTAAAAGTGATTCACTGTGGGGATGCTCCCAAGAGATACCTGTTTAATTCTGCTACTAAGAGAGTGGAGATAATATCTTTAGCTCTAATGAGATCCCTCCTTTTTGGATAATCTCCTGTGATTATAGTTATTAGAATATAGACATTATAGAATATAACATATTATTAGAATATAACATATAGAGTTATTAGAATATGTGGTAAAAAAGAGGGGAAGAGACTAATTATCCCAACCCTCATATTTCCCCAGTAGTGTATAGGGTACACCACATGTCAAACTGATAAGCCCTGCCCCTTGATAGGTGCCCCATCCCTTTTCCCACCCCCTTTTCCTGCCCTTTACCCCATCTCCTTGGGACCAGAAGTCCTGCCCCATCACGTGGTCGGTGACATCATAATTCCCACCCCTGGCCACAGGGGCAGCAGGGAATTCTGGGTCCATCATGGTGGCTATTGCCATGCTGGGTGACAAGGCTCCCTGGGATCCCTGGGTTTCCCCCCAAAAAACCCCGACTGAAGGGGGAAAAAGCCCAGTATAGGCTGAAGGGCCACCTACTTCCTCCTCAGTGATCCAAGCTAGAAATGCTGAGACACACATGGCATCTCTAGCACATTTTAAAAGCACGCTCTCCCTGCATGTGGGAGGGTGTGCTGCTTCTGACATCATAAAAAGGCATCCAGGGCACTTGCAAGCCCTGGAATGCAGCACAGGAGCAAAATTGACCTGACACAATTCAGAGAGGATGCCAGAGGAACCTGCATGAGCTGGTGTGGGGGAGAGCCAGGAGCATCTCAACCCCAAAACACCGGCAGTGGAGCCCTACTGTCTGATTGGTGGGACCCACCATAGGAGTGAACCCACAAAGCCAGACTTCAGACAAGTGAGTCCCAACCCCTGAGTGGTGCTATGTCAGATGCCAGGGTATTTTGAGTTTCAGTCTTCTTTTATTTCTGAGTTTCTCTGCTCACAGAAATAGGGTCAACCTGGGAGAGAGTACCCTGGCATGCCTGAAGGAAACCTGGCAGAAAGAGCTGGTATCCACAGACCTTTCCTTTTAAAGTGAAAAACCAAAGCAAGGCAGATTCAGCTGGTTATGCTGGACTTTGACCTAGGCAGGGGAGAGAGGCAATCCAAGCCCTGGAGGGGTGCAATAACCATGAGGTTGTTGCCCTGTGGGGTCAGGCCAACTCTCAGGATCTTAATATTGTGCTGTTAGACAGGAGAGTGTGACACAATTGCACATATACAAACACATAAATCAATTAGGTGCATACACACACACACTACCAGCTCAGGCACATACACATCCAAACCAGCCTAGGCACATGCATACCTATCAGCAATTCAAACACATACACTATAGACCTCAAAAGTTAGACACAGATCACTAATTCGTATATCATACACACAATGCCATATATATATATACACACACACACTCTCACCAGTTCACACACATACAACCCACCTACACATAGGTAATTTCCTAACTTGGATGGTACAGTGTTTATGTGTGCACTTAAGGTTCCTGGGATACTTGCGGGAAGGTTCAGGTGAGAGAGAGAGAGTTAAAGTGAAGGGAGTGAAAATTGCCAGAACCAGGATTAGAACCTGTGGACTACAGAGAAGCTGGCTGAGGAACTGAGGCTTGGGTTGACTTAAGGTAGACTAGGGCTGGAAACTGAGGCAGACAGCTGAGATGTTGGGGGGGGGCAGATAAGTGGTGGCAAGGAGGAGACAGCCAGGAAAGAAACTGAGGCAGAAACCTGGTTGCTCAAGGGAAAAGGAAAAGACAGTGGGGATAAGACAGTGGCAAAGAAACAGGGGGTTTGGAGGCAGAGAGGAGCTCACGACAGGTGTTGGAGGTGGCAGTGAGCCAGAAGCAGGAGAGGGAGAAAT
>NW_005841854.1:5462276-5470504 GCF_000455745.1 Alligator sinensis | reverse complement strand
TGGAGTTCAGGTAGGGAAGAGAAGCAGAGTCCAAGTCCTTGGTTGAAGAGGGGGTGGGGGGTGATAGCTACCTATCCAGGATGGAAAGGGGTCCTTGTTCAGTAGGTGTTGTCCAGAGAGGGGTCACCGACAGGGTCTCTGGGTAGATAGGTGGTGTGGCATGGCACTGGTCCAGATAGAGAAGGCATCCCACTACCCCTCTTTTATAGGGGCAAACTTTGTGTGACCCTAGTGACAGGAGGCATGCCCAGGCAAGGGTCAGCCCCTGGCGTACTGAGCATGTGTGCTCCATGCACGGATGTGCAGTTGGTGAGGTACAATGGTAGAGTTACTGGTTCTGAAGGATCTTTTGTCTTTCAAATGCTGGGTTCTTGTCTCTCTTCCTGGGTGAGGTCTGTGGTTCCTGGATGAATCAATGCAAGGTGATGGCCCAGTCATTACAGGCCATTCAGTAGAGGCCTGCTACCATTGTATTTCAATTATTCCCAATCACTCTCATTCATCTGGGAACCAATTTACATGGAGGGGTATGTGACTCATACAGTTGCGACACAGGGAATGCCCAGGCAGAGGACACAAGATGGAGACTTGACATACAAAATGGAAACTTGACATTACTTTGGTTTACTTACAAACACAGGCCTAAACCACACAATATCCATATGAAACAATAAAAGTCAATATGAAAATGATGATAATACAATATACAACAGTAAAAATATATATATA
Organism: Alligator sinensis; assembly: GCF_000455745.1. NCBI lineage: Eukaryota > Metazoa > Chordata > Crocodylia > Alligatoridae > Alligator > Alligator sinensis. The sequence goes on along the minus strand of NW_005841854.1, from coordinate 5,469,775 downwards.
TATATATATATATATATATATGAGATATGTATATGATAGTACATATATATGATAGATATGCATTCCCTTCCCTTCCCCAGTTATTGCTGGCTTTTCTTTCTCTCCCTCTCTATTCCCTATGGACAAGTATAGACTTTTATATATTAAAAAAGAAAAAACTGGGGTTTTGCTACATGGTGGCCAAGTCTTGTTCAGTGCTGTGGCTTTATTTCAGCTGGAGAGTGGTTGGGGAGTAGGGGTGGTGTACCCCCAAGTCATTTGCCCTTGCACTGAGCCAGCCTGAGTGTGGAGGGACATTCTATCTCCAGAAGAACCTCCCATCTTTCTTATATCATCAAGATGTGGCAAACAAGCAGGAGGAAGATGCACCCCAGGTAGACAGGCTCTAGGTGCCCAGCTCACTTCCACCGAGCACAGTGGCCAACATGGCAGCCAGAGGGTGGCACTTCTGATGTCACAGACCATGTGATGGGGCAGCAGAGGATTCTGCTACCATCATGGAGACCAACATGGCAGCCGGGGGTGGGACTTATGATGTCACAGACCATGTGATGGGGGGGGAATTCCTGTCCCAAGGGAGCAGGAAAGGGGTGACTAAAGAGATGTGGAAAAGGGTGTGGCACCTGTCAAGGGGTGGGGCTTATAAATTTGACATGAGTTGTCCTCTATATACTACTCTCCCCTCAGAAACTTTGCTCACCTCCATCCTTCTTGTGTCACAGCACTTTTGCTAGGGTCCACATGTCCATCCATTCCTGTGAAATTCCCCCAGACCTGTATTATGTGTCCTCAACAGTCCTTGGTTATGTCTTGGTTGCAGAAGCATCACACTGTCATCAGTAATTAAATATTTAAGGAATTATTACTCTTTTTCTGGGATCCTCGCTTTTGACATACCTACCTGACCTAAGTCTGCATAATTTTTCTCCTATGTCAAAACTACTCTGCATCATTATAACTATGTTGTAAAATGTCATCTTTCTCCAGGAGTCATGTTTCTTGCTTTTCTCATCTGACCATGACTTGTTGCACAGACCTTGAGGAGACAGTGTGGTTCACTGGAATGGGACATCCACATATTAATTTTTTTTTGGAGAGAGAGATTTATTTGATGTTTCATCCTATAGTGAACTGATCTGTGAGATTATTGGCTAGGAGGAACTCAGCTCTAACACACAGTCTTAGTTTACCTTTTAAAAATAATAATTACATCAAACTTTAGCATTACAGCAATCAAACCTTAGCATTACAACTAGTATTAGGATCAAAGTAAAACTCCAGTGTTAACTATAGCTCAGATCTCGGGAACAGTTAGATTCAGCTCCCACTGATATAAATCCACCAAAGCTCTACCTATTTATAATAAAAATCATAAGGGCACATAAGTGGCAGATGTGTATACACAAAGGAGACAAACTCAGATAATCAAAAGAAACAAAAATATTTTATATTGATCTAGTTGTACAGATACTAAGGCATAATATTTTGCATCTGGTAAGAAAAAAAACTCCTCTGTTCTGATGTATGGCAAGAAACAAAAAATCATATTTTTTGATGAGCCTCTTTAATTGTTTTATGTGTCTCTAAGTGTTTCAGAATGTTTCACATTGATTTAATCCTTTTGATATTAATTTTTTTTAAAGCTACAACACAAAATGAAAGGTCATTTTGAACTAAAAATGTCAGGAGGTTTCATTCTTCATGTATTGAAAGGAATATTTTGACAGTTCAAAGCATAAAAAATGTATTTCAAAACTAGAAGTTATCAACACAAATACATTCCTGTGAGAAAGTTTTGGTTTGGACAAATCTGTATGCTCCAAACAGCTCTAATAGAGATTTTAGGAACACATCTAGATTTATGAAAGTTCTGTTAAAATGATTATGCTGCTGAAACTGAATATAATATTAATCTCAGAATAACCATGTCTGTAGGTAATCCTGCCCATTTAATTCCCTAGAGGTTAATTAATGTTTCTGTATCTTTAGTTTGATAAAAAAATAAACATTTTCTACTCACAGCTGAACTGCCAAGATTACATTGTGTGCCCATTCTCCCCTCAGTCACACCTAGGTAAATGTGAAATGACTCAATTTAAAGCAATACTGTTACTATAGGTTTACACCAACCATCCTAAATCATTCCGTTTTGGGTGTAGGCCACTTAGGGGCCAAACAACTCCAGGATGATTTAGTGTGTTCCTGAAGCTTCTGAAAATTCCACTTTGATATTTTTTGTTGCAAGCTCTGCCACCTATAGTGGAACTTGCCGACCTCAATTAGGTAGCTAGTAGGAGTATAAGAAGCTTTGGTCCGCAATTCAACTTGGACAAGATTCGGCCCAATTCAGAGGCTGAATCACCAAATCTGAATCAAATTGGGAGAAGGAAAAAAACTACTGAGAGCCTCCGAATTGATTTGGAAGAGATTTGGAAAAGATTAGGAGATTAAGAAGGCAGTCTTTCAGGGGAACAGAAACTGAGAAGAGGGAGGTTGAGCAGGGGGGAGACGGGGAGCCTGACATCTGTAGCTGGCCAGTGACTATGATCTTTCCCTGAGTTCCCTTCCAGCCAAAGGGCTCTGGGAGAGGGACGTAGGAACAGCACATAAGCCTCTGTCTGCAGACTTTCTGTGCCTTTTGTCAGCCGTTTCTGCCTGAGCAACAGCATCTGAAAGGTACTGGACTGGCTTGGCTTCCTACCTAGCAAGTCTCCTGCTACTTTTTGTTCTTGGAAAGGATTTGATATAGCTTACTAAATAGAATCCCTCTACTTATCCCCATTGAATCCATTTATTTCCATTTATATTTGTTCTTGGGGGTTTTTCCCCCACACTTCTTAAAAAGAAATCTGTGTTTGGTACTGAAACCCCTGTACCTATCTCCTTGAAACTTGGCAGGCCCCATGCCCTCATAAGGGGCTATCATCCTTGCTGTTTTCATCCAAATCTGCCTTAACACATACATGACATGAGTTTATCTTTCATCCATTTGAGGTACAGTTTCCCAGAAACTCCTGTACCTATCTCCTTGGAACATGGCACACTTCATGCCCTCAGATGGGGCTACCACCCCTGCAATTTTTATCCAAATCAGCTGAAATGCAACAAAGTTATAGATATTTCAGTGATTCCCCATTATAGTCTATGGTCGAATATCTCCAAATCAGCACCAAACCTTCCAAAGCTGATTCAGCTGAATTGATTCAGGACAGTGATCTGAATCTCTGAATTGAATCACTGTCCTCCGAATCGGCCGAATCCAAATTGAATCCTTCCCTATTTGCACAGGCCTAGTAACAGCTTCCAAAACAATGGATAAAAGAGTTTGGCACATAAGGATTCAAAGCAGCCAATATGCTGAGCTACAAAACAGCAAACGCTGAAGAAGGAAGCATGACTTAGGCCCTGTACCTCAAAGGGATTTGGATGCTTAACTCTAGGCTACAGGAAGGCATCGTCCTGGTGAGATGTGAGCAGCGGCATACTCAAGGGGTCAGTACTTGGCCCAGTGCTGTTCAATATCTTCATCAATGACCTGGATGAGGGGGTGAAAAGCCCATTGGCCAAGTTTGCGGATGCCACCAAGATATGGGGTTGTGCAGACACACCTGGAGATAGGCTGCAGATACAAGCAGACCTAGATGGGCTGGCATGTTGGGCAGAATGGAACCAGATGAGGTTCAACATAGAGAAATGCAAAGTGCTGCATCTGGGAAGGAAGAACCCCCAGCACACATACAGGCTGGGCATTGCTAACCTGACCAGCACTACAAATGAAAGTGATCTGGGGGTAACAATAGACTCCAGCATGAATATGAGCCGGCAATGCAATGCAGTAGCTGTTAGGGCCAATAAAACTCTGGCATGCATCAATTGATGCATCTCCAGTAAATCCAAAGAAGTGATTCTCCCACTTTACTCATTATTGGTGCTGCTACAGCTGGAGTATTGTGTCCAGTTCTGGGTGTTGCACTTCAACAAGGACGTGCTAAAGCTCAAGAGGATCCAGAGAAGGGGCACCTGCATGATCAGGGACTTGCATGGCAAGCCATATGAGGAGAGGCTGAGGGATCTTGGACTATTCAGCCTAAAGAAAAGAAGGCTGAGAGGGGACCTGATTGCAGCTTACCACTATATCAGAGGCATACATTATCAGTGAGCAACTGTTCACCAGGGTGCCCTGGAGGAAAACTAGAAACAACAGTCACAAACTCCTGGAAGATATTTTCAGGCTAAACATTAGGAAAAACTTATTTACAACTAGGGTGTCCAGACTATGGAACAAGCTCCCAACAGAGGTGGTGCAATCATGTACCCTAGAGGTCTTCACGAGAAGACTGGACAGTCACCTGGCTGGGGTCATCTGATCCCAGATGTCTTTCCTGCTCATGCAGGGGGCTGGACCCAATGATCCTTCAGGGTCCTTTCCAGCCCTATGATTCTATGATTTATCTCCTTTGGAAATCCAGAGCCAGACCCCCCAATAGGGGGGGCCAATTAAACTAAGTCTGTTCTTTCTTGGGAAATCAGTATTTTAAAAGAGGCATTTACTCAAATTCTCAATGGTTAGAATAATCTCTGGGTCTTAATAAACTTAGAGCCCCACCCAGGCCAGTGTTCCAACTCCCAAGTATAGAATCATTCTCTTACCTCACCAACACCCTGGTTCAATTAAGAAATGAAGTGTTATTAAGCAGCACTACTAGACAGGACCTCTCCCAACCACATGCTTCGTCATAACACCATTTGAGGCCCATCTTCTACCAGTAACTGCAGTCTTACCAGTTGTTTTGTGGTTCCTGCAACACAATGGGCATGTCTATATAAGATGCTACTGTGCAGCAACAATGAGCTACTGCACTGTAGCTCATTGCTACCATGTAGTAGCATTGCCGGGCACTAACTGTGATGCGATGCTACTGCCCAGTAGTAAAGAGGTACTGTGTAGTAGCTTGTTGGTGCTGCGCAATAGTGTGGGGAAAAAATGTGCAGCAACGTACTGTGCAGGAACGCTGGTTACTTCACAGTTATTTAGTACCTGCTTATGCATAACAACTGCACAGTCTGCCACTCATGCGGACACAGCCAGATCTTCAGCGCTAATGGCATCTCAGTCTACCTTTAACTTTTAAATAACATGCTCTTGTTTGTTAATGTCCCAACTGTCCCCACCCTTCACCCCTCCCCACTTCCCCCTAAGGCCCGTATTTTGAAGCTATCCACAGAACTCCAGTTATACAGCCCAGCAACTATATTAAAATGGGAAGCTCAGATCCTAGGTAAGAACCCTGTATTCTTGCAAATAATACTCCTTCAGGGCACATGCCCCTGCTCACATTAATTTCTGAATAACATCTATATACGTCACTCCATGCTACATGGGAATCTACCTTTCCTCTTCCACTCAGCATCACAGATGCTGTCAATATGGTCTTCTGGAAAATGCTGTTTTCTCAAAGCCCAAGGGCAATTGAATAATGCATTTAAAAATAACTCTACAGGATACAAATTATGAGATTCCACTGAGCAAAAACAATACTTATCATTTAAAAGCTTATAAAAATGAACATCTAAAGATTCTTTTTATGCTGTGCTGCCTTTTGTTTGCTACCTTTAAATTATAGATGAAAACTGAATTTCAAAATAACATTTCAGTGAATTCAAACATAAAAGCAATTTATTCACTTATCATATGAGGTTGGTTTGTTACTATTTGTCGCCTACATTGGTAAAAATATGTTACCTAATTTCTAACAAAATACTTAGGTACATTTTAAGTGGAATGATATTGAGCACCTAAAGAATACTGCAATCATTGTTTTAAAATTTTGGTACATGGAAATATTTTACATGTTATTAGCAAGATAGTAAATTATCATGTTAAATATCACATTGTTCCAACCAATAATACATTTTTGTGTGCATTATGCAAAGTGATTGCATTAGGTAAGGTAACCCTATCTTTAATGAATACCGGTGCCCTATTTTATGTATTGGGAATTGGGGCTCCATTGAGCTGGAATGGGCTTTGGTTTAGGCCCTAATAGCAAAGCAAGATTGTTCTAACCTTATGCAATTAGCTTCTAGCTTCATTAACCTAGGCAGTGGGCAGTTGGACAAGTTGGTGATTTGATGGTATAAATCAAGGCAATGATAGACTTTATTAAGGTATTGTAGGAACATTGTACAACTGATGATTGGATTAGATGACTCTTTAGTTCTGTTCCTACATTTGCCACTAAGTCAGTTTCTGGCTTCTGGCAATTCATTTAGCTACTTTGCATCTCAGTTCCCCCAGCTGTGCAAAGAGGATTCCAAAGAGGGTTGTCAGACTTAATTCATTTTTCTGAGATTATCACAAATTCATGAGATTACATATACATCATATCAGATTTTTTCTTCCTAATTTAGCACCTGCTAGTTAAAAAACCTACAAGAGAGGTTAATATTGGTGAAGTACTGTCTCAGGATGAGTTGCTCTTTTGTTGTTTCAGGGAGTTTTGGAGCCTCGTTTCTTGTGAAAAGTTGTCTTTTTTTTTTTCAGAACTGATAGAGATTAGTCATTAGGCTTTGTTTAGGATGGGCCTCCTTCCATGTCTCAAAATAATAAAGCCTTTTTTCATTCCAAAGGGGCAATAGGAAAGGTTGTGGAGTTCAGGAGAAAATCTTCTGGACCTTGAATCAAATTTACACCATGCAGTCAAATCAGTGGAATGTGAACAAAATGCATTCAGTTAATACTGAAACAAAGTATGGTGGGGTGATACAAGTGATAGCCTATCATTCTGAATATAGTTGAGATAAGATGAGGCTCCACAGAACACAAAAATATTCTTTCTGATCTCACACAAATAGCAATATAAGTTGGAATACACTGTCACCAACAATAGGTCATCATAGGCGACTCCATCCTGAGAGGTACGGAAGGGCCCATCTGTCGCCAGGACCCCTCAACATGAGAGGTATACTGCCTGCCCGGAGCAAAGATTCGGGATGTGACGCAGGTAATCCAGGCCAGGATCAAGCCCACCGATTACTACCCCATGGTCCTAGTCCATGTGGGTACTAATGATGTGGCCAGGAGAACCCCCAATCACCTGATGGCGGACTACAGTGCTCTGGGTGGCGTGCTGAGGGAGTTCGGTGCACAGGTGGTATTCTCTTCCATCCTACCAGTGAATGGACGCAGAAGACGGCATGAGAACTGCATCCAAGAGACCAACTGGCGGCTTCAGCAGTGGTGTCTCGAGGCAGGCTTCGGCTTCCTGGACAATGACCCGCACATCACGACAAGGGACATGCTCAGTTGGGGTGGGCTTCACCTGTCCCCCAAAGGTAAGTGTGTGTTTTCTTCTCGGTTGGCGGATCTCCTCCGGCAGGCTTTAAACTAGGCTCGCCGGGGGGAGGGGAAGATGAGGGAGGGGGAAGCTGTGGACCACCAAATCATGTGGCACCCACAAGGACAGCCCAGCCTGAAGAAAGAGAACATTGGGAACCTG
>NW_005841854.1:5452166-5459453 GCF_000455745.1 Alligator sinensis | reverse complement strand
ATATATATATATATATATATATATATATATGAGATATGTATATGATAGTACATATATATGATAGATATGCATTCCCTTCCCTTCCCCAGTTATTGCTGGCTTTTCTTTCTCTCCCTCTCTATTCCCTATGGACAAGTATAGACTTTTATATATTAAAAAAGAAAAAACTGGGGTTTTGCTACATGGTGGCCAAGTCTTGTTCAGTGCTGTGGCTTTATTTCAGCTGGAGAGTGGTTGGGGAGTAGGGGTGGTGTACCCCCAAGTCATTTGCCCTTGCACTGAGCCAGCCTGAGTGTGGAGGGACATTCTATCTCCAGAAGAACCTCCCATCTTTCTTATATCATCAAGATGTGGCAAACAAGCAGGAGGAAGATGCACCCCAGGTAGACAGGCTCTAGGTGCCCAGCTCACTTCCACCGAGCACAGTGGCCAACATGGCAGCCAGAGGGTGGCACTTCTGATGTCACAGACCATGTGATGGGGCAGCAGAGGATTCTGCTACCATCATGGAGACCAACATGGCAGCCGGGGGGGGGGCTTATGATGTCACAGACCATGTGATGGGGGGGGAATTCCTGTCCCAAGGGAGCAGGAAAGGGGTGACTAAAGAGATGTGGAAAAGGGTGTGGCACCTGTCAAGGGGTGGGGCTTATAAATTTGACATGAGTTGTCCTCTATATACTACTCTCCCCTCAGAAACTTTGCTCACCTCCATCCTTCTTGTGTCACAGCACTTTTGCTAGGGTCCACATGTCCATCCATTCCTGTGAAATTCCCCCAGACCTGTATTATGTGTCCTCAACAGTCCTTGGTTATGTCTTGGTTGCAGAAGCATCACACTGTCATCAGTAATTAAATATTTAAGGAATTATTACTCTTTTTCTGGGATCCTCGCTTTTGACATACCTACCTGACCTAAGTCTGCATAATTTTTCTCCTATGTCAAAACTACTCTGCATCATTATAACTATGTTGTAAAATGTCATCTTTCTCCAGGAGTCATGTTTCTTGCTTTTCTCATCTGACCATGACTTGTTGCACAGACCTTGAGGAGACAGTGTGGTTCACTGGAATGGGACATCCACATATTAATTTTTTTTTGGAGAGAGAGATTTATTTGATGTTTCATCCTATAGTGAACTGATCTGTGAGATTATTGGCTAGGAGGAACTCAGCTCTAACACACAGTCTTAGTTTACCTTTTAAAAATAATAATTACATCAAACTTTAGCATTACAGCAATCAAACCTTAGCATTACAACTAGTATTAGGATCAAAGTAAAACTCCAGTGTTAACTATAGCTCAGATCTCGGGAACAGTTAGATTCAGCTCCCACTGATATAAATCCACCAAAGCTCTACCTATTTATAATAAAAATCATAAGGGCACATAAGTGGCAGATGTGTATACACAAAGGAGACAAACTCAGATAATCAAAAGAAACAAAAATATTTTATATTGATCTAGTTGTACAGATACTAAGGCATAATATTTTGCATCTGGTAAGAAAAAAAACTCCTCTGTTCTGATGTATGGCAAGAAACAAAAAATCATATTTTTTGATGAGCCTCTTTAATTGTTTTATGTGTCTCTAAGTGTTTCAGAATGTTTCACATTGATTTAATCCTTTTGATATTAATTTTTTTTAAAGCTACAACACAAAATGAAAGGTCATTTTGAACTAAAAATGTCAGGAGGTTTCATTCTTCATGTATTGAAAGGAATATTTTGACAGTTCAAAGCATAAAAAATGTATTTCAAAACTAGAAGTTATCAACACAAATACATTCCTGTGAGAAAGTTTTGGTTTGGACAAATCTGTATGCTCCAAACAGCTCTAATAGAGATTTTAGGAACACATCTAGATTTATGAAAGTTCTGTTAAAATGATTATGCTGCTGAAACTGAATATAATATTAATCTCAGAATAACCATGTCTGTAGGTAATCCTGCCCATTTAATTCCCTAGAGGTTAATTAATGTTTCTGTATCTTTAGTTTGATAAAAAAATAAACATTTTCTACTCACAGCTGAACTGCCAAGATTACATTGTGTGCCCATTCTCCCCTCAGTCACACCTAGGTAAATGTGAAATGACTCAATTTAAAGCAATACTGTTACTATAGGTTTACACCAACCATCCTAAATCATTCCGTTTTGGGTGTAGGCCACTTAGGGGCCAAACAACTCCAGGATGATTTAGTGTGTTCCTGAAGCTTCTGAAAATTCCACTTTGATATTTTTTGTTGCAAGCTCTGCCACCTATAGTGGAACTTGCCGACCTCAATTAGGTAGCTAGTAGGAGTATAAGAAGCTTTGGTCCGCAATTCAACTTGGACAAGATTCGGCCCAATTCAGAGGCTGAATCACCAAATCTGAATCAAATTGGGAGAAGGAAAAAAACTACTGAGAGCCTCCGAATTGATTTGGAAGAGATTTGGAAAAGATTAGGAGATTAAGAAGGCAGTCTTTCAGGGGAACAGAAACTGAGAAGAGGGAGGTTGAGCAGGGGGGAGACGGGGAGCCTGACATCTGTAGCTGGCCAGTGACTATGATCTTTCCCTGAGTTCCCTTCCAGCCAAAGGGCTCTGGGAGAGGGACGTAGGAACAGCACATAAGCCTCTGTCTGCAGACTTTCTGTGCCTTTTGTCAGCCGTTTCTGCCTGAGCAACAGCATCTGAAAGGTACTGGACTGGCTTGGCTTCCTACCTAGCAAGTCTCCTGCTACTTTTTGTTCTTGGAAAGGATTTGATATAGCTTACTAAATAGAATCCCTCTACTTATCCCCATTGAATCCATTTATTTCCATTTATATTTGTTCTTGGGGGTTTTTCCCCCACACTTCTTAAAAAGAAATCTGTGTTTGGTACTGAAACCCCTGTACCTATCTCCTTGAAACTTGGCAGGCCCCATGCCCTCATAAGGGGCTATCATCCTTGCTGTTTTCATCCAAATCTGCCTTAACACATACATGACATGAGTTTATCTTTCATCCATTTGAGGTACAGTTTCCCAGAAACTCCTGTACCTATCTCCTTGGAACATGGCACACTTCATGCCCTCAGATGGGGCTACCACCCCTGCAATTTTTATCCAAATCAGCTGAAATGCAACAAAGTTATAGATATTTCAGTGATTCCCCATTATAGTCTATGGTCGAATATCTCCAAATCAGCACCAAACCTTCCAAAGCTGATTCAGCTGAATTGATTCAGGACAGTGATCTGAATCTCTGAATTGAATCACTGTCCTCCAAATCGGCCGAATCCAAATTGAATCCTTCCCTATTTGCACAGGCCTAGTAACAGCTTCCAAAACAATGGATAAAAGAGTTTGGCACATAAGGATTCAAAGCAGCCAATATGCTGAGCTACAAAACAGCAAACGCTGAAGAAGGAAGCATGACTTAGGCCCTGTACCTCAAAGGGATTTGGATGCTTAACTCTAGGCTACAGGAAGGCATCGTCCTGGTGAGATGTGAGCAGCGGCATACTCAAGGGGTCAGTACTTGGCCCAGTGCTGTTCAATATCTTCATCAATGACCTGGATGAGGGGGTGAAAAGCCCATTGGCCAAGTTTGCGGATGCCACCAAGATATGGGGTTGTGCAGACACACCTGGAGATAGGCTGCAGATACAAGCAGACCTAGATGGGCTGGCATGTTGGGCAGAATGGAACCAGATGAGGTTCAACATAGAGAAATGCAAAGTGCTGCATCTGGGAAGGAAGAACCCCCAGCACACATACAGGCTGGGCATTGCTAACCTGACCAGCACTACAAATGAAAGTGATCTGGGGGTAACAATAGACTCCAGCATGAATATGAGCCGGCAATGCAATGCAGTAGCTGTTAGGGCCAATAAAACTCTGGCATGCATCAATTGATGCATCTCCAGTAAATCCAAAGAAGTGATTCTCCCACTTTACTCATTATTGGTGCTGCTACAGCTGGAGTATTGTGTCCAGTTCTGGGTGTTGCACTTCAACAAGGACGTGCTAAAGCTCAAGAGGATCCAGAGAAGGGGCACCTGCATGATCAGGGACTTGCAAGGCAAGCCATATGAGGAGAGGCTGAGGGATCTTGGACTATTCAGCCTAAAGAAAAGAAGGCTGAGAGGGGACCTGATTGCAGCTTACCACTATATCAGAGGCATACATTATCAGTGAGCAACTGTTCACCAGGGTGCCCTGGAGGAAAACTAGAAACAACAGTCACAAACTCCTGGAAGATATTTTCAGGCTAAACATTAGGAAAAACTTATTTACAACTAGGGTGTCCAGACTATGGAACAAGCTCCCAACAGAGGTGGTGCAATCATGTACCCTAGAGGTCTTCACGAGAAGACTGGACAGTCACCTGGCTGGGGTCATCTGATCCCAGATGTCTTTCCTGCTCATGCAGGGGGCTGGACCCAATGATCCTTCAGGGTCCTTTCCAGCCCTATGATTCTATGATTTATCTCCTTTGGAAATCCAGAGCCAGACCCCCCAATAGGGGGGGCCAATTAAACTAAGTCTGTTCTTTCTTGGGAAATCAGTATTTTAAAAGAGGCATTTACTCAAATTCTCAATGGTTAGAATAATCTCTGGGTCTTAATAAACTTAGAGCCCCACCCAGGCCAGTGTTCCAACTCCCAAGTATAGAATCATTCTCTTACCTCACCAACACCCTGGTTCAATTAAGAAATGAAGTGTTATTAAGCAGCACTACTAGACAGGACCTCTCCCAACCACATGCTTCGTCATAACACCATTTGAGGCCCATCTTCTACCAGTAACTGCAGTCTTACCAGTTGTTTTGTGGTTCCTGCAACACAATGGGCATGTCTATATAAGATGCTACTGTGCAGCAACAATGAGCTACTGCACTGTAGCTCATTGCTACCATGTAGTAGCATTGCCGGGCACTAACTGTGATGCGATGCTACTGCCCAGTAGTAAAGAGGTACTGTGTAGTAGCTTGTTGGTGCTGCGCAATAGTGTGGGGAAAAAATGTGCAGCAACGTACTGTGCAGGAACGCTGGTTACTTCACAGTTATTTAGTACCTGCTTATGCATAACAACTGCACAGTCTGCCACTCATGCGGACACAGCCAGATCTTCAGCGCTAATGGCATCTCAGTCTACCTTTAACTTTTAAATAACATGCTCTTGTTTGTTAATGTCCCAACTGTCCCCACCCTTCACCCCTCCCCACTTCCCCCTAAGGCCCGTATTTTGAAGCTATCCACAGAACTCCAGTTATACAGCCCAGCAACTATATTAAAATGGGAAGCTCAGATCCTAGGTAAGAACCCTGTATTCTTGCAAATAATACTCCTTCAGGGCACATGCCCCTGCTCACATTAATTTCTGAATAACATCTATATACGTCACTCCATGCTACATGGGAATCTACCTTTCCTCTTCCACTCAGCATCACAGATGCTGTCAATATGGTCTTCTGGAAAATGCTGTTTTCTCAAAGCCCAAGGGCAATTGAATAATGCATTTAAAAATAACTCTACAGGATACAAATTATGAGATTCCACTGAGCAAAAACAATACTTATCATTTAAAAGCTTATAAAAATGAACATCTAAAGATTCTTTTTATGCTGTGCTGCCTTTTGTTTGCTACCTTTAAATTATAGATGAAAACTGAATTTCAAAATAACATTTCAGTGAATTCAAACATAAAAGCAATTTATTCACTTATCATATGAGGTTGGTTTGTTACTATTTGTCGCCTACATTGGTAAAAATATGTTACCTAATTTCTAACAAAATACTTAGGTACATTTTAAGTGGAATGATATTGAGCACCTAAAGAATACTGCAATCATTGTTTTAAAATTTTGGTACATGGAAATATTTTACATGTTATTAGCAAGATAGTAAATTATCATGTTAAATATCACATTGTTCCAACCAATAATACATTTTTGTGTGCATTATGCAAAGTGATTGCATTAGGTAAGGTAACCCTATCTTTAATGAATACCGGTGCCCTATTTTATGTATTGGGAATTGGGGCTCCATTGAGCTGGAATGGGCTTTGGTTTAGGCCCTAATAGCAAAGCAAGATTGTTCTAACCTTATGCAATTAGCTTCTAGCTTCATTAACCTAGGCAGTGGGCAGTTGGACAAGTTGGTGATTTGATGGTATAAATCAAGGCAATGATAGACTTTATTAAGGTATTGTAGGAACATTGTACAACTGATGATTGGATTAGATGACTCTTTAGTTCTGTTCCTACATTTGCCACTAAGTCAGTTTCTGGCTTCTGGCAATTCATTTAGCTACTTTGCATCTCAGTTCCCCCAGCTGTGCAAAGAGGATTCCAAAGAGGGTTGTCAGACTTAATTCATTTTTCTGAGATTATCACAAATTCATGAGATTACATATACATCATATCAGATTTTTTCTTCCTAATTTAGCACCTGCTAGTTAAAAAACCTACAAGAGAGGTTAATATTGGTGAAGTACTGTCTCAGGATGAGTTGCTCTTTTGTTGTTTCAGGGAGTTTTGGAGCCTCGTTTCTTGTGAAAAGTTGTCTTTTTTTTTTTCAGAACTGATAGAGATTAGTCATTAGGCTTTGTTTAGGATGGGCCTCCTTCCATGTCTCAAAATAATAAAGCCTTTTTTCATTCCAAAGGGGCAATAGGAAAGGTTGTGGAGTTCAGGAGAAAATCTTCTGGACCTTGAATCAAATTTACACCATGCAGTCAAATCAGTGGAATGTGAACAAAATGCATTCAGTTAATACTGAAACAAAGTATGGTGGGGTGATACAAGTGATAGCCTATCATTCTGAATATAGTTGAGATAAGATGAGGCTCCACAGAACACAAAAATATTCTTTCTGATCTCACACAAATAGCAATATAAGTTGGAATACACTGTCACCAACAATAGGTCATCATAGGCGACTCCATCCTGAGAGGTACGGAAGGGCCCATCTGTCGCCAGGACCCCTCAACATGAGAGGTATACTGCCTGCCCGGAGCAAAGATTCGGGATGTGACGCAGGTAATCCAGGCCAGGATCAAGCCCACCGATTACTACCCCATGGTCCTAGTCCATGTGGGTACTAATGATGTGGCCAGGAGAACCCCCAATCACCTGATGGCGGACTACAGTGCTCTGGGCAGCATGCTGAGGGAGTTCGGTGCACAGGTGGTATTCTCTTCCATACTACCAGTGAATGGACGCGGAAGACGGCATGAGAACTGCAACCGAGAGACCAACTGGCGGCTTCGGCAGTGGTGTCTCGAGGCAGGCTTTGGCTTCCTGGACAATGACC
>NW_005841854.1:5441514-5449135 GCF_000455745.1 Alligator sinensis | reverse complement strand
CTCTTTCCTGCCTATGCAGGGGGTCGGACTCGATGATCTATTGAGGTCCCTTCCGACCCTAACATCTATGAATCTATGAATAGTAGAATAATTGTGTCTGAAAAAAAGCAGTTTCCAGGCTTCACTTCTATCCAGTCACTCCTTTGAATTGAAAGGGATTGGGACCATGCATTTGGAACATTTTGAATGTTGCACATTTAGAAATGCCTACCTTTATTCTGAAACAAGTGGGATATTCTTTGGTCCTTTTGTAAAATATATAAAATACTCAAGACAGAATTCTATTTCCCTTTGGGCACCTACATGACAATTTTCTTCCTGCATAAGTGGTGTTTTTGAACTGTGGATAAATAGTGTGTTTGAACACAGCCTGAACAGGTACATTTGATTATGCACTGGACAGGGAAGTACATACATACCTGAGTAGAAGTCTGGAAAAAAAAGGAAGTCTTGAGATGACATTTTAGCTTCAGGAGCTGAGTGGTTATGGCACTTGTCCGGAGGGCAAATATAAGTTCTAAAACTCCCTTACCCAGGAAGGTTACACTGCATTTTTATGATTTACTAATGGTCTAATCACCATGCTACAGGCTAAGCATAAATCTAGCCACCCTTCAAAACTCCCAAACCTGAGCCACTGCCCCAATTATTAATCAGTAGAGGAAATGGATGGAGAGCAGTACAGTGGAGGAATTGTCCTATTGGTACCAAAGGTCTAGATTAGAGTACAGGGCCTCCTTCTAGTCAGGACAGTCACCATTCACTATGTCAAAAAGCCATAGGTAAATCCAGGATTTTAAAAAGGAGGGTGCAAGACCAGTGACTGCAATTTCAGGGGGGGCTGCGACCCCCTGCACCTCAGCTTCTGTTCTCCCACTGTGATGTGCAGACCATGCTGTGAAAGCAGCATCTGGGGATTTTTTTATAAGTCCCTGCATCAAATAAGAATCCCCTCCCTGCCCCACCAACTCTGGGAACCCTTTTCCTTTCCTTCAATGATCAGTGGCATCTATCCCCCCTTGCCTTGCCCTGTCTACTTACAGCTTGGGGACTAGGAGGAGGAGACTTGCCTGCTACTCCTCCTAGGAAGAGGATACTTGCCTGCCACTTTCCCAGCCACTCCTGTTCCACCCTAACTGAAGCTGCTAGGGCTGCATGGGGAGCTGGGTTTGGCTAGGATAGTGGCATTGGCAGGCAGATTCTCCATGCCCTGTGCCTGATCCCAGTGAATACCCTGGTGGGGATTGGTAAGGAACACTGCTGCCATTGCCTCTGGCAGAACCCAACTCCCTATACAACCTGACTGGAGTAGGGCAGGAAGGGTTCTGGAGCTTCCTCCACCCCCAGGTCAGCCAGGGACAGTGGCAGCAATGGGCAGAGGAGAGGGGAGATGGAAAGGAATGTGAGGTGCTACTGAACGTGGAGGGAAAAGGAGAATGCTGCGAGTGTGGGGCTTTACCTCTTTCAGGGATTTAAAATGTCCCAGGATTCTGCTCTTGCAGTGTGCCCCAAAAGGGGTGAAATCTTGCCACTACACTCCCTCTGAATCTCATCCTGCAAACACCCTTTAGCTTGCCCTCTTCTTCCTCATCACACATATCCTCCTTTCTTTGGTTGCCCAAAGAGCCATATTCAAAAGGAAGGGGAGAGAAGGGCCCTAAATAATTCAGAGCTGCAGTTGGCAATGCAAGCCCCCTCCCACCTCCCATGTCAGTGGTAGTGCCGTCCTGTTCTGCAGCCTGGCAGGTGGAATGGGCAGAGCCAATGGGCAGTGGGTGCTGGCCCTGGTCAGGAAGGGCTTGCAGCAGGTGGGAAAAACATGGAAGATGCAGGAAGGACCTGTGTGACACCCACACAGAGTTCAGGGAAGAGGCAATGGGGCCCGGCTCCTGGTTGTGGATGAGGCACTGTGCTCTGCCTAGGAGGCACTGGGCAGATGCAATGCTCTGACCCTGACCCCTGGGCCACCTCCAGCAAAGCAGGGGCCGTGTTCACTCGGCCACTTCAGGATGGTGACAGGGTGCGGTGTGGCCCCAGTCTCAGCCCCTACCAGCTCTTCCTGCAGCACCCTTGTAGGCACTACCCCAGTCCATCCACATGCAACCCCCAAGCAGAAGTGGGGGATTTTTCCAGGAGGCTCCTGATTGGCAGGGGGCCCTGGACCCAGGCCCTATGGCCAATGCATATATTTGCCTCAGCCTGACCCCCTGATGTGCATGCAGTGAATGGCCCTTCCCTGCCAACCTGCAGTGAGAGAGGCAGCCGCAGAAGCCCACATTATTTTACTTGCAAATGTGTGAAGTTCATCTACTTGGTTACGAAGAGAAAATGTATTAGTACCAGTATAACATACCTTCAGTCACACCGACACTTAATCCAATTTCAAGGGAAGAGTGAGTATCTTTACTTCAGTAAAAACAGATACACAACATTCTTTGAAACTAGGTAATTCTTCTGGAAGGGGCAGGAACATGCAGATATGAAAAAGGTGGATTCTGTGTGACCTGAAGCATCTATGACTATACTTATAAGTGTGTTGAAAATGTTTTGTTCTGAGGACAATCACTGCCAAGGCATTGTACAATTAAAGATAGCTTCTGTTTGTGTTTAAGGATAGTCCTTGGCCTCTCATAAATAAATACTGTATTTACTCAAATCTAAGACAACGTTTTTTAACCCATTCAACATGGGTGGAACTCTTGTTTTAGATTTAAGTACAAGCTAGTCTAGCAGCTACTGCAGTTCTGTACAGGACCAGGGCAGCTCATGTAGCAGGTATGGGTACATGATACTGGGGGAGAGCTGGGAAAAGGGGCAGGAAGGGGCACAGGGGAAGGTGAACATAGAGTAAGGGGATCACAGGAAAGGGCATGTTGAAAGGGGCATGGAATGAAGGGGAAAGCAAAGGAGAGAGGGTAGGTGGTATGGCATGGAACACAGGGGAAAAGGGGGTGGCAGGAGCTTTGGGGTTAGGGACACAAGGGAGGAAAGATGGGTGGACTGTGTGGAAAGGGCATGAGGGAAGGAGAGCATGGAGTGGGGGGAAGTGCAAGGGTAACAAGAAAGACAAGCTGTGTAGCTCAGTTGATAGGGGGAACTAGCAGTAGAGTGAAACAATCTTGGTTTGATCCCAGGTGAAGTCAGTGGGTTTCTACTTCTATTTAACCTCCTATCCAGTGGGTGCTTGGGGCTAAAGAGTGGCCAAAGTGCCACATCATTTCCTTCTTAGTTGACTGATGTGATTGCAGAGCTACTGGCCATCTTCTCTGAAAACTCATGGTGATCAGGAGAGGTCCCAGATGATTGGAAAAGGGCAAATATAGATAGTGCCCATATGTAAAAAAGGGAAAAAGGAGAATCCATGGAACTACAGACCAGTCAGCCTCACCTCAGCCCCTGGAAAAATCATGGAGAAGATCCTCAAGGAATCTATCTTGAAGCACTTGAAGGAGAATAAAGTGATTAGGAACAGTCAGCATGGATTCACCAAGAGGAAGTCATGCCCGACCAACCTGATTGCCTTCTGTGATGAGATGATTTGCTCTATGGATGTGGGGAGACCAGTGGATGTGGTATACCTCAATTTTAGCAAGGTTTTTGATACGGTCTCCCATAACATTCTCACAGACAAGTTAAGGAAGTATTGGCTGGATGAAGGACTGTAAGGTGGATAGAAAAGTGACTGGATCATCAGGCTCAGAGGGTAGTAATCAATGGCTTGATGTCTACTTTACAGCCTGTATGAAGTGGAGTGCCCCAGGGGTCAGTCCTAGGGCTGGTTTTGTTCAGTATCTTCATAAATGGCCTGCAAGATAGCATAGAGTGCATCTTCAGCAAGTGTGCAGATGACACAAAGCTGGGGGGAGTAGTAGATACGCTGAAGAGTAGGGCTAGGATTCAGAGAGATCTAGAAAAATTGGAGGATTGGACCAAAAGAGATCTTATGAGGTTCAATAAGGACAAGTGAAAAGTATAGCACTTAGAGTGAAATAATCCCATGCACCAGTACAGGCTAGCTGCTCTGCAGAAAAGGATCTGGGGTTTACAGTCATAGTATCATTGAATCATAGGAATTAAGGGCTGGAAGGGACCTCAAAAGATCATTGACACCAATCCCCATGCTCTGGGCAGGAATACTGCTGAGATCAAATGATCCCAGAAAGGTGTCTGTTCAGTCTCCTCTTGAAGACATCCAAGGTTGGGGACTGCACCACCTCCTTGGGAAGTCTATCCCCGATTCTGGTCAACCTTACTGTAAATAAGTTCTTCCTTGCATCCAACCTGAAACCATCCTCTAACAGTTTATGGCCATTGCTCCTTTTCCTCCCCTGGGGTGCCCTAGTGAACAGTTTTCCTCCCCGCTTCTGATATTCACCCTTTACATACTTATAGATGGCCACCAAATCCCCCCTCAGTCTTCTCTTCCCCAGGATGAACAGTCTCTTAGTCTTTCCTCCAGGCCCTTAATCATTCTTGTTGCCCTTCTCTAGACACTTTCAAGATTCTTCACATCTTTTTTTTGAAGTGTGGTGCCCAGAACTGGACACAGTACTCCAACTGAGGTCTCATCAGCACTGAGTAGAGAGGAAGTAAACATTTCCTTAGCCCTGCTCGCGACTCATTGGCTAATGCATCCCGGTATGCCATTAGCTCTGTTGACTGCAGCGTCGCACTGGTGGCTCATGCTCATCCTGTGATCAACCATAACCCTGAGGTCCCTTTCAGCCATCATGCTGGCCAGAACATCTCCTCCTACTTTATATTCATGTCACTGGTTACTTCTC
Source organism: Alligator sinensis (assembly GCF_000455745.1). Lineage (NCBI taxonomy): Eukaryota > Metazoa > Chordata > Crocodylia > Alligatoridae > Alligator > Alligator sinensis. The sequence continues at coordinate 5,444,351 of NW_005841854.1, read as the reverse complement.
CCCAGATGAAATACTCTGCATTTATCCTTATTGACCTCCATCCAGTTCTGCTTTGCTCACCTTTCCAGCTTGTCCAGGTCTGCTTGGATCCATATACTATCCCCTAGCTTGACTGCTTTTCCCCATAACTTAGCATTGTCCACAAACTTGGCCAGCATGCTTTCCACATCCTCATCTAAATCATTGATAAAGATGCTGAACAGCACAGGGCCAAGAACCAAATCCTGCAGGAAACCACTGGCTACCTCCCACCAAGATGATACAGACCCATCCAGTAACACTCTCTGGGTTCAACCCTTAGCCAGTTCCCAACCCACCTGATCATGGACTCTGCAAGCCCACGATCCCCCAGTTTTTTTGTAAGATGGTCATGGGAGACCATATTGAAGGTCTTTTTAAAATCCAAGTATATGACATCAACTGCATCTCCCATATCTAAGTGGTTCATTATTTGATCATAGAAGGAAATGAGGTTGGTCAAACATGGCCTGCCCACAACAAAACCACGCTGGGTATCTGTCAGCATCATGCCTTCTGCTGGTCTGTCACAAATGGACTTCTTGATAATTTTTCCCAAAATTTTACTCGGTATTGAGGTCAAACTGACTAGCCTATATTTTACCGAATCCTTCCTTCTCCCCTATCTAGCTCCAGTGGATAATAAGGTGAATATGATCCAACAGTATGCCCTTGTTGCCAAGAAGGCTAATGGCATAGTGGGCTGCATTGATAGGCGTGCTGCCAGCAGATCAAGGGAGGTGATTATTCCCCTCTATTTAACATTGGTGAGGCCACATCTGGAGTACTGTGTTCAGTTTTGAGCCCCCCACTACAGAAAGGATGTGGATAAATTGGAGAGGGTCTAGCAGAGGGCAACAAAAATGGTTTGGGGGCTGGGGCACATGACTTCTGAGGAGAGGCTGAGGGAATTGGGCTTATTTAGTATAGACAAGAAAAGACTGAGAGGGGATTTAATAGCAGTCTTCAAATATCTGAAGGATGGTTCAAAAGAGGATGGAGCTAGTCAGTTCTCAGTGGTGGCAGATGACAGAACAAGGAGCAACAGTCTCAAGTTGCAGCAAGGGAAGTTTAGGTTACATATTAAGAACTTTCTCACTAGGAGGGTAGTCAAGCACTAGAACAGGTTACCCAGAGAGGTTGTGGACTCTCCATCCTTGGAGGTTTTTAAGACCCAGCTAGATAAACCCTAGGCTGGGATGATCTAGTGGGGGATGGTCTTGCTTTAAGCAGGGTGTAACTGTTGTGGCTCCGGCCCTGATCCAGGCTGGAGACTAGATATTGGAGCCAGAGCTACCACTAACTACCTGGCTTGTTGGAGTACTCCATACCCCAGCAGAGACAGAGTCAGAGCACCTGCAAAGGTAAGGGGGGAAGGCAACAGAGGGGGGCAAGTGGCAGGAGGAGGTGGGCAAGGGTAAACAAATGGCAAGAGGGAAGACAAAGGGCATTGGGCAGCCCTCCAGCCACTGCTTTTCCTGCCATTGCTACCTTGTAGAAATGGTGGGGGAGATGATTTTATGAGATCCCTCTGATAGCTATATTCTAGATATGGAAAATTAAAACAAAATTATAATTTTCCATATCTAGAATAATAATTGAGAGGTTCTTTTAAAGTCAGGGTCATCTTGGATTCAGGTAAATATAGTAACGTATTTTATGAAGCAAACTGGACATATTTATAATCTACTCATTTGTCCTGAGATTGACTAAATCAATGCTAAGGTATCATTCTCTAAGTGATATCATTCTATCAGATCATTCTGCCCTGGATGTCTAGTATAGAAAACTACAGATTTATTTAAATGGAAATTTCATGGAAAGAGGGATTAAATAAAATGTACGGTGGGTATAGCAGGTTCGAGCCACAGGGGCAGCTGTGATGCCTACTAGTGGCTGTATGACTCCTGCCTGGCTCTGTCTCTAAGGTTGCCCTCCTTTAATTACTCACCTGCCACACCTTGTTGTTATTGAGGTTTAGTAAGGGAAGATGCCATTGGGCCTTAGAGAGAGAGAGCCTGAGTCCGATCAACCCCTCAGTGTGTCCCTCCTGGACCTCACTAGTCTCAATCAGTGAAATAAGTCTTCTAAGCTTGGCCATGCCCCTACAGGGCCCCTATGGCTTGATGGGCAAATTGTGTGGCTCCATTCCTCCCCTCCCACAACCCAAGCCTCTCAGTGGTTTTCACTCCAGCTGCTTGTTTCCTTTAGCCCCCCTCAGGACTCTCAGACCATTTGGGCCCCTTACTGCCCTCTGTCTCTGGGTCCTCATGCAGTTCCTCTCTGGGTTGGGGAATCCTTTGTGCCCCACTCATCCCCTTCTCTGGGCTGGTGGGCTGTGCTCCCTTATTCCAACCCTCTTCTGGGCTGGGCACTCTCTGTGCCCTGCTCAGTTCCCCTCTCTGGGCTGGTAGGCACTATTCCCTTGCTATCTACCCCCTATTCAGCCCCTTCTCTGGGCTCAAGACCTAAGAGATAGGTCTTGAGCCTGTCTCCAGCAGGGCTCAAGGCTTGTAACTCAAAGGATATTATCAACATAAAACAAAGGCCCCTTGCCCTTTCTTCTCTGCCCAATATTCTCTAGCTCCCAGAGTCTTTCTGTTTTCCCTACTTCTTTAGGTCCTTTTTGAGTCCTCCTACCCTGCTGCAGAGAACTCCTCTCCACAGACTCTCAGAGCCTCCTGACCAGCTCAGGCACTGGACTTATTTAGCCCCAGCCTGGCCCTCTTCTAGCCAGGTGAGCCTTTGATCAGCCTCCACACCACCTGGAAGTTGCCTCCCTAGAAGCTTTTCCCCTTTAAGTGGCAGGGACACTGCTA
>NW_005841854.1:5439524-5441504 GCF_000455745.1 Alligator sinensis | reverse complement strand
ATACAAAACAAGCTTACCCTTAAGGAAAGATCCTAAGGAGCAGCTGGATAGTCATCTATCAAAAAGGAATCACCAAGCTACCTGGGTTTTTACAAATCCTTTTTTCCAAATAACCCAACTTTAGATGGATAATGGCAGTCATTTCAGAACTAAAAACTCAAGTGTTACACTTGTCAGAAACTTTGGCCTTGTCAAGAGTCTCAAAAAAGTAAAAGGAATAATTGAAAAAAGAATCTTTGGTCAAAAATTCTTTCCTTAGGAACACTGAGTTTTGCTGAAAGATTGCTCAGTTCTGGAGAATAAATCTATTTATTGAAAATATGTTTTGCCATACTCCTTGGATGAACATACTGTATAAATACCAAAATATATAGCATTGGACCCCACCATCCCTTTCAGAAAGGGTAATTGCATGCAGCTGAAATATGCAAACAGCTACTTTTCAGCCTCCAATTATTCTACTCTTTTTGGGCACAGCAAGCTTAAATACGAACTGTTACTGGTATGAGATCAGAAAGAATATTTCTGTACTTAATGGAGCATAATCTTGTTATGTTTTTTACATTGTGATGCCCACACTATATTGTTATTTTGCAGTTTGGATTCACGCTTTGCATTGTTTTATCTGGAAAACAGCTTCATGGTCCACTGAGAGCCTCTCCAGCCTTTCTAAAATTTGATAGATTTACCGTTCTCAGTAAAGTTTTATTTTTTAAATGCCTTGCCTTTAGCACAGCCTGGACAAAACGACATAGTCTTTCTAAAGAGTCTTACACAAAAGCAGAAACAGTGTAAAAATGTTATGTGGGTTGATCACTAATGGGCCCTACCTATAATTGGTTGTTTTGATCTGTGCTGCTTATCCATTCTGTGGCCAAAAGGTTACATTCTGGGCTATTCTGCTTTAGGTTTAGATTCTGTGTGCCATTTTAAAAGCAGTCTCAGAAGTCAGAAGCCATTGTTTCTATATGGAACAGCAGCAGAATAGGAGGAGAGACATTTAGATAAAATGGGCACAGATAATATCATATTGAGATGATTAGGTATTATCACAATCAAAACTAGCTTTAGTATTATGGTGACAGATTAAGTCTCAGCAGTTCTACTCACTGAGGTCTAAATCCTCTCATTGGTTCCTAGCCTGGGTAGTTTTATGAACACTGGCCAACTCTGCAGGAGGAGAGTGGTAATAATAAGCCATCCTATCCCACTGCATGACTAGGACAGACCTTACAGCCCCTAGCACTGTCATTCTGCAGGATGGGTGATAGCTGCTTGATTGTTTCTGTGACTACTCTGCTCCTTTGCTATAGAAAAGGTTCTTCACCATGTAATAAAATATAATAACCTCCTTGTGGGGTTTTTCTTTTTTTATACCACACATAAAGATAAGTAGAATGAAATCCCTGCAAACAGAATTCCAAAAAGCTGGAGAAAGACTATCACTTGGCACATCTACACAAGATGCTGATACTGTACTGTTGATTAATTAACTGTGCAGTAAAATGTCTTGGCATCTACATGTGCACCCCACTTAAAGTGCACAAAATTAACATATTCTACAGCAGGGTAGTCTTGTAAAATACAAGTACTACCCTGCTGTGGAATTTTTTTCATGCATAGCAGCACACATGTAGATACTGCCCCAGCTGCCTGCCATCTAGACCCACACTGAAGCACCATGTGCCTAGCTGGCTGAAGTAGCATCTACATGTGCAGTGCTGCTCACAAAAAACTCCAGAGCAATAAGCTTTGGTGTTTATTCATGTACATTAATCACACATGTAGACATATACACTGACTATAGTATTTTAGAACAAATTCTGGAGACTCTGAGTAAACTTTTGTGGTCAGGGCCAGCCCACAATTTTTTTGGGGCCCCTTGCAAGGTATAGTTTTGGGGTTCCCTGATATAAAAAAGCTAGCGTTGGCAGTGGGGGTGGGGGGGTGGCGACCAGCCAAAGAAGCCAGGGGAAGCCG
>NW_005841854.1:5424243-5439474 GCF_000455745.1 Alligator sinensis | reverse complement strand
ATGAAGGTGGTGGCGGCAGGGGAGGGGGTGGCAAGCGGTTGGATGCAGGGGGCCCCTTGGCTGTAGTTTTTGTAGGATAGGATGAACCATCCCTGTTTGTGGTATCTTACCAATTTTATCTCTTTCAAATTATCATAAGAGCTTTGTCATGCTACCTCCCCATGCTCCCAAACTCCCTCATACAAGACTGTGATGGAAGCCTCTGTTAAGTGCTTCATCTGACATGCAGAAAGTATATTCTTTATGGCTTCCCTAAAAATTGCCCCCACTTTGCACAGTGAAACTAATCATTCAAAGAAAGCAGGTGTGTAGGCTAACCAAGGCCATAACCTGAAAATCCACTGAAGTCAGTAAGAGTTTTGGGGAGACCACAATTGTCTTTAACATTAGAAGGTGGAAATAAGATGTGCTCATTTGGGCAATAACAGAATCTGGTTTTAATTCTTAAAACACAACATGGGAAAGTACCAGAAGTGAATATTCTTCCATATATGTTTATTTCTGCAGAAATGAAAACACTAGTCTTTAAACTGAAAGGGAGAAATGTTGGTGTGTGCTAAGCCAGGTCTGTTATTTACATGGAGAGCCTTAGAAGTAGGATCTTCAGTCCCTGCTTACATTAGTAGATTAATATCAGCAACACCAAGGGTAGTTAACCTGTGGCATGCATGCCATAAGTGGGATGGGTAGCCTTTGTGTGTGGCACATGGCAGATGAGGAAGGGACAAGCAGCATAGAGGCAGATAGTGCCAGAAGCAGAAAGCAGAGCAGCTGATGGGGCAGGAAGCACAGGGAAGGAACAGAAAGAAGAGCAACAGTTCAAGATTGCAATGGCACGCCAATTGGGAAGAGTTTTGTTGTGGCACTTGGAGAGGGTGCAAGGCCACTGTGTGCTACACATGCCAAAAACATTGGCCTTCATTGATTTACACAAACACAAATAGAAGTTGTATCCAGACATTTTTAGCTCTGGTCACTGCTTTATCTTTAGGCTCATTTGAGACCACTAATCTATGCATCTGTGCCCAGGAGCTATCACCTTCCAAAATCTTTCTCCATTTAGCTTCCTCACAAGAAGCTTCTGTGGTCAGAACTTTGGTTTAGAATGGCTTAGATGGTGTAAACTTAGGCCTTCTAAACCTTCCTATACATAATAGCTATGTAAAAATTTAGAACTAATAAATAAATAGGCTGCAAGAGGGCCTAAATTGATAGAGTCAATGTTGAAGTGCTTGCAGTACAAATATGAAAGTCATGGTCACCTGGTCACCTATGAGGCCTTTGTAGCTATTTTGGTATGATAAATTCACCCAGAAGTTGGATACTTGGTAAGTTTCCATTTCTGCAGTTAAGTTTTTTCCAGGCTAATGCAGCTCATCTTACGGATGCAACACAATCTGTGGAATCCATAACCCTAAGGATGCTCTGGGAAAGTGGAGCATTGACTTCCACTATGAATTCCTCCTACAGATGATCAAGGTTGCTCTTATAACTATGGTTCCTCACCCTGATAGGGCACCCTGCCAATATGGTGTAAGTATGCTACTATAGAGCACACCAACTCACTTGTTTGGAGGTTAAGAGAGCCCTCAGAATCCTCAATATGTGCTGGAAATGCCTCCAGCTACCTGGCTGTATGCTACAATATGACCCCAAAGGTTAAAATGATTTCCCTATCATCCTACACAGTTTTGCCAGACTTTGCTAGAGAGGAGAGACAGTCCAGGAGAAATGGTATGGGGAGACTTTGGAGAAGGAAGAGGCAGCATAGCCATAGGAGAAGGTTCAGTGCTGTCCCAGAAGAACTGGACTACCAGTCACACAGGTTGGCTGGCCACACATGTTGTCACACTTGGCTATGGAAAGAAAACCAGGATATGGTGGATTCATATGATGTTCATATTCATAAAGAAGTCTATATTGTTCATGATCACTACGCTATCAAGCACTGGAAGATCAACATCCAAGAGAGTTTAAATTAATACTTTTTCAAGTAAACTTAAAAAGTCTTAGTTATGCAGTGAAGGACCTGATTTGAAACAAACACAAAACAGCAAATGAGTTTCTCCCCACAGAAGAGCCTTTCTCTTAGACAAGCATAATGTGCTCTCTGTTTAGAGCAGATTATCAGGTGCTCAGACATGGGCAGCCCTGACTGGGGGCAAATCAAGGATCAGGTTTGTGAGGTTGGCAGACTGTAGCTTCAGAGCCAGAGCCATAGAACCAAAGTCAAGGTCAGAGGTTGGAAAGCAGAGTACAAGACTAGGCTAGATCAGGAAACAAGCAACTTGCAGAAACACCATTGGGAATCAGAAAGGACTCCAAATGACCTCAAAGTTTCCTAGCCCACTAACTGTTCTTGTTGCTCTTAAATAAAGTGGTTGGTGAGAAAAGGGCAGAATCTTGTACAGTGGGGTAGGTCTTTTCCATTCATTAATATCCAAGTGGGGATGGCAGGTCTAGGTAAGCTGCTTTCAGTGGTATATAATGCCAGCACCTCATTTAATTGCTCACACTCACTCCTAGCATGTGTTTTGATAGGGTTCATTATGTGTAGGTTTCACGTCGGATCCTCTGCCACTTGAATAGAGTGTCCAAATCTCTCATACCCATTATTTCATGTGAAGAGACCACTGTCCTTGTCAGCCATAGATATTCTGGGACCTGGCCTACCACATTTCCCAGCCCTCTTGCCCTGACCAAGTTTTTGTAAGACAGTCTGCAAATACAGCAGGTGCAATTCTTTTTTGTCTTTTATGAGTGCCCCCCCCCCCCGTGAGATTGACTTGCTCAAAGAGCTCATTCCATATTTCATGCCAGTTTCTCACGCCAGTGAGGTGCTCCAATGCATAAGCATTGATCTGGCCCAATTTCTTTGAATGAAAAATACATATAGCAATTAAGTGCAGCCATTCCCCTAGTGTGGGCAGGCATAACCAGATGTGACTTGCATGGAGAGCTTGCCCCAAAGGGGTTTGGCATAGCACCAACAGAAACACAGGATTTTCTGCCAGCCTCACTTGACTATTTATTGAGCCCAGGCATGTGCTGCCCTTACTCAGCCAATACCCAGAGAGCCATGACCAGTAGCTGCCAACCAGCAAGGCAACACTTAACCATGACATAGATGGTGGGCTGTAGTAAGTTATAATGTGTACTTACCCATCACTGTGATTAGCCATCTGAGCTATCATGTGCCTTCCTATTACTTAGCAACCTGTGTCTGGATGTGGTCTCAGGTCTGGACTCCATACAAACAGCTACTAGGGTGGGGGGGGGGGCGGAGTCTTACCTGAATAAACTTAGATTATTTGCTAGCTCATGAAGACAGAGTATGAATGGCTGGCCACCCTTATGCTCCCTCACACAGACTTACTGTCTTCTGAGTGATGCCTTGTGTGGCTGGGGAGCTGTCTCACACTGGCAAGAGCCTGTGCAAGTTTTCAGGGGAAAGAGGCAGTGGAGAGTATCTGAGAGGAGAGCACCTGCTGCACAGTGCTACTCTGCCTTTTCTTCTCTCTGCATATGTCCTACCATTGTCACAGGGAGCCTGATCTGTGGCATACCCCTGTCCAGAGAGAATGCAGGACATGGGAGAAGCCCTAAAGAGAAAGGGGTTGGAGTGGGAGTGACTTGAGCTCCAGGTGTGAGGTATGTGGATGTTAGGGACCATTTGAATTGCTTTCTGTGCCTAGACAGAAGATTAGCTAGGCCACTGGTTAAATCAGGGGTGGCCAACCTGAGGCACATGTGCCACAAGTGACATGGGAAATCTCTGTGTGTGGCATGTGGCAGACTGGGGAGGGGACAGACAGCACCGTGCCAGATAGGGCAGGCAGCAGGAAGCAAAGTAACAGATTAGGCAGGGAGCACAGGACAGGGAGCAGAAAGCAGATCAGGCAGGGGAAAGGACTGCAATGGCACTCAGGCAAGGTGCAGAGCTAATTCATAGCATGCCTGCCAAAAAGGTTGCCCCCCCCCACCTGTCTCCCTAAATCAAGTGTGAAATCAGAGAATTTGGGTCTGGCCCCAGATGTTTACTTGCCTAACAACTGAATGTAAGCTTCAGTTTTGGAAACACCAGATATTTCCTTCTCTAGCCTAGAATCCCAACCTGAGTGGGAACCAGATAAAAATGCAGGTTACTGAGGAGGCTTTTTCTGAAAGCAAATAGTGTCCCTTGTAATCTCAGAATTGCCCTATCTGTACTGAAGAGAATGAACCTTTCTCTTTCTTTTTTTTTCACCTACTTACCTTAAAGGATTATTTACAGCATATTGGAAAAAACACTTCAGTGTAGATATGTATAGTAGACTCTTGAATCAAAATGTATCTGCAGTAGATGGACGCCAAGCAAACTGTGATCTGCTTTATGTCAGCAGACTACAGCCAAGAAATGCTGCAAGATACAGCATATGGCAACATTCTACAATGAAGCAGAAGTGAGTTCATATTTGTAAAGCGGCATCAGGTTGATTAAAACATCAGGAAAGAATGAGAAGGTCACAGAACTTGGACCATGTTAATACTGTTCAGAGGAAAGACAGGACCTCTGTAGCTTGTGAAGTGCCTTGCTCAGGGGATTTGCAGAGGGGATTTGCTTGCTGAATGAAGTGACTTATGGCTATATATTTTAAACCTGTGTCATACAGCAGTGTTTTGCATCATATCAACACAGAGCTGCTATGTTCTCAGTTATATATATGGTGTGGATTATTTGGTAATTAATTAAGTAATTTCATGCCAATTTGAACAACACCTTGCTTTTAAAGATGGAATGAGAATAACTGTGGATTTTTTCTTCCCCCACAGAATTAAACGTCTAGAAATGAGGGTTAACTGGGAACTTTGGAAGTATTTGCATCTGCGGTTTTGTTGAGCTTAAGTCTAGGCTTTTTTTAATTGTGTACTGTCCAGAACCACAGCCTTAGTTTAGATAAATGCTCATGAATTCTGACCTGAGGTAAGAATGGTCATGCCACCAAGCCAAACTATGGTGTTCTTCTGCTGCCATTCAGGTTTCCCCTCCAGGAGAAAGTACTAACCTGATGTGGAAGGACATAAGTGCCCTACAAATGATTTGAACTAAGATGATAGAATTCTCAAATGGGTAGATCCATTTTTTTTTCACAGCTTTTTAGAGTCTAAATCAGTGCAAAGAGATGGGAACGTAGGAGAGCATCTAGGTCAATAGGTATATTAGAAATATGGAGGGCTCTGGCTAAATCTGTGAGAGAAGCTTCTCCAATTTCGGCAGAAAAACCAAGATTCTCAAAGGTATTTAGGCACTGGTTTCCCATTTTCGTATCTAACAACTATTCAAGTTAGCAGGAATTAGGTATTTCAATACTTTTGAGAATATATATGTTACAGTAAAAGAACAGTATTAAGAGCAACACTTTAGGGAACTTCATAACTACAGATAAGATAAAGAACAAACTAGGAAAAATGAGCTTTGCTCGGTACGTAACTTAGGATGTATGCGGTAAACTAGGTAAGGTATCCTCATCCTGAATATTGGTAAAAGGGACATTTAATAGAAAAATGAGCTTTTATTCCACTTGTGTTGTGCACTTGTCCATTATCTGACAATTTTCAGGGTCTTTTACTTTATATTATTAGTCTCCTGAGTTAGTATCCTATTAAAATGCAGTTTTAATTAATCAGTTAGTTCAATTAGTTAATTAGTTATTAAGTTAATTAGTTCAAGCTGAAGGTTTATTAACTATGTAGGTAGTAAGCACTACCTAATCTTTCTCCCCATTCATCATTTTGGTACCTAAATGTAGAGCCCAACCAATTTATGCTTACTTTATTTAGCTCAAACTGATATATGTTTTTCCTACCAGTTTTACCTTGCAGTAGACTTGATCAATAAATAAATCAGTTTAGAAATGGAATTTGTGGATTACAATTACCTACACCCTGTACTGCTTTGCAAATGGATCAGATGTTTCTGAAAATGAAACTTGGGAGGAGGGGGGATATATTATGTGGACCGTGTATAGAAACATTTAGTTTACCTTTTTTTGGAAAGAATTAGGACTCCAGTGTTTTGGACTGGGAATGCAAAGTTTGACAGAAGATTAGCATTCATGTGAGGAATGCAATTTTTTTCCCCAGCTGCATGAAAATCCGCCAAATTTGGCCAAGTTATAAGTGTTTGGAAACAGCAATTCACACATTCTCAGTAGACACTTTCTAGCATTGTACAATTTATCTTCTAAGCGTCCTGTTTGGACCAGGCCCCCTTCTACAGGACTGCATGGATCTGAGAGAAAAGTTTTATGAAATTTTGGTTCCTGAATGTTCTGGGTCAAGTTGGATCCATATTTAATTTGAAGATGCATTACCTGACTTAATACCCCCTTCTGTTTCAGGGGATTCAAACCAACATATGCCACAAGAATCTCTGATCACCTAACTGTTAGCTTGGAGGAATGGGAGGGAGGAGAACGGCTCTGATTTCTGGTCCCTGTCCAATAACTGTATTACAAACTATTTTTTCTAATGAGTGTATAATACAAAGCCCTTTGTGAATCTGACCCTTTGTGAATACTGGTCTGTTCACTGAATGAAAACAAATGGTAATGCATCATGACATTTAATTCTGGCATATCCTAACTTTCAAGTGCTTAACTTCATAACATTGAGTATACTTTCCATACTTGTATTGCACCAGATCCTATTTCCTTTTTCATACCAGCAAGAAAGAGTAAGGTTTTCAGGACTTGGCCTATTGACTTTAGATATACATGTAAGCATTTAGGATTAGATTGCCACAATCCTTACTTACCTACTCAGAGAGTAAAGCTTCAACTCTTCTGCTTCACTTTGCTTTGACTGTTACTGACTGCACTGATATGCTGTTGATACTCCCCATTCCAGTTCATTGTTTGGTCTGTGTTGGGGGCAAAGCTAATTTCCACCCGTTGGCAGTTTACAATCCATTCCCAAATGCAGTTGGACATTTAAACAAAGAGTTAGGGATATATGGAGGAATTCATATGAGCTAAGGGCCAATCTTGCTTTTTTTGGAACTGAGGACAAAGTCCTGCTTTCTGTGAAAGCAACACTGACCCACTTTATTGAAGAAACACTGCAGAGCATAACATTAAACAAATAATAATAAAAAAAATGTTTCTCCTAAATAACTGAAAAATCATTTCCTTGTACAGTGAAAAGCTTTGGACTGAAAGATATAATATGACAACTGTGACAAAAAAATGAGAACAATTTTCATGTTTTTATTGCTGCCTTAGAAGCAATTGATAAACAATACACTTCATATATAAATGAGCATGTGTCAATATATGGCAACAAAAATAAATTACAAGTGACAGTATTTAACTTTACAAGGTTGTACAAAATTTCCAAATATGAAGAGATTTTAACCTAAAAACTTGAAATAAGTTAAAACTTCAACTATCCTGAAGATTTGAAAAATATACATACACTATTTCACTCAATCACATCATTTACAGTATGTTTTTATCTGTTATACGTACACACACTTTAAACGGTATTAAACTGTTTCAGTGGACTGTGTCCTGCTGTATGCTGTGATACTTGATGGGAGTAGCGAAAGGGAATCCCTGAAGGCACAAAACAAGTTTTGGGGGTTAACAATTGAAGGACTACAATTCAATTCATTAACAAATAATGAAAACATTATTTACTCATCCTCCAAAGAAAGACTAATTTAGCTGGTCCTGCCAGAACTCTCATTGATGTGTATGAGAGTTTTGAGTGTGGGTTGATAGCAGAGTGGAGCACAAAGAAACTATTCATCCAGAACAAAGTAGGTCACATAACATATTTGAAGACTTTTGTTTTTGTATTGTATCTCATCATAAACTACTCAGGTAGTCCTGATTACCCATTTTGATGTGTATGGGGCAAAATGATAGGAAAAGTTGCTAAGTGCTTTCAATGATGGGAAAGAATATGAATGACCAACTTTTAACTGGTGATTTAAATTGTATATGGAGCATAGGATAAAACACTTTATACATAGTTTAGTAATTGCTGAACAAGATCAAATTCAATCTGAGAAGCAGGGCAAATTATTTTATGTGGAGCTCTGGGCTGCCATAGCTAGATTGTGTTTGGTATGTGAACTGGTTTGTTTAAAGCTAGCTTAGGTATCTCTACATTACACTGGAGTCCGCGGGGAAACATAACCTAAGAGATCATTTTAGCACATGTTGTCTAAATCTCAGCACACTATGGTAAATAGCAGAAATTATGAATTCACAAGCCACAGCTGAAGAAGCAGGGGAAACAATGTGAACCAATTTGAGGCAAAACTTCTCAGTAGTCAAAACTACAGGAAGAGTTTTGTGCAGTCAAAAGTGAAAGCCTTCAACTTGAAAATGTGAGTTAGAGGTGATTTCTCTTTTTCATCTCTACCAATGATACATTACCTGGCATCCACCTATGAGTTCCTCCTTGAAATAAGCACAATAATCTATACATCAGCTAGATGGATGAAAATTCATCAAAGGGCCAGGGCTGAGCAGTTCCTGATAGCCAATATTCCCTTCCATTAATGTGAATAACGAACAAGGAGTTTATAATTAACTTGGGAATGATTTTAGAAACTGTCATTCTTGCTTTATGTACATATTGTCATAGAGAAGAAGGGAAGATTATGACTATTGGAACGTGATATGCAGATATTTGTGGTTTAGTTTTATTTATCTTCTCACCAAACAGTTTTGCAAACCTGTTTATGGAGTTAGCAAATTAGTGAATTAAGAGGACCTAAGGAAGGTTAAAAAATATTGAAAAAGGAGGATTCAAACCTTAATCACACCAGGTCAGTGTGGGCACATCTACACAATGCCCTACAATGTTGTTGGTTTTAGCAGCTACTTTGCTCCAGCAGCACGGTGTGACAGGGGAGCAGGCTGCTACGGTGGAGCAGCTGCTGGTCATGTGTAGACTCCTGTGGATGCTACATTGCTGCAACACATTGCTATGGTGACATAGCATCATGTGTAGATGAGCCCTATGAATGGAGTATCTAAGAGTCTTAGGCCAGTCAATGATGAACATTTGCATTCCAAAAGCCAATTGCAGTTAGAGACCCTCTCTCCATCAACTTCAGCTTGACTTGTTGAGATTTGCCAAAAACTATAAAATATCTATACAATTACCTTGTGGCAAGCAAGAGCCTTATTAAGTGAAGCATTAGTATCCAAAGTTGAATGGGGGGGATACAAATAGATTCAAATGATAGCACTATGGAGGTACCACTTTAAATACATCCTGGAAGAGAGAAAGGAAGTTCCCCAAACACGTGTAAAGGAAAGGGATGAAGACCTTAACTTTTGACATTGTTAATTTTTAACTGGACTTTTCCAGATTAAAGCCTGCAGGAGCTGTGGACAAGTTAAAATTACTTTGCTAATAAACAATTTAATTTGTAATTGCTTGGTCTGTGTCTTGTCCCTGCCCTCTGATTTAGGGAGGAAAAAAAGAAAACAGAAATACATTTGAGAAGTTCAAACACCTAGCGGTTATGTAAACCTTACATGACCAACTGCTTGGCACAAAGTGTATCGTACAATCAGATATGAGTTTTATATCAAATCATTTATTTTTTATCTTAACAAGCAAGCAGGTCTGTGAGCAGTAACTAAAGAAATGGAATTGTTGGCTTTTATTAATGCAGGTGTTATCAGCCATATACAGGGTAAATGCAGTTTGCAGATTACTGTAATACTTGTGATAGAAAAGTCCTTGCCAGGGAAAGTGCCACTTGATTAAATGAAAAGGTGGGGTTAAAAAAAAATAAGTAAAAAATACTTGGCAGGACCAATGTTTTGTGGTGGCAAGTACGAAGGAGCCAAGTCTTAACAGCACACTGAGGGGGTGTATTCTCAGCTGATACCTGGGTATTTAAAGCCCTGGAAAATTATGGAGGCTAGCAATGCACTTGATCTTAAGAGGGGGCATTGCTTTATCATTCATTTCTCCTCATATGGACACTGTCTACACACAATTCCAGGGAGAGGGCAGGAGCTTTTGTACAAAATACCTAGGAAAATGTTTAGGTCTGTTATAGCAGACTTTTTCCTGCTATTGTTGTGTGAGATTATCAACAAGAGGCGGAGTTCCTCTGGAACATTACCACCCAGGAAATGAACTTGTCCACCCCTTTTATCACCTCTAGTCTTCCACTTGTGTGTCATTGTTTTCAAAATGAGCTCAATGTTTCATTGACTTCTCCTTTAATCTTTTGCCCAGACACAGCATGTATTTAACCCGTAGATTCCCTCTTCTGTACTTAGCCACCAGAAGCAGGCCAAACAAGTTAGTCATATTTAAAAATACTGTTTACATTTTTTGGTGGGAGGGCAGGGATCAATACAGATCAATAGAGACAGGGAATCATGGAATAGTAAAGCCCTGTAGCTTTTGATAGTCTCTGTCCCATACGTTCCTAAATTATTTTCTGTCTTCCAGTATGCCCATTCATTTTAGATCCAATGTTGTTGGGAAAAGATAGCTAGCCCCCAAAAAGCAGCTAAAATTACAGATCTATGTTCATGGACTGAAGCCTTTAAGCTGTTTCATTATTCTACACACAGGCAATTTAGAGTCAGCTACAACACCCATTGACTTAGTGGGAACTGTATTAAGCTTTGGGGGTTTCATTCTGACAAGTGCTGAATACTTTGACCTTGATTCAGGAAAATATACAAATGTGTACTTAACTATAAGCACATGAACAATTGAACAGACCCAATGAAGACAAGAAAACTAATCACTTGTTTGAAGGTAAGCATATGCTTATGTCCTCTGATGAACTAGGGCCAGAAGTAGCCAATAGCATGTCTAATCAAGGCCTCAGTGGGCACATCTACACATGCAAATAATTCTGGCACATATTGTGCTGGAATTAATTTCTCCCAGGCACCGTATTTGAATGTGCATCTGGGACTGCAATATGTTGAGCTGGATCAGAGCATCCCTGGCTAGAAAGGGGCCTGGGAAGTCACCCTGTCAGCCCAGGGCTGCTCTGACCCAAATCTCTGTGCAGCAGTGGGGCTGGCTAGGCCACGAGGGTGCTTCAGTGCTGCGCTAGCTGTAAGGCAGGCCCCACACTGAAGCACCCTCATGCCCCAGCCAGCCTTATTAGTGTCTGCACGTGTGTTGGAGTAAAAAACTCTGCCATAGGTAAGTATTTACCTACAGCGGAGTTTATAAGTTTACTCCAGTCTAATTGCCCTGCATGTGTAGACTCTGATATGTTTACTGCAAAGCCAATTAGGGAACTCCTCAGTAAATCTCTCAAGGGCATGTGTAGGCGAAACGGAGGCGCTAAATTGAAGTGGTGGGTTTTAAAAAACACCACTTTCTTTTTGGGTTGAATAAACCCCCATGTCATGCACACACCCTGCTGACTTACCTGCCTATCTGGTGGGGGGGCGGGGGAGGGGGAGCTGCCAGTGGGCAGAGTGGTCCCCAGGCTGCGGGGGAGCTGGTGCTTTTTTCCATGGCAACAGCAGCCCCCCCTCCTCTCCCCCCTGCCCCGGCAGCACCCGCCCATAGGCACCCAGCTCAAGCAGTCCTGAGGGGCTCTGCATCCTTGGAGGGAAGCACCAGGCCCCCACACTGCTCAGGCAGGCAGACAGGTCAGGGGTGGAAAAAAAACAAATCAGGCTCGCCGCTTTTCTTGGGTGAAGCCTGTTTTCCCAGGCTGCTGCCAGGCTGCCTGCACCCCAAGTCATTTAAGACGCATTACACCGCTGAATTTGCTACAACGGCTGGAATTAATGCACAATACATAGCTGAGGCATGCAAACACTGACACAATTAAAGCAGTGCAAAAGCATTTAACCTGCTTAAAGTGTCATGCACACATGCCTCTCATTTCATCTACACACTGTAGATGCACCCAGGGAGGCTTTAAAAATTCTCATCTGTTTATAAGGATATGGAAGTGTTTTCTGTTATTCAATAGAGGGCTTCCTCTATCCTCAGGCTAACTGTGATTTCAATGAATTTCTATGTTTTTTTGTATAAGTAACTTCTGAGGCTGAATTTTAAGAATTTTTGTGGAGTCTATTTGGGAATCTGACACAGATACTGAACATTTCTTGTTAAGCACTCATGACTGAAAGCCTTTCCTAGACACGCCATTGAGAAAGTACCAGAGAAATGTAGATTCGTTTAATATTTTCAAAACTTACAGAATATTTATTTATACAGACAAATGTAGATTCAGGTTAATGTCTGTAGAACTTGCTTCAATCCATACTCATAAATACAATACAAACAGCTTTCAGATTAAAAGAACTGGAAAACACATCAGGGGACACACATGTTCATCAGACTCCTGTAATGTCATTAGTGCTAGCTCTATTGCTATCAACATAATATCAGCCTTATTCACCTGGGAGTAGAAGGTTTAGAGACTCAATTTCACAACTGCATTACTGAGATCAAATTGCCTCCTGAATGCTCAAATCACAGTAGCTCAAAGTCTCACAGCAGCTCAAAAAATGACAGTACATCATTTCCAGTTTAGATTTAGACAAAATTTGACATTAGATTCAGATGAGAGTGGAGAAGAATCTGTTTTGGTCCTCTGGTTTTATAACTGTGACCATTAAAACACTTTCTGAAATGAAATCTTCGTATTTTCCCAAGCAGGAAGCAACTGTGACCACCTGAAACCTGACATCCTGCTCCTGCCTTTGTTTCAAGGTAATTTGCACATCGCAGATCCTCACAGGAGGTGAGAGGCTCCATACCAGCTATGAACTGACTGCCCAGAGGAGTTTTTCATCTATTGACTCCTCGGTAAAATCCTATGAAATATGAACTTTAATTTCTACCCAGGAGAACTTTTACAATCTTTTCTCTAATGCCTGATGAAGGGTGTTTGTGCTCAAAAGCTTGCAATTAAAGATTTTTTTTTTTGCAAAAATCTTGTAGCTCTAATAAAAGATATTGTCTCTGCTATGAGTCCTGATTACCATTAAAACAGGCATTTGAGCTGAATCTCTATCTGAACAGGCAAAATGTAGGTAAAAATGAAACAGTTATAAATTCTGGAAAAAATTCCATTCAATGAAATTCTGCTTCCCTACTAATCTCTAATAACTTCTACTGAATATATCTGCAAAACATTGTAGGACACCAACATTTTCTCTGAGATAAAAATTCCCTTGATTTGACTACATTTCATACACACTTATGTAGTTCTTTCTTAAAAAATAAAGAAAGAGTTGTGCTTTTTTTAAAAATTCAAGTTTTGCATAGATTTTTTTAAAGGTTATAAAAGTTGCCATTTCCCATGGTCCTTCCCAGCAATAGTGTTTTGCTTCTGAAAACAACTGTGAGAAAGCAAATCTAACTTTGACTTCTATAGGATACCCTGGATTTCAATTCATATTTAGCTGCAAGTTCATAATAAGGACAACTCTTGCACTTTTAACAGATAATTTAGAGATCAAGTTTAGAAAATTATCAGTGACCAATTGTGTTTTAGAATACATTTTAAAATGTAAAGAACACAAATTTATTGCAGGGGCATTATTGTTGCATTACTAACGTCAGGCCTAGATGTGAATTTGGGGGTCCTTTAGCATTTAATTTAGAAAGTTTTGCTTTATTTTGTTTTCAGAATATTTAATCCTTTTGTTTAACCTTTTTTATTTTAGGGCTTTTAAAAAAATAATGACATTTTGAAGCAAGTCTGAACAGAATATTTTGCCATATCTGATATAAACAGAATGTTTCAACATTTCCAAACCATTTCTCTCAATTTTGTCTGAAACTATTCATGTGATTTAAGTTAAAATGAAGAGACAGAAAAAATAGTTAAAAAAGTGTGGTGGACTGAACATTAGTCATTATGTTTATTGCTTAGGCCCATATCCTAGGATACATCCACACAATGCAGAATGCACTGCAGTGGATGTGGTTGGTGATGAGTTCAGAGCAAATATAGTGTTATGTCACTTTTATGCCTCTACCATTCTGATTGGCCTCCAACATAAAAAAGACCTTATAGCTGTCCCATTTTTTACCAGTTCAATATGGCCATGTCCTCTTTCTGTGAGGCTTATCTATGCTAGAGTTTGTTTGGAGCTACTTCAGTGGCTCCTCATTACTCAAAGATTCCTCCATGTAGAAAATAGCTTCAGAAACTTGAATATATAGGCTTGAAGCCAGACAATGGTAGGATCTGGCCCTGAGACATTATTTCCATTACATTGAGACATCTGATCTTCCCAGTATTTTACCCATGAGTAAGATAAATATTCACTGTGCCCTTTTGAATAATTTGAAAACTGGATTAAAATCTCCACATTTAGCAGTATTTTTCTGTGGGTGTCTTCTATTGTTAAACACAGCTAATTGAATAGTGTTTATCACAGACTGCAGGCATCATTTTAGTTTAAACATACAAATGATTATTTTTGAGGTATGAAACCAGCAAATATTTCATTTGAAATTCATGAAGACCCAATGCCTTCTGCATTACTATCCCACCATTCAGTGCTACACTGCTAAAATGAGGATAGTTCAAAAAGGCTTGACTTGGGCATCACTCTAAAATGTATATAGCATAGCTGAAGATGATTTATGTTCTTGGCTCACAAAGCCAATCATATGCTGAACTGATTTGGGCACTGGTTTGCATATGTTTATTCACCCTTATGCACAAGAAGGATATGAGCATCTATAAAAACTTTTAAAGTCTTGTTTTTTTCCAAGCTTTTTGCCAAGTTAAATAAATTGTAAGACTTCATTGAGTTGGAAGTGAGCTGGATCTCCTTACCACAATTAAGCTGAATGTTTTCATCACCACTGTCCTAAGCTCCCTCTGAAACTTGCAACATGTGTCCCAGTGAAACTCAATCAAAATGTTATTAAACAAAAAAAGAAAAGAAAAAGAAAAAGAAAAAGATGAATGATCTGGACACACTTGCACCATGCATTTTTCAGGGCCAACAGGGAAACAAGATTTTCAGGCTGTGCACAGCTTTACCCATAAGATCAGCAAATGAAGATGCAATTTCATACCACATGGGAAGCAAGTTCCAGAGGCTTTTCCTCCCCCCCACTTTATTTTGTGTATATTGGTGAAACCAATAATTCTGAGAAGAGCTATTTTTTTGTCTGAAACAATTTTGTACTGATGGCCTACCTTATGTTGACCACATACTTCTCTTCACAGAGGCCAGAGACTTGTAGGATGATCCACAT
>NW_005841854.1:5403968-5424212 GCF_000455745.1 Alligator sinensis | reverse complement strand
GTACCCCTGCGGAACCAAACTACACCAGAGACACAGGAGATGGGCTGCTCAGAGCAACCTGCAGGATCAGGTTCAGAGTGGATACTCTTCCTTTTCCCATCTCAGCCAAGAGAGAATCTGCTCTTAGAAACATAGGGTTTGACTCTGATCTCTGGTGTAAACCCAAAATAACTCTAGTAAAATTGATCAAATTTAACCTAGTGTAAAACTGGTGCCAGGTTTCAACAAGTGAAATCCAGGACATTTCTGTCCTCAGTTAATGTAAAAGTCCAAAGCCCCTAAATAATATTTCTAAAAGAAACATTTTTACAAATAAAGAGACTGTATTCTGAGAGTGGCACTTTACAGAAAGGTATAGACTCTTTCCAAGCATGATATGTAGAATATAAGTAAAAACAGAACAGTTGTCAGGTTAAAGTTTATGAAGCATTAAAAATCCCAACAACCCTGCCATATAGGTCTCTTTAGCCTAAAGAAGGGAAGCTTGAGAGGGGACTTGATAACTGCTTACTGCTGTATCAGAGGAGTGCATCAGGAGCTTGGTGAACAACTGTTTAGTAGGGCACCTCCAGGGAAGACCAGGACCAATGGATATAAACTCCAGGAAGGCCACGTCAGGCTTCATACCAGGAAAAACTGCTTCACGGTCAGGGTGTCCAGACTGTGGAATAAACTCCCTCTAGAGGTGGTGCAGTCACCTACCCTGGAGGTTTTCAAGAGGAGACTGGATAGTCACCTCTCTGGGGTCACTTAACCCCAGTTGTCTTCCTGCCTAGAGCAGGGGTGGGGGGCTGGACCCAATGACCTGCAAGGTCCCATCCAGCCCCTAACAATCTATGAATCTATGAATTTTGAGGCTGACAATCCCAGTATAATTTTACATATACTTTCATATAAATGGTACTGTGTGTCTACATGTTTATATGCAGTGCTTAGTTCATACTTACACTGCACTTACACTAGCAGAATATATATTACCCAGAGAGCTATAAACACACCTTTGCACAACATTTGCCTGGGATAGTCATGTGATAAAATAGTATTTATTCTGACTCTTTACCTGTACTCTGCCCACTAATCCATCTCTGCCAGGATTAATTCAAACAATTTCAAAGCACTAAGCAGCTGAAAATATCAACCATTAAAAAAAAAGGAAGCGTGTTTATAAATGGCTACAATAACTTTTCTGTAGTCAAGAAAAATAAATAAATAAAAAGACCTCAACATTCAATATTGCAGGATCTACCATGCCTAGATGTGAGTGAAGTGAAGTTATACTGATAAGCTGGAAATCTTTTCTCTCTAGTAATACACTAGAATACATGGCAAGCAGAAACTGAAAAAGAGTGAAATTGCTTACCACAGAGAGGAGGGAAAGAGGAAAGTATGCCATAAATGCTTAGAAATTAAATGAATGGTACAGAGAAGGTGGATCAGGAACTTCTGTTCATCCAGTCTCATAACACAAAAGCAAAGGGTCACTTGAGGATCATGAATTGGGTTAAATCTGAAAGTGACAAAAAGATATGCTTGTACACACAACCCTTATCTCAAGTATCAGACTCATTGCCAGGAGATATCATTGAGTCAAATGTCTCTTTTCTAAACTGAAAAGTCTTAGCCTATTTACTGGTAATCCCTCCCCATATGGAAACCCCTCCATATGTCTGATCATCTTTGTTGCACTTCTCTGTACCTTTCCTTTTTCTTCTATACCCTTTTTGAGATGTGGGGACCAAAACTGCACACAATCTTCAAGGTGTGGGTGAACCACAGATTTATAAAAGGAGAAGAATGATACTGCTTTGTTTAGGATTGCTTTCTTAATAATACTTAACATTTTGTTTGCCTTTTTCACTGCTGCTGAACACTGAATGGATGTCTTTAATGAACTACCCACAATGCATTCAAGATTCCTTTTCTGTGAGGTAACAGCTGACATAAAGTCCATCACTGTGTGTGTATATTTTGGGTTATTTTTTCCCATATATATCATTTTACCTTATCAAAGTTGAATTTAATCTGCCATTTTGTTGCCCATTTCACTCAATTTTGCAAGATACTTCTGTAGTTCTTGGTTTTTACCACCCTGAATAATTGTCATCTGCAAACTTGGCCACCACACTGTTCCTTTCTTTCCAGATCATTTATCAATGTATTAAACAAAAACAAAAACATGTTTAGAAACAGATATTACAGATTTTTCAGGGTAGTAAGTCTTTCTGAATATCCTAACAAAAATCCTAGGATAGCTGGACTAAAGCTTGGGGGTTGGACTCAATGATCCTAAGGGGTCCCTTCCAGCCCAATGTCTATGAAATCTATGAAAGATCAAATGGAAAATGAGCTAGTCAAGAGTGCTTGCTAGATGCAATTTATCACAAATCTTCGCACAATATCACATAGATATCTCTACCATATGTGCATATTGTATAATTATGTGTATATATTTGAAACTACTGGCATTGTCAGCCAAGAAAGAGATAAAAATAGATTTCCTTTTTGCTTTGATGTTTGCTGTCTGTACAGGAGAAGTGAGTCAACTTTGAGACATACTTTCATTTGTTCTATACACAAGATTGATAATGGGCCAAGCTTTCTTCTGGCCATTTTTACAGTAAAGCAACAACATGCAATGTCTCAGAAAAGGGAAAAAAATTTTTTAGCAAGGTCATGGATAACAGACGAGTAAGATGAAATTGCTCAGCACATCCATTTGGCTGTATTTTTTGGTCTCACAGAACTGTTAGGTCCCCTTATATGATCTGATATTTCAGAATACTTAGTAACCATAAATCCCAGTGAAGGAAATGGGAACTGAAGGTGCTCAGCACCTTTGAAAAATCAGACAATTTATGCATTTCTATGTATTTCTTTATATTAGGACAATGAGAAGTACAGAAGTAGACCCACAATCTAATTTTACCAGATAGCCATGACAAGAAGTTCATAACAAAAGAAAAGAGCTTCTTTCACTATTATAGTTTGTGCTGGCTTGCTGGGTCAGGCATAAGCATATTTTTTATAGAGCCTGAAGTTATATAAAATAATCAAATTTCTATAATTCAAATAATTTACACAAGCCCACTACATGCAAGAGCAGGGGTTACTGAATGTGCAGTTATCTTAGAGAGAGCTTTACAGAATCTAGCATTTTGATACTGTTCTGGGGGCCCATCTTATACAATTTATTCAGTGATCTAAAAGTCCCTACTGGGTGCAAATGAACCTACTCTAATGGGGTCCAATTCTGCAAAGCTGAAGTTAATGGGAGCAGCAGTGGGTCTAAAAGAAGGCCTGCTGTCCAACTTACACTGTTGATGTGAAGAGGGTTCATACAATGGAGCTCCTTGTCTGCACCCAATGACAGTCTTACAGCATTTGTGACTCCCCTTCCTTCCATCATATCTGAGGCATTACTGCAGCTTTGTTTTGTTAGAAGAAATGCTGTGTTAGATTATACCACGTGTATTGCTTTTTCCTTTCTTGTCCACACATGTAATTATGTGTGTGTATATGCATAGAAGCAACATCTATGTTTGTGCATGTATATGTAATCCCTGGGTGTGCATATGTATAAAATGCAAATACATAAACACAAGCAAAATATATATTAATTTGATTACATTTGTTTAGAATTGTATTTTCAAATAAGCCAAATTTTGAATATTTTATAGTGCAAGTTCCATTAAGTAAATAGAAAACTAAATTAATCTATGCTACAATATGTGTATACATACATAATTTTCTATGTCTGCAAATAACATTTTCAAGCCTGTTCACACATCAAAAACCAGATTGTTTATTTTTTCTCTGAAAACAATCCAAAGGTTTTAACTCTTCCTATCATGTAAACAATGCCGACAGTTGTTTTCAGAAGAAGCTTAGCTGTGTTAAAAAAATATTTTCCACGTAACAATATGCCATAGATTCTCTTGCTGAACTCTAGTTTCCGTCCTGGCTCTCACATTTTGTGTATGGAGGGCACTATTTAGATATCAGAAGATAACAATATGGCAACATCTATATATCTATATATCTAGATATATAGATATATATATGTTAAAACATTAGGTCAACTTGAGTAACAAAATGAATTTTAGATACTCATTTCTTTGTGTCTCAGTTCTGTAGAATAAAGTTCTGTAATTTTCTATGAATATTAGAAGACACACTAGGGGCTCTTAAAATAAATCTTTGGTTGTATGTGCCTAAAAGAGCTGATTCATCAGTTATTGTCTTCTCCGCCATTAAATGTGACTGTCACATACAGCTCAAAATCTACTTTTTCTTAGTTTTTATTAAAGCTAAAGCATAGCTTGCAAACTTTGTTTTAGATTGGCATTTTAATAGAACTCATACAAAGAAAGGACCAATGTATGTCAGGAATATGAACACTTGGTTTAGTGCCATAAAATCTTGATATAGTCTATTCATTGCTCAAGCACACCTTTATAAATCACTTTAAAAGGATACTACAGTTGAAGACTGAAGAGCAATACTTATCAACATTAAATAAACATTTGGTGAAATATGTATAAATATTTCTTCATATAAACATAACACAAAATTAAATAGTTCAGATACACAGACACCATTTAATATACTTCCACTATTGTCAAAATCATCTGTAAACACCATCTCACACTGAATACAAAAGCAGCTTTTACACTGGTTCTGTGTTCACAACACTGATGCCCCTTTAAAAAGGAAGGGGTTTCTTTTCTTATTTTTATATTTTATTTTCAGCAAAATAAGACTGCGAGCAAAAAAAAAAAAAAAAAGTTTTGGTCAGCTCAAAGGATAATACAAAATACAAATTTGTCTTTCAACATGTAACTAAATCAGATTTGGAACAATATGTAAAAGTACAGTTCTTTCCTCAGGGGATCTCTGACTTTTATAAAGTACACACTGTTTGGTGTAGATCACATCATAAATACCAGGAAACACTGGTCATGTCTAAGCTATAAATATTAAAGCCCTTTTAAAATTTTTCTTTATCAGAAAGTGCCAGGTTTTAAGTTGGTGATTGCCACTATTTTTTGTTACATGGAATAACCCAGGGTTGAACATAATTGGATGCATTTATCTTGATAATGTTTAAAACAGATTGTGAAAAAAAACATGTTTGAATCAATGTCCTTCAGTTTCAAAACAGTCCAAGATTTCTTCTACACAAACCTCTTGCATCTGGAGGTGATGCTAACAGTCTGTACAAGCGCAAGGCCCCCTCTAAGTTTGTATGAAATAGAGAAAATCACAAGTCCCTGCACTTTAAATACAGCCATTCAGTCTGGGAAAACTATGAATCCCTGAATCCCATGCTCTCTACCTTGAGTTTAGTAGCTAGGCTTCGCTACCTACAATTCTTCTGGTGAGGTATGAGTGCTTGGACTCAGATGCAGCACTGTATACACCTACCTGTAGTTTTATCAGGCTGTATCTCTGTATTAAAGTTTAGGTTGATATGTGCACATGGGAAAATTCTGTACTGAGCTCACAGTGCAGTTCAGCCAGCTCCATTCCAAATCTCTGTGAATTGCACTGGGTTTTAAAGAGAAATTAGAATGACAAGTAGAAAATAATGAAATAAATCTACACTTGGAGAATAATTTGCCAAATAATTTATTTCACTCATATACCACAATGATGGGAGCCATGTAAAGACCTACACTGATAAATCACTTCTTTCCTGGTATATGTCTGTGTGTGTCTAAATATATATTATGTGACTGTGAGTGTACATTGTGTACTCTCTCTCACGTGTACACACATACATACACGTGAACACACACGCGTGCGCGCACACACACACACACACACACACACAACATGAGCTGCAAAAATAGGTACTGAATAAGGTTTAAGACTCAGGGCTACAATTAACAATACACCGAAAGAGGAGAACACAAGGAAGCTCAACCAGGACAACAAGAAGTAGTTTTGCAACCTATACAGTGTTTTAAATAATTTCATACTCATGTTTAGCTTGCTGTGTCCAGATGTGACTTAACTTGAAACTTGTTGGATTCCTTGGAAAACAGTTGGTCTAGCTAGATGTGCTTACCTGAGATCCCAGAGTTGATTACAATCAAAAACCTGGGCAGATCAGTAATGAGTTTATAATTGCTATACAACTTGTAACATTGTAGGAAAACTTTATTAAGTCTTTCATTTCCTTAATAAAAACCTTGAAGTGTATTTGTTTTTGCTGAATTCAGATTTGATTTTCATACTAAACTGGATTTATTAAAAGGAAACATAAGCTGGCAGCTGCTTTCATGTTTTTCATGATGATCAAACATTTTCATCAGCACTCTGGAACCGCCCTCCCTCCCAAATCCATTCTCCCTTTGCTGTCGATATATATATATATACACACACACATATATCTATATTTTTTCATTTGTTAAAAAATACTATTCTATGAAGCCTCCCGAGGGATCCGCTTATGAAAAATGACTGACTGCCTCTGCTGATACTGCTGTTTGCGTCGTTTCCGTTTGTCACACTGGCACAGCAGTAACATCTTGAAGGTGGTTCTGAAAGTTTTGTTACACAGTGCGTAGCACATAGGGTTCACTGTGCTGTTGATGTAACAAAGCCAATACCCCAGGTTCCAAAATGTCTTTGGGATACAGTCCTCACAAAAGGTGTTCACCAGAACCATGATATTATATGGGGTCCAGGTGATAATGAAGGCAAACAAAATGGCACTGAGTGTCTGTGCTGCTTTCTTCTCTTTAATAAGTGACATTCGTTTTCGCTTGGTGATCTGACTTCTGGTCTTCAAGGCAAACTTTTTTGCCAGAGTGGCTTCCTTAAACGACAGAGGCAGGGCTGCAGGTGTCGTAGCCACAGATGAAATGCCATCAGCAGTCTTGTTTGTTTCTGCTACTGACCCTGGTTGAACTGGAAGCTTAGAAAAACTCTTCTGGAAAATCCCCTCATCCTCCACACTCTTCTGAGCATGCAGCTTTTTATGTTTCCTCTCCTTTGATTCAGTGTCAGACTTCTGTAGTTCATCCCCTGACACGTGCAAATCTTCTGAGGAGGGTAGCTTTGTGGAGTTGAGGATGGCACTGTGACCAGGAAGCTTCAGCACAATGGAATAAATGGCTCTCGTCTCCGAGGCAATGTCTTCTTCATCAGAGGAGGCAGAGTTTTCAAGAGAGGCGGCAGCGTCATTGTTGTTCCAGCTGTCACTACTGCTGTGCTCCTGATCCCCTGGATCTGCGCTGGGTTTCCAGCTCTTTGCTGTGAGCCAGAAGTGGCAGCGTCTGAATTTCCTTCTGTTGGAGTGCTTCAGGCTTTGCTGCTGCAGCTCATAGCTGCTGCAGCTTCTGGAACTGCCGGTTTGGTGGACAAACTGCACTGCCTCTGCTTCGGTGCCAGAGGCTTGTAGCCCTGCTAACTCTTTGGTGCGCTTCTCTGTCTCCTTGTAGATCCTCCAGTACAAAATACTCATAATGGTGACCGGCAAATAAAAGGCAGCTATGGCGGTGCCAAAAGTGATGATAGGTACACTTAAAAACTGGATAAAACATTCATTGGGAGGCACAGTCCTTTTCCCAACAAAATACTGCCAGAACAAGATGGCAGGGGCCCAAAGAATGAATGAGATGACCCATGCTAAGCCAATCATCACTCCAGCCCTTTTTGTTGTTCGTTTAGCTCTGTATGTAAGTGGCCTAGTGATGGAAAAATACCTGTCAAAACTTATGACAAGGAGATTCATGACAGAGGCATTGCTGGCTACATAGTCAATGGAGAGCCAAAGATCGCAGGCCAAGTTCCCCAAAGCCCATTGGCCCATGATGATATATGTGGTGGAAAGGTTCATGGAAATAACACCAATGATCAAATCGGCACAAGCAAGGCTGAGCAGGAAATAATTGTTGACTGTTTTCAGTTGTTTGTTAACTTTAAATGCTGCAATCACTAGAATGTTTCCTATGATTGTCACCAGTGCCAAGATACCAGTGAGAAAAGCAATCAAAACTACTTGCCACACAGTATGTCCGCCAAGAGGGTCTTTGCCTGTTTCATTAAGGGATGCATTGGTTGCTTCTACAGAGGTGAAGGGGAAACTCTCGTTTTTTTGAGTGAAGTCATAGCTGCCAGTGAATAATGTTGTATCATCAACAGGTCCTGGTCCTTGGGTATCTCTGTTCCAGAAGGAGCTCACATTTGAAACCAAGGGGGAGATTGTACTGTTATTGTGCATGATCATTGTGTCTCTGACAGTCTGTAGAAAAAGAAAAAGAAAACAGACAATGAATAAAGAGATCTTTTTTCTACCTAGTTTCTGTAACTAGGTAGCACTTCAGGAGACTATCAATTTAAACAAATACCATATACCAAATACATCACTGATCTCACTCAAGTTACATGATCAGTTAATATCAACTTTCCTTAATATCTCTGGATTGTTAATTAATTCCTAATGAACCAAAGCCAGAGGTGTACTCTACCATATGTGAATCTGAACTCATAACAAGAGCCAAATATCACTATCTTTATGAAAGATCAAAACAAACACTTACATCTTACCATACCATTACTTCGTGATGCTCAAAATCTGAACCAGACTGGAATTTTGCCAATTGATCTTCCATCTCTACTTGCCTTGTATAATATTACAAACAAATTATAATAATTATAAAATTATAATAATACTCCTGCTTTTCATTAAATAAACTAGAGTTACATGGGGCCCATATTAAAACTGGCTAAGTTTGGTGTCAGCCAGACATCCATGACTCATATTTTGGAAATGTACTATTTGTACACTCAGTTGTTCATTTTATATATGTACATGTATATTTGCAAACTTGGACCAAAAATTCTGTGGACCTAATAGTTTCATCATATCACTGGGCTAATACATTAAAGCTGATCTACTGAGTCAAGATAAAACACTCAGAAAGGGCACTTGCCTTTTCAGTGTGATCATTAACCATTTTATGAAAATGGGAAGGATTATGAAATTGATTCATGATCACACAAACAGTACACTTTTCCTAAGAACTTGCATAAAAAATCAAGGTCTCTCTTAAAATAATGATTTTCTCTCTCCTCACTTTATCAAGTTCTATGATCCCTGACTAGGGAGCTCACAAATGTAATTGTAAATAAATAAGTAAACGAATAAATGTTATCATAAAAACTCAAGTATTTTTTGTATAAGAAGCCTACATCTAAGAGTAGCAAAAATACCTTGTCTTTGTACTTTAGGTCAATCCACAGTTTATATATAATGGCTTAATATAATAGAGAGAGGTGGGGATCTGGGTACTTGGGAATGATAAGGAACCTAATTTTAACAGCCTAAATTATGCTTTAGCTTAAAGCATTTTGTACATTGTTACCAAGTCAAGTGGCAAGCTGGGTAAGTAGACTGATGCCTACTCCACTTAGAGTTAATAAAAAGAGCATATTCTGGGAACCAAAGGTGAATAAGTTCAATCCATTCAGTAAAAAAGCAGGGCTATAGTGACTGTGCTTTGTTCAAATCTGATCTAATACAATCAGATTTTAGTGCATTCATAATTATAGCACTGGGGTGTTCAATAGAATAATTAGAGAGGAAAAAATAAGTATTTCTACAATTGCTGCAATATTTAATGGCATGTCAGTCACAGCCAAGCATAATGTAACACATGCTATTATGTCAAGTCATACCATAATAAAAAAATATTCCAGGAAAAAAATCAGTAGAAAAATTATTTCAGGTAATACAAAGGGGGTGGGGAGAGCTACGATACTAGCAATTAGCATACAATGGGCATGTCTACATGGGATGCTGTGTCAGTGAAGTAATGAGCTCCAGTGATGTAGTTCATTGCTACAGCGATGTAGTGTCAGACACAAACCGTGATGCCGATGCTACAATCGCTATAGCAACAAGCTACAACACTGTAGCTCACCACTACGCTAAAAATAACCATGAGATACTGGGACCGCAGTGATGGTGGGTACTATGCAGTCATTTAGTACTTGCTAAGGCAAGTACTAAATGACTGCACAGTACCAAATGCGCAGTAAGAGGCGTGTGTAGACATGCCCTACATGTGTCTCTTATTTTATTATTATCATTATTATTAAAGTATCAAACAGTTTCACTAAAGCACAAAAGGGAAGAATTTGATCTAGAAAAGATTAGATCATTCAATTTGTGGTAAATATAAGTTTTTATTGGTTTTAAAAATAAAATAAAGTAGCTTTCCATAACATGACATTATTTGCCATGTTATATATTATATTAGACTCTACCATTCATGCCATGTTTGTAGTACTCTAAAAACTAAGGATAAATGAAATTTTTCAGACTATAAAATGCTTTTTAAAATGACATTTCTTAGATTTTTTTTATTGAAAACTCAGATGAGATTCAGAAAGGACAAATGCAAAGTTCTGTACTTGGGACAGAATACTTGGATACAATCTGGGAAATGAGTGGCTTCACTGCAGTACTGCAGAGAAGGACCTGGGGGTTACAGTAGACCATAAGCTGAATATGAGCCAACAGTGTGATCATATTACAAAAAAACAAAACAAAAAACAAGCCCCCCGCCAAAAACAACCCAACAGCATATTGGGTTGTATTAATAGAAGTGTCACCTGAAAATCAATGGAGGCAATTCCTCCACTGTATTCAGCCTCATCTGGCAAGGCTTCATCTGGAGTATTGTGTCCAGTTTGGGGCCATACACTTCAAGAAAGATATGGACAGTTCAGAAAGAGTCCAGTAGCAGGCGGGGGAGATGTGATTATGGTTCTGGGAAGCAAGATTTATGAGGAAAGACTAAAAGAACTAGGGTTATTTAGTGTGAAGAAAAAAACACTGAAGAGGGATTTGATAACAGTCTTCAAAAACTTGAAGGGAATTATAAAGAGGATGGAGAGGGCCTTTTCTCTGAGGCTCTAGAGGACAGAACAATGGACAATGGTTTCAAGATGCAATAGGGGAAATATAGGTTGGAGACTAGGAAGAACTTTCTGACTATGAGAGTAATCAAGCATGGGAAAAAACTACCTAGAGAAATTGTGGAATTTCCATCCTTGGAAGTTTTCAAGAAGAGATTAGACAAACCCTTGGCCAGAATGGTTTAGTCAAGAATGACCCTACCCTGAGCCAGGGACTGGATTAGATGACCTTGTGAGATCCCTTCCAGCTCTAGTTGCCTATGATAATTGATAACTTATACTAAATATAATATACTGTAGCAGTAGCACCACTTTTTAAATAAATATCTGACATTCTGGGAAGTTATGGCAGAAGCTCAACATTTTAGGTTTTCATATAATACTATATAGATTATATGATTCAGAGCCAAATTATGAGAAATTTCTGAGAGGGAACAGTACAAGCATTCAGCTTGCAGCCTCACAGTCCTGAGCAGGAGAATGGAGTGGTTGGGAAAGACTCCCCACGCCTTCCCCAGACCCGGGTCATCAGAGTCTGAGGAAATGCGGGGAGCCTTGTCATGCTGCTCGGCTCCCTCCCTCTGTTCTGGGGAGCAGGCAGGGAACAGCATGTGGCTGCACCTTCACTTCACTCCTGGTCTGCAGGAGTGGAGCAAAGGGGCAAAGGCTCACACTCTGGGAAAGGCACAGGGGAAGCTGCTGCTCAATTCCTGATCACAGAGTTGTCAAATGTACAGGCATTCATTCTTGTAAGGGAAACTCTCTTGCAGGGGAGATCTTCCAGGTGTTACCCTGGAGGATCTTTCTCCCATAGGGGGGCATGTTTCCTCTGGGCGAAACTGAATAATAGATGTACATTCCTAATTTCTACCAGGAAATTGGTGGTTTCCCTGTTAAAGACATACTGCCTGTATGGATAATAGATTCTGCTGAGAAGCTAGCTTCATAGCGTTGTTGTATGTTGACTCTGGAATGAGAGCTATTGTGTTAGCAGTTAGCCTAGGCTATTTTTGCAAATTACTGCATGGGACTGTTCTTCCGAAATTATATTCTCCCTCTACTTTGAAGGAATGGTGATGAGGCCACCTTCTGGTTTAGCTAGATCACATCATGTGCCTGTGTGAAGAAAAATTATGGTTGTATGATCCGTTGTTAACTGAGTATCAGCAGTGATATTGCTATCCGTCAGATACATTATTGGATCAATAGAAAACATGCTGTTGAAGTGTTAAAATTGGGAATGAAAGATATCTTTTTTTACAGTTCACACATATGATGAGGTTAACCTAGACCAGTACAAGATAGATTTTAATTGGCTACACTTGCCAACTGCATGTCAGATATGATTAATGTTAGAGAAAGCAGAGTTTTCTTCACTGACATTAAGGAACAGAGGACAGAATGAAAGAAAAAGGGGGAAAAACACCCTCTACAGTAAAGCTCTACAAGGGTGACATCCATCATTTAGGTTGCTGATTGTGAAGCTTCAAACACTAGTCCATAACTTGGATTATATTATTAAAAAAACAGTTTAAACTCAAGCGGAATGTAAAGTCCTTCAGAAGGAATTAGCTGAAGAAACAGACCAAGGTATCCCAGGAAATAAAACTCTCAGAGCAGGGACAGGTGTGAAAAATATATTCCCTAGGAATTAATAACAATAATATGTCTTGCTTTGATAGGGCTTTACATTTCCAGAGCATAGCACAAACCTCAAATAACTGAAGTGATAACCTCTGTGGAAAAGGATAGCAAAGCTACTAAAGAAGAGCTATATAACAAGCCCTGGCATAACCCAATATTCATATACTGTATCATACCCTGGTAAACAAGGTGACAGTTACGGATTACGTTACAGCAGGTACTACAAATTACTGCCAATTGCTATGAATTTTCACTCCACATGAAGCTGCTGTTGTTTCAGTTAATAGCTCATGTATAGGCCTAGACATTTACATTTCAACTTATGTTGACCATAGAGATAGCTGAAGTTGCAACTGCAACAAAGAAATGTTTTGGAAATGTCTAGACTCCAGAGACTAATACTTAAGGCACTCTTCTAAAAGACAGGAGGCTTTAGTTCAGATCCACTGTCTTCCTGAATCAGAGTATAGGTTTAAGTCAAGGTCTCCTACCTCTCAGGGGAGTGCCTTAATCACTAGACTATAGTCACTTTCACTTGCTCTTAATGAGCATTTGAGTGATTCATGAAGAGAAGAAGAGAGGCAACAGGGAAGATTCAGAGCACCCCATCTGACAGTGGTTAGGGAAGCATCATAGGAAATAAGTGTTGCACTTCAAATCCCCTAAAACAGGAAAACAGTCCTCTGGGGCTCTGGGGCCCCATATCCCTGTGGAGTGATGGATAAATGTTCATTTCCTGTTATATATTAAAAATGCCAAACAAAACTTTTATTTTCATTTGAATCACATCATTCCATTTTTTGTTTTTGTGATAAAAACAATCTATCTATGTATACACGGTGTTTGGATTCATCCAGGTACAATAAGTAGTAAGACCAGGGTGCCTGACACAGGCTCGCTGTTTCAAAAAGTGCCATAAAATCACTAACTTCCTCATGCCTAACACCATAGAGAACTAGAAAGGATCATCTCAGTCCAAAGGAATACACCTACAACAATGTCAGACAAGGTTTTTTGGGTAAATCTGATATCTTTTATTACACCAACTCAGATAGTTGGAAACATTCTTTGCAAGCTTTCAGGTAAAAATACCCTTCATCAGGCTGAGAAAGCATCTGCAGTTAGTGTGTGCTCTTCCTGGATGGAATGAGTAGTAAAGAAGCCAGAGGCTAGCATGCATGCAAGAAAGCCAATCACTGAAGATGTAAATTGGGGAGTCAGTGGGTGAGATACGGGTTGGGAGTGGGGTGGAAGGGTAATGAATGTAGCTGGTAAATAGTGGGGAGGTCCCTGGGGAGTCACATGTTAGGCAGGTTATAATGTGTCATAAATCCAATATCTATATTTAGTCCAAGATTTTTTGTATCCAGTAGGTTGATGAAGTGAAGTTTGCAGGCTCATCTGTGAAAGGTGTTTTGTAAATTCCCTTTGAGGATTAGAACTGAGAGATTGGAGAGAGAGTGGTTTTCTTGTGAGAAATGTGCCCCCACAGGTAAGTGGATATTCTTGTTTTTGATAGATATCCAGTGTGTGTTCATTCTGTAGCTGTTGTTTGGTCTTTCTTATGTATTTTCCATCAGCAAATTTGGCGCAGCTGCCTCCTCAGCCTGACAAAGGGTATATGTACCCAAAAGCATGCAAAGAAGAATGTTTCCAACTGCTTGAGTTGGCTCTGTTCCTGTCCACTCTGAGTCCAGCCCTGGGCCAGCCCACACACCAGAAAGAGGCTGGCACCACCCCTGTCAGGAGCGCACACCTCTGAGGGCTCAGCTGAGTGGGGCAGGCAGGGATTGCTGGTTACAGGGGGGGCTAAGGCAAATTTGGGCGTGGCTATAGCCTCCCCCCCCCACCATTGCCCCTAGCACTGCCCCTGCCTGCAGGGTATGGAGGCCCACCCCATAGACCCTTGGCAGCAGCAGCACAAAAATGGGAAGGGGTCCTTCCTCCCCCTCCCACCCACTGGAGCCCAGGCCACAATAAATCCTCCTCTGCCTAGCAGGACTGAAAACAAGACCTATCAAAGGGTGGATGAGCTCCCTGTGAGCCAACGGCCATCCATACCTGGAGAGGAGATGGGCACCACCAAGTCACTCTGCTGGAAGAATCACCAATGATGCATAGCAACTCACCTCAGAATGGAGGAGGGTCGTTATAGCATCTAAGGTGCCCCAATGGTTGCAGCAGCTTTAGGACTGACTTGACTTGAAGAAAAGAAAAAACCACCACCAAATGGAATGATCACAATCATTAATGGAAAGATGGTTTGAAAATATATTTTTCAAATCATAGAATTAGTCACCTTTTATAATAATTTTTCAGAAAGAAAAACGTGTTTGTGCCTCAACCATACAAAATTATTTCACTACTGATAATGTATTTTAGAAGGTAGCAAATGGGTGAAATTCCCATCCTGCAACATCAAGGCACAATATATTAAAATTGAAAATTGGATCTATAATGAAATACATTGTCCCGTCCCTTTTATGTGTTCACAGAACCACCAAGCTTGGCTGTATGATATTTGGCTAAGTGTCTTTACCAAACTTTTCAAAAGTGGCTACTTCTATTGTCTCAATTGACATTTAACTACCAAGCTGAGGAAGCTAAAGCACACATTCAGCTCCCAAAGGCACCAGTGATCACTTCTAAATATCCTGGTCTCATTTTCTTTGTTTACTATAAAAAAGGGCATGCTTAATCTTACCTATTCACAGATATGTTAGGAGGTGTAATGAATTATAGCATGCAAAGTACTATGAGATCT
Source organism: Alligator sinensis (assembly GCF_000455745.1). Classification (NCBI taxonomy): domain Eukaryota; kingdom Metazoa; phylum Chordata; order Crocodylia; family Alligatoridae; genus Alligator; species Alligator sinensis. Next base: position 5,408,872 of record NW_005841854.1, on the reverse strand, counting down.
ATGGATGCCAAGTTGTTGTTGCCAACAACTGTGGAATGGGGAGCAAATACTTTTATCCATTTTTCCTTTCTAAATTTTTCATTGGGTATCTTCTTGTATACCCCCTCTTGCCAAAACAGCTTTCCAAGTTTTTTTTTGTTGTTTTTTTTGGTTTTGGGGTTTTTTTTGCCAAATACCATTTATCTCTTTCAAACCGCTCCTAAAAGCTTATTTTTTGTCACAAGTTGTACACTCACTGACAGTCAAATATAATAGCAGTATCTACTGTAGTGATAAAAGTTGCAAGTTAGACACACTACCTAATTGAGAAGAGTTGGGAATTAGGGGATGGTCCCTGAGTTAGGGAGTAGGTAGGGAGTTACAGAAAAACAAAAGGCCTACAGAAGCTTGCCTACTACTCCACAATAAAAACTGTTGTTAGTTTTCCTCATGCCTGACTGTCTTTATTGAACCTAGAAATCATTATATCCACCATGTGCATTGGCTGACTGTTGATAGTATTTGTAGTTGCCTTTAGATCCTACATCCTTTCAAACTTGGATGCTATGTTCAGTGGGTGTCATTATAAAAGCAACAGCTAGAACAAATTACCATGCTATGGTACTTGAGATACCACAGCAGTCCAACAGCTGGGAAATGCCAATTTTTAATATTAACATCCATTCATATATAACAGAACATGAATATAAGAATGAATATGTGATAGCATCTTTCAGGGCATATCTGAAAACTGAACATGTTTCATTTTTTGACTGCAATTTAGAAATCCAAATTTATAGGTTTGGCCCCAAAAGTTTTGGCATTACAATCTAAGAATTTATCATTTATGAGTTGTATAATTCTGCTGCATATCTTTCTGAAATAATTTCTATAAATAATACATCTAAAACATAAAACATAATCCTTTTAAGCACATGGATTAAAAGATATTCATATTTCCTGTATAAAAGTGTAGAAGCACCTCCAGATGCTTAGAGAGTCATTCACTTCATAATTTTTAGAGCTTCAGAAAAATCCAGTCCTAAAATGCTTGAATATTATTTCAGTGATAATTTTCAGGAGTTTAGTGGCAAGCCTATATTATCCCAAATATCCTTGAAATGATTTGGGGCGCAGTCACTTGAAAATCATGTGTACCAGGAATATAATATTTACAGAATAGTGTATTACTTTACTAGACCCAGCAAATCCACAATAGCTGATGTATGTAAAATGATACATGGAAAAGTGAAGAGCAAATCCTTCGAAAACCTCATTTAAGGAAGTGCTCCTCTTTTGTTATAGATGTTAAAACTAATTAAGCTTTGTTAAATCAAAATGACACTCAACTAATCAAATCTCAAATATTAATTAACATGATGGAGTATAGTCTTATAATGACTTAGCACTCTCTACCTTTTTTACAATTTACTTTTCAAAGCATCCTTCCCACTCTGCACCATAAGCCTCACACAGAGCATGGAGAAACCATAAAATGCATTTTGAAAATGAGTCAGAAATACAGTGAAATTCTGCCAGTTTTACTAATTCAGATAATCCCACTGAGTTGAATGGGATAATCTGTATGAACGTAGAACCCATATTTGGCCTTTAGGGTTATGGGGCTTGATTGTTTACTTTTGTATGCAAGGCTAAGGAGTGAACTGAAAAAACAAAAACTTCCATGAAATAATGTAATTCACAGGATAGCTGAGCATTTATGTTTAAATCCATCCCTCCCCAGCCCAAGCAAAATCTCTCTGTTAGAAGATTGACTTTGTTTTCCTCAGTGTTGTTATTTGTCCAAATATAGCACCTAGGAGCCCTGCTAATAGACAGAGGACTCCGCTGTCCTAAGGGCTCTACAAATGCTCTGCTGTTCCTCCCTTGACAGGTCACTCAGCTTCACTTACCATTGGATATTTCAGAGTCCACTTAAAAAATGGAGTCACATGGAATGTAACTACTGGGCTTATTACCTTAACTGTTTTCCCTGGGTGCAAAAGATAAACACTTTACCATTAAAATGCATAATGCTGAATAAATATAGCAGAAATAAGCATCCTGTATAGGGCAAATAATTATTTCAAGGTTTCTAGGTGCATTTCTCTCATTTTTACTGAAAATGAAAACAATAATTTTGTTTGAGCTAATGTATATTATCAAACCTGTCATGGCATGTTAACAAAGAAAAATGCTCGTACAAGAAAATAAGTGCAGCTTTTATTTTTACTATGTTTGTCTAGCAATCCAATTGTAAATTGTATGAGAGTAATTTGACTACATTACTGTGAAGCATATTGGTTAGCAATTTTGGCAGGTATTTTAAATTGCTTATAAATATTTCATTTTCATTATTTTATCAGATCTAATTGATATCAGGGATATGTTCAACAAAGTTTGTTGAAAGTAATCCAGGAACTGATCATACTATACAGTAGCCGTGATATCCCAAATGGGGGTTGTATGAAAAACATGGAAACAAAACTGTAAGAAGAATTGAAAAGTGTACCTTGTTTTTGTTTAGCAGGCCTTGAAATGACCTTGCTTTCATTTTTTCACAACATTTTCTGATTATTTTAATCAAATGTCACATATTTTCTAAAAGATTAATAACATTGATTTATCAAAATGACCTTTTTCTGTAAAGGTGCTCTGTTCACTAAATAAAAACATTGGTAATTATTATGAAGGTAACTCTGGTTAAAAATCAGAAAATGTTACTAAAATGGAAAGTTTCAATCCTATCCCATTTTTTTTATTACAAGCTCATTATAAGAAGTCAATTGGGGGGGGGGGGACGACATATAAAAAATCTCCAGTACAAAAACCTGAAAGCAGGTTTATCTCAGTGGTGTAACTAAAGAAGGGTAGGGCAAAAGGGGTAGCTTGCCTGGGTGCTAACTTGGTGGGGAGGGCAAAAAAGAAGCCATTGACACTGGCAGCCATGTGGTTGCTATTGTTAACCAAAAGTTGCTGCCTCTGCTTTGCCCAGGGCACCTAGCCATGTTCCTACACTGCTGTTTCAACTGAAAACATTATCTTTGTGGCACATGGATAATGCCAGATGAATTGGAAGGGATGAGATTGGCCTCTGATCTCCCCTTTGCAGTTGGTGGGTTGTGGAGCAGGTAAAAAGGCAGAGAGCCCCAATGCTCTGGCAGGTCACCAGGTAGCCTTTTGTCACTTTTATTTTCCTCCTTCCTTACCTGCATTCAGCAAGGTGAAAAATTGTAATTCAGTTCCTCCAAAATGAAATATTGTATTTACTTGCATACCACATGCACCTTTCCCACCAATATCAGCCCTCCAAAATTGAGGTGTGTATCTTAAGTAGGGAAGCAGATGGTCCTTTGCTGGAAGAGCAGGGTGAAATTGAGCAGCTAGACAGGCACATCTACATCAGATGCTTAACTGCACAGTAGTGTAGTTTACTGCACAGTAAGTATGCACATCTATATGTGTGCATGCTTACTGTGCAGTAAAAATCCCTAACTGTTAGTAAATTTGACATCTGCACATGCAGGTATCAAATTTACTCACAAATAGTTACTGCACAGTAACACACGTGTAGACATGACTCAGGAGCAATTGTGCTCCCAGATCAGCCCTGCCACAAGAGGACAGGACTGAGGCTAGCCCCAGGACTGGGCTGGGAGCCTCTATTGCAGCCCCTGCACAAGTTCTTAAAAGCCTGCAGGTATTTTGAGCCCTGGGGCGCACACACAGGGAACCTGAGGGCACTCCAGGCCCCCTGGGCAGGCTGCAGGTCAGCTGCCCCAGCCTGCCAACTCCCTGGCATTGCAGCCTGGCACTACAGTGCTGTGCAGCTGCCAGGCCTGCAATGTCCAGGCCAGAAGGGTGCTGCAGGCTGCCAGCACCCAGGCCCAGCTGCAGACAGCTTCTGGCTTCCAGGGCCAGCTCCAGCTGCGCGCAGCCCATCCCCAGCAGCCTGTCCTGAACCTGCCCTGTTGTAGAGGTAACAGTTTTACTACTGCCCTTGCAAGAGTCTAGAGTAGGGGCAGGCAATTATTTTGGGCAGAGGGCCACTTATCCAGTTTTGGCAAACTGTCAAGGGCCGCATGGGTAGCCCCACCCCTTGACAGGTGCCCCGCTCCCTGGTCACCATCTTGACACCAATGTCCCAGGGCCAGCACCAATGGGGCCCAGAGCAGGGCTCAGGCTGACAGGGGTCTATGAAGCCAGGCTGGGTTGCATCAGCAGGGAAAGGGGGAGCTGGCTTGGCTCCATAGAGTCCCTGCTGGCTGGGACCCTGTACCCCTGCCACCCTACTCTGGGCCCTGCTGGCGCTGGCCCTGTGCTCCCATGCCTGCTTACACCCAGTGCCCCCCCCCAGCCCCATGGTACAGGGAGGGTGCACAGCTCTGACCCCCTGTTTGTTGGCAGGGAAGGGGCTGGTACAGAATGTGGGGAAAAGCGGCCCATTGCCCTCGTCCTCCCCATGGCCCACACTCCCTGCTTCAGCCACTTGCAGCTCATGCAGGGCTGTCCCAAGCAGGCACAGGCAGCCCCACATTGGCTGCAAGGGGCTGCTTCATGGAGCATCAGCCATGGGGTGGGGGCGGGGCTGGGGCCACTTTTCCCACATGCTCAGCAACAGCTTGTAACCTGGCCCCACGCCGGCTCTGGGCTTGTCTATCGGGGCTGCGCCCTGGCGGCGCCGCTGCGGCCCTCCCGCTTGCTGCGCGGGGCAGCATTTTCTGCTGCTGCCCGCCCAGAGCTTGTGCACTGGGCAGCCCAGAGGCGGCGGTGGCAGCCTTACCGCAGCTCTGGGTGTGCATCAGCAGCAAATGGTGCCCAGGGTGGCAAGAAGGTGACCCTGGAGCCGGCACAGGGCCCAAGCTGGCAGCGAACCATATTTTGCCCACCCCTGGTCTAGAGCCTAGCCTTGGGGCTATCCTGCA
>NW_005841854.1:5399201-5403958 GCF_000455745.1 Alligator sinensis | reverse complement strand
TCCTGCTGATGCACTCAGATTGTTTCCTGGGTGGCCACACTTCCTGGACTCTGATTCTAGCATGACTTATTCTGTGTCTCACAGCCAGCCATGATTTGAGAAAAACCTTTTTTCCCCCTACATTCTACTTTTCCAAACCAAGTTGAATGTTTCATTTGGGGCTGTGTGGTATGCAAGACAATATAGTATTCCAGGTAATGCCATACCCCACTACAAACATACAAACAAACCATTTTTTAAACTCTTTTCCTTCATAGCAGGGATTTAAAAAAAGGGGGAGATTTTTCCTGGGAATAGATCTCTATTCTGTTGCCAACTTTAATCATTCTATTTCCCAGATGGGCCTGAAATGCTTTTTCAGGCATATAGCACACGGATTTTATTGAGTAAAATTACATTTTGTGAATTACAAAGTATCAGGTGAGCGGTGTTTACTCCCAGATCTGGCATAGGGCTATCAAAATCTCTTAGACATATATATTTTAAAGTTAAACTCATGCTTCATAGGCTCCTGGAATTCAACTAATGAATTCATAATTTTGCTCAATTCCAATTCTGACTTTGTAATTGTAAGTACAGTACATCTATGTTATGTAAATGTGCTCTATTCAGAATAATTCTTGCCAGTGGAATCATGGATAGCTTGATAACTGAATGAAATATGCTAGAACATTGTAAAAGTTAAGAGTTAGTAATTTCTTATTAATCAAAAAAAATTGGAATGATCTCCTTTAGCAATTCTAGAAACTAATGTTATGGTTAGGGAAAATGCATTGTTACCCCCCTTTGTTATCTGCCACTTGAATTATTATTGCTGCCTAAGGGATAAAAAACAACATTTCCACACTGGACAGATGGCTTCCTATTGAGAGATTTTAGCCAAGCAAAAAACCTGCTAACCAATAAACAATTACTAATTGATGACAACTATTTTAATACTTGCAGCACTGCGCCACTTATACTGAAAAAGAAGCTCTATCAACTTTTTTTTTTTTTTTAATAAAGCTTATTGTCAGTTTGCCCTATTCATTTTGGATTATATAAACTGTTAAAATATTCCATCTATATGCATGCCATCTAATTCTTTGGCTTATAATGTTCTGTAGTAGACTTGGCCAGAAACCAGTTGTGTTTCTATATGCAAAAAAAGGTAAAACTTTTTTTTTTAGCCTGTAAAGGTCTGGAAATTCTGAATCATTCATTCAATAATGCTGATTCATTTTATTTTGATCACATCAAAATAGTACTATGGAATATAAATGTTATAAATATTGTTAATGTAACATTACAGTGAATGTCAAAAGTATTCAAAATGTATAATTTTTTCCTTATTCAAATATGTTGATTTCATCAAATTCAAGCAGGAAAGGCAAAATGTTTTACTTCAATACTTTTCAATTAAAATACTTAAAAATTGACCACAAATCTTTTCTAGAGACATGTGTATCTTTAAAACAAAATTTTCTTTTAAAAAAATGCAACACAATATCCAGTAGGTGGCACAGAAGACATGCAGAAACAGAAGACTGGAATTCACAACAAAACCATTCATAGCCTCTAATAAAGCTGTCATATAAATGGAAATTCTAACCAATTAAGTGATATCTATTTCCTGAGATGTAGCCTCTAGAAAAAATATATCTATATTAATAAAAAATATGATAAATATAAAAACAATAAACAAACCGAGAAAATTAAAGGCAAAAGCATAGATAACATGGTTGGGTGTTGAACACTAGGACTTCCCCAACGTGTTTCTGCCTGAGAAAACAGTAGGAACCTGGTAAATTACTGGAACTTATGGTGGAATTTTGGAACTTAGTCAAGCCACTCAATTCCAAAACTGTAGTCCTTGTTAACAGACCACGAGGAGCTCCTGAACTACCTTGCAAATCAATTTGGTCAGTTCTGTAAATTGTATTAAATAGTAGCAAATGTGCTTTAAAAATTCCAAATAATCCTATCTATATTGCATATTTTAAAAATTTTTTTCAACTGCAAGGCAGGATAAATGGAGACATCTCTTGTGGAAACGATTCTAAAACAGTTCTGTCAGTGAAACCCTGTAGGGGAAAGCTAGTGACTATGAGTCCACAATTTATTTCAAATTGTTCAACATAATGTCTGTGAGAGGGTGTCTTTGCCTGCATTCATGCAATATAGTCCAGGAAGCAAAAGTTTTATAATATAATATAATATAATATAATATAATAGTGTGTGTACATGCTATATAATAGTATATGACATATACATACACATAGCATATACATATATATGTGTACATATAAATGTATGTATGTATACACACACTATTATATTATAAAACTTTTTATAATATAATAATATATCACAATATATTGTATTATATAATAATATTTAATTATACATGTATAATTTCTCAGGGATAAGGCAATGAATGCCATCCTGGAGATTTAGATTTTATTCTTATCTTTCTTTTGGAGTTGCTATGTAAGTCACCTAAATTTTGCAAAGCAATATCAATTCTCTCTACAGAAGTACTGTAAAAATAAATTCATTGTTATGTCATAAACAATATTGATTCTTGCACTTCATCTTCTGTTTTCAACTCTGCAAGCTTAAACATACTTTTCATTTATATTTTGGATGCTAAAAACAGGCACACAGTTGTGCATCTATACAACATGCATTTATAGAAACAATTTGATAAAAAAAGACTTTTTTTCTTTCAGCAGTCATCCATCTATCTAAGTATATACACTGTATTCATCACTATGTATCTAATATGTTTACGGTATTCTGCAGTTTCTTCTTCTTGTTAAGTCTTTCACAGGATTGGCTTTATTTGACATAAAAAATAAAAAGATGTACTGAGATGTAATGACATGAGCACTATTTAAGCAGAAAACGTGTAATCTAAATAACACAGTTTTGGTTCTAAAACAAGAAAGCAAATTGCACAAATGATTTTCCTCTACCAAACTAGTGCACGTCTGAACTCCTAATTTATTAAATCCATTAACATGGGGAGTAACAACTAAAGAATTAAAATCTATTGGATGCATTTTAAAAACTGTGCTGGGAAGAAACTACCACTCCTGATATTGAGAAAGGGAAATTTAAGTCAGCTTCAGGGGAAAAGTATCATCCCTAGAAGGGAAGTAGGTAAGAAAAAGAAGTGTCTATGCCTGAAAAATCATTTCTCTCTAGTATCAGGTCAGGGGAAGGTTGTCTGTCAGAAAAAGGATGGGGATGCAAAGTACATGCCACAAATATCCCACTAGCCCTTCTTTTAGTTTTTGGGCCCAGCTGGGGACAGCGGTGGCAGCAGGTGGCTCCCCTCTCCCTGTTCCTGCTTCTAGGATGGCAGGGAACACCCAGGGAGACAGAGGAGGGACAGTGGACCCATCTCCTGCTGTCACCTCTGCAGATGTTCACAGCTGATCCCAGTTTCCCATGCAGCCCATCTGGACTGGGGCAGGAGCAGTTCTGGAGTTCATCCTGCCCCTAAGTTGTCCAGGGGCAGTGGCAGCTTTGGGTGGTGGAGATGGGGAATGGGATGGAAGACAAGGTGCTGCTGAGCTTGGAGGAGAAGGAAGGGGGTGTCAAGAGTCTGGGTGGATTCCTACTTCATTCAGAACATTTTATAAAGTCCCTGAATGCTGCTGTCACAGCATAGTCCAAAATGGGGTACAACTGTACCACTGCACCCCATCTGGATTCATTCCTGGCCAGAGAAAGGAGAGGGATATTAGCTAACTGTGTCACACATTCCTCCACCCTGGCATAGCTCAAGCCTCCTGCCTTTCAGCTGATCCACACTTTTTCTCTGTAATACCAAGCTGCTGTTTCCAGGATCCTGAAGGTTTTTCCCATGGCCTTTATTCAGAATCAAGAAGGAAATATTCTCATTGGGCCAAACTGAAATTTTCCCATTCTTGCAGCACTGCAAGACAAGGAAGACTAGGATTCAGAAATCAAATATTAAAAGAAAATATAGAATTGGTCACTTGTCACAACTTTTCCAGTGAAGACAGCCAGAAAAAAATAACTCCCAGAGGTAAATGGGATCTGAGATTTCTACTGGTGGATTTTACAATGTAAGGAGAAATGCCTATCATCTTTCCATTGGTATTCTCTGCCAACTGGTGGGTAGGTGGATGGGTAGGGCTTGGGCCTCGTAAAGGAGTTAATTTCTAAAAGTATATGAGATATTGTGTTATTGATTAAATGGCAGGAACACAATTTTACACTGTACCCAGTTAAATGACAGGTATGTTAGATGACTGCCTGTATATCACCCTTATCAAGTTGTCAACAACATTGTGGTTGGGCACATGCAATCTATTCCAGTGTCTTACTGTTTTTTCCCTGCATATTCTGAGAAAGAACTATCAGTAAAAGAATCCACTGATTCAGTGTTCTTGATGTGAACTTTTTTTCTAGAATGCGAGTCAACTGCTTTTATGTCAGGAAGCACTTTGTGCTGTACTGAAAGTATAATCTTACCATTAAATCTATTCAATTGGCCAGGGAATATTAATCTAGGCTAAATACAGACATTTAAAAAGTCCCTGCTGAAACCACTCTATTGCAGTCTGCTTAAACCACTACAAGTTAGAGCACAAGCGAACCAAACAGATGTTCGATGTTTGGTGGTGGGGGGGACTCAGGGCCTGCCTACACTAGGGAAGGCCAGCATGTGTGTGTAGAGGGGTGCTCCTGCACACCTCCTAGGAGGCTACTAGAGCAGTTGCTCTCCCCAGCCCTGCCCTCCC
>NW_005841854.1:5370369-5399170 GCF_000455745.1 Alligator sinensis | reverse complement strand
TGGGGCCTGGGAGCAGGAACGGGGGCAGGGAGAGGGGGGAGCCAGCCCCTGTCCTATATGGAACCCCCCAAATTGCTGGGTACAGATTTGAAGGGGGCTGGGACAGGTCCACACAGTTCCTCCCCCCATCCCCAGTTCCTGGAGCAACCAAAAGCTGGACCAGGAAGTCTTGTGTTGTAGCTGCTGGTTGCAGCTGTCAAGAGGCTGACCTGGGTTGGACTGTGGGGGAGAAAGGGAGAGGAAAGGCTAGGCTAGGTCTACAGAACAGAAGGGATCCCTCCCTGCCCCTGCCCCAGCAGCTGCAGCACAAGACTTCCTGGCCTGACTTTTGGTTGCACTGGGAACTGGGGGTGGCACAGTTTCTATTTCTGCACAGACCTGGCTTGGTCTCCTGCCAAGACCCAACCCAGCAATTTGGGTGGGGCCCACATGGCATGGGAGCTCCATTCCCCCCACGCCACTCAGCCATTCCGAGAGGAGACAGAGCCTTTTCACTTTCCTTTCTGTGACAGCCAGAGGGCAGGGCTGGGCTAGTAGTTGTTCAGAGGAGATGAGCACCAGCCTTGGCTACCAAACTGCTGAGTGAGGGGCCCCTGGGATGCTGAGAGAATGTAACCTACCTTGACTCGGGATGGGATGTGGCACACAATTTTGATAAAGTGCTCTAACCTAAAGCACTGTAGTCTGATACCACATCCATCCAGGGTTGAGTTAGAGCAGGATCTGCTATTTTTAAAGCACATTATGTGTTGTAAATGTCTTCTAGGTTACAACTGTAATTCACTTTCTGCATGCTTAATGCATGATAAATCTAACATCTGTGCCCAGCCTTAGTGAAAGAATGATCTTGCTGTGATATAGAGATGATGCATTAGGTTATATACACTCTCTTGCCAGTATAATATATGAGATAGTGAATGGTTAGGGTCAATAGACTGTGTGCACCTGTGATGGGCATATAGAAACGTACCTAAGTGCAAAGCTCTTGGGAAATTTCATTAAGGGAAAGACAGCAGATTGGAGAGAATCCAGCTTAAGGGGACTAGAAGATAAATGTACTAGAAAAAATTACCTGAGAGAGGTTAAAACAATCCAATAGGTATAGCTTACTAAAAAGAGGACTAAGAAGCAATCATAACTGTTTACAAATATCTTAACGGGCAGCATTGGAAGGACAAAGAAAAGGTATAAATTTATCCTAAAGAAGGATTCTCAGATATAAAAGCAGCAGCAATGCCACACGAACTTAAAGAGCATCTGTTAGCTGAAAGAAACAATACTCATATCTTCCTTCTCACCTTCCTCCTGGAGAGAATTATCAGAAAGCAAGGCCTCTAGAGGAGGCAAGTTGAAGAAGAGAAAAATAGAGACCATTGGGTCATGGGGTTATGAACTATTCGAGTTTGTGATAATTTCCTAGGGAAATTAGTCAAGTTCAGGGATAGATAATTCAGAATTAGGCTAGAAAAGGAATTGTTCAAAAGATCACAATGTCTTTCATAAAATGGTTATGTAGTTGATGAACTAACAGAGCTCTCCTCCTAACAAATCTAAGCATATCTAAAAATGTCAAGTCACACTTCAGAAGGTGTAGTCATTGCAAACAGTATTTTTTCAAGGTTAAATTTCAAAGCCCCTTAACCAAAGTATATGCTGAGAACTAAAATGGTGAGTATTTATTCCTTATTAAATACAACATTCCTTATTCAATACAACATTCATAGAATATACGGATGGGCCTGATTCAACAATTTAAGAAGAAACTTCTTCAATAAATTTCTCCAATTCAAGAACATTCTTAATAAATATTTAAGAAGTTTCTTGGTGAAACTTGCAGATCCGTTCTTATATGAATGTTGTAGATATAATGATCACGTGAAGGTACTTCACAATATGTCAAGTAGTCACTTTAATTTTTAGTCAGAGGTTGTGAATGTGCATGTATTCAAGCACTTGTGTGTTGGAGGAAAGGGGAAGTTATGAACATGATAACATCCTGCAGTTCCTAAAATATGTTAAGCACCTGTCATCTTTAATTAAAGAAGGCATTTACCCTACCCCAAAGAACTTTATATATATTTAATAAGATATAGTGAAGGTACAGCAAGTAGGAAAAGGATAGGGAAAACATTTATTTTACTGTGTGTTTACACAGCAAAGACTAGCACCCTCTATAGGCAGAATTATTTATATATATATTATACATAAATCAGTGTTTTATTCCTTGTATCTGTGACAGCAACTGTAGATCTAAGCAGGGACCTTAATGAGGACATCACAGATAAAAGAGCAATTGCTTATAGATTTTTCAGAAAGCCAACTATATTGGTAGTTAAAAAAATGGTTTCAGAGGATTCATTCCAGATTTTCACCAGCGTAATTCAGATTAGAATATGCAGCCAGATACTTTTATTGCAGTATGTTGAGCAGAACTGAAGGAAGAACCAGAGGGATTTGACCAGGGAATTTAGAGGAATATAAACTGAAGCCAGGCAACCACTAGACAATAGGAAGCCTTAGCATATAACATTGGATGCTCAGTATGTACAATAAAGTTCTCATTTCTTCGTCTCTGTGTAATTCATCACATTTGATAACAAAAATATGAGTTCAGCAAGATCCACTCATTAATCAAATAGTAGCACCTAAATGTGACTATTAAGGGTAATACATTCTCCTCTCAGAATTATTAAGCACCATTATCTGCAGAAAAACAAGGGATGAGGGTGGAGATGCACATATAATGACGGCTGGGAATTGAGAAAACATATTTTCCATGGAACTGTCTTTTCAAGAAAGCTGCTCCTAATTTCACCCTACATCAGATAACTGCTATGATGAAAATTGTCTATAGTGCACTGTAATTGCACACAGACTTCTATATATCCTGATACTCCAAATAACATGACAGACACCTATATGTCGAAGGCAGGACTTGAGATGACTACCATCAATTATTACTGGGTGATGGCAAAAGGTGAGGAAGAGAGAGATATTACAATAGTTAAGTGAAACTCCTTCCTCAAGGTGAAATCATTATATTTGCTTAAAATGAGGCCTAAGGATTCAGGTGTACATAGGTGTAATGCAGGGGGTATGGTACATTTTGTACTCCTCTTTTTGTACAATCCCATACAACTGTTCTCCAGTGTTAGAATAATTACTGCAGCACCTTCTCACATAGGATGCTGGGCCTGCCAGAGATCCATGTGAACATGAGTCTGTTCCCCCATCCTGGCATGCCTTCATTGTGGTCTGTTCCATGACATGCATAGATGTTCAGTTTTGTCTGGGAGTGTTGCTGCTCTGCCAGCAGAAACCATGAGTGAATTTTTCTCTTGGGAGAATTTGTCTTGGGAGAGCAAATGTCTGTACACTTGCCCTTCTGAGAGAGGTCACAGCACAGTCTTCCAGCATCTCAGGGTGCTTTGCACCTGCCCCCCAATCCTTGCCCCCCAGGAAAACAGTGTGTTGCTTTGGCTGGACTCCACTGATCCAGCTGAGTAGAAAGCAGAACACACACCCTTCAAAATCCCTACATTGTGTTTCAGGGAGACACAGACTGAACCTGAGCAGCATGGGTCAGCCAATCAGGGCTGCCCTTATCACTGCTGCCATCTGTTTCTACGCAGCCTTTGGAGCACAGTGAGTTATATACCCAGGGGCCCTGGCTTCACAGGATCAGCATTGCAAGCGCTTTGCTCTTCAAACTTCTGTTCAAGGGTCTCCGGGTAAGTTTTTCTACCAGGAAACCAAAAGTGGAAGAATTCTCTCAGATCATTTGAATGTGTGTACACAGCCTAGTTAATCTAGGCAAGGCTAACAAAGAGATCTTTTCTATGTGGCATACAGTGCACACATTGCTTTTTGGATGTTCCACCAACTGAATCTCTGCATGGAAGAGATGCATTTTCACAGGAACAGAAGGCTATAAATTGTCACTTTGGACATAAAGCTAGATTTTACTTTTGGTTCTTTCTTGGTTTCATAATCTGAAATGCAATTCAGAGGACCTGGTACATAAAAATTAGGGAAATTATTTCTGCTTTATTTTTCCAGTGAAATTAGGTCCTCAGCACTGTTCAGATCATGTTCTTTAGCCTATTTACTTTATGATGCTGGTTTTAGAATTTGACACATTATAGCTGGAATGCTTCCTCATGTGCAACACTTACCATGAATGGATTCTTTATTTATCCAGGTGCAGACTTCAGTAGCTGTGCAAAGGTCCCACTGAACAGTATTGATTTGCCTTTAAAAAACTGCAATTCTCAGAGGATCAATGTTCCAGAAAAAAATCTCAGATATTACTAAGCCATCTACTAAAGCTCTCAATTATAGAAGTTGGTGGTGCAATGTTTACTGAAACTATGTTGACTGCTCAACAATTAGTATTATGGTGGCACGCTCACTTTGTACCAAGAGAAGTCCTAACCATTGTACTGTACGGATATACCATATTCAAACACCACTCTTAAAAACACAAGCTGCCCAGCCATAGGTTGGATGTAGGCATAATGGCACACATAAAACCATACTAAATTATAATCCTCTTGTAGAATAAGGCTCTAGCCTTGGTCTTTTCAAGATCTTTGAAGTTGTTAGCTACACAAACAAAACTAAACTATGTGGAAATATTTTTGGGTGACTCATACACAGTGCTAAAACATGGTGGGAGCTGTAGTGTACAAGGGCCAGCTGAAGGGGAACAGAAAACATTCCCTAGATATCTAGGAAGCTAGTAGAGTATTTAATCTTTTCTGAGATGTAGGTCCCTTATTGTCTCATAAAGTTTATCAACCAGACTTGAGGCAACCAAATACCTACCAGTTTTTGAAAGATGTTATTCTCCTCCCTAACACCAACACAAGATTTATTTTCTTTTTGTCTTTCTCTAAGAAAGCCTGTAGTCCCTTAGGAATGAAGTAGATATTGGGGAAGGAGAAACAGATTTTTCCACATATCTTCTCCAAATTTTTCCATACACTTTAAGAATAGAATTCATTTACACCTAAGGAAAATATATCTAGTTTAGTTCCATTGCTTATATTTTAGTCACAGAGGGTGTGTCTACATGTGCATTTAAGTGCACCTAAATTTAATGTGTATTATCTTAATGTGAATTAAGTGGGTTTAGGCAGGCATATACATGTGCAAGCACTAAAGCGCATTAGTGGGACTAAAGTTAGTCTGAAGTAAGTCAACATGGATAGTGTTAATGAACTTCAACGCATCTACACTTTTGTTAATGTACTTAAACTATTCGTGCCTAAATTTGATACATGTATAGCCTAAATTCATGATTCTTAATGAGAATTAAGGATGTGCACATGTAGACTTGCACCCTTAATGCCTTAATGAGCATGGACTTAGGCTAATGCACATTAAAGTGTCATGTGTAAACGTGCCCAGACAAACTGAAAAAAGTGTTGAAATGTCAGAGTGAGAACAGGTAAACAGCAGGACTGGCTTCTGAGTAAATGGAAAGACTTGATTTATACAGGAAAGCTTTTCCTTATACTGGTTGAGAATAGCGCAATACATAATGCAAATATTATACCATGGTAAATTAAAAAAAAGAAATTATTTTGGGAAGAAGTAATTCTCACAGAGTTGGATTTTACATCAAGCAGTTTGGCATGCCTCTGATAGTGTCTCATGGCTGTTTATATTGCCATTCTCTTTTAACGACAAATATATTTAGAGGTAGACAGGTGCCCAACTCTCATTGAAGACCAACTGGAATTAGGTGCCTACATCGTTTGTGCCTTGGAAACTATTTATATTTCTGACCTGATCTTGTCA
Source organism: Alligator sinensis (assembly GCF_000455745.1). Classification (NCBI taxonomy): domain Eukaryota; kingdom Metazoa; phylum Chordata; order Crocodylia; family Alligatoridae; genus Alligator; species Alligator sinensis. The sequence goes on along the minus strand of NW_005841854.1, from coordinate 5,393,365 downwards.
AAAATAATTTAAGGTATGGGTTTGCCTAGAGAAATGGCAGCATTAGAGTGATATAGCCAGGATGGTCCAAGAATTGTGTGAGAAACAAGGGTTTCTGTGAGTGATATCTTTTATTGGACCAACTGCATGGTTAGAATAAAGTTAAACAACCTTTTGAATGCAAGGTATAACTTTATCCCAACCATGCAGGTTTTTTTCCAATAAAATCTATCAACTAAAACAAATCCTTGGTTTTTACACCAGAAATACATGTCTGGTAGTGATGTGCAAAGTGGGCCCTATTTGATTTGACAGTGATTCAATTAATTGATTCAGATCACTGTCCCTGATCTGATTCAGCAGAATCTGAATCTGAAGATTCAATGCTGATTCGGAGTATCAGCGATTCAGACATAGACTCAGCTTTAAATGTTTTTTCTACATACCTTGAGGTACCAGCATGGCTTGTGAATGCTGCAATGCTGGGGCAGATGGAGTGTCCCATGTGGAGGGCTAGGGGGCCCTCCACATGCTTGGCGGCAGACCCAGAAGTGGACTAGAAGTATGCCCAGTCCATTTCCAGGTTCGCCAGGGAGCACACTGGGGGGCCTGCGCCCCCCAGCTTGGCAATCGGCCATGGGGGAACCTTGAGTGCCCCTCCCCAGAACCAGGAGGCACCAGTCCCTGAGCCAGGGGTGGGGTGGGAGGGTGTCCCTGTGCAGACCCGGAAGTGGACCAGAAGTGCTGTGTCTATGTCCAAATCTCCAAATCTCTCCAAATTGATTCAGAGGATTCTGATTCTATTCAGAGAGATTAAAGGGTCCTCTGATTTGATTGAGATTCAGAGATTCAGCCACTGAATAGGGTCGAATCCCCGCCAGATCGAATCAGGGATTGAAGCTTCACACTTCCTTGATACCTGGCACATTTTCTTTCATATATTTTCTTTTAAAATTATTTTCCTTAGGGCAGAATAATAGCCATTTACATTTGTAACAATAAATTCAATGCTGTATTTAAAAAAAAAATTGGTATCAAAATTATGATAGTATAAGCTTACCATATGTAATATGGATAGAATTGAGAGTTAAATGCTATACAGCAGTGACATAGGAATGTGTTGATTTGGCTTGTTTACTGAACTGGGAGAGAACGTGCAGATGGCATTTGTGTTTTTACTATAAAAAAGAATGCAGGCAGTTCTGAAGGAAATACATATTGAACAGCACTGTTCTGGATAGTGTATGTCTTTATTAGACTACAGAAACATGCCTCTAAATTTTACCTGAAAAAGTTCATTATTTTTTAAGACAGATCCATTCATATTAATTCACTGCAAGGTATAATCAGCATTAGTATAGCAGGTTGATATAAACTATATGAGAACAGGTCTGAATAATATAAAGCACTGGAAACAGAGTTCACCAGACCATAAATTACTTGCTGATTAAGATGTAATGCTTTCTAAGTTTGCTTTTATTATTCATACTGTATCCATGGCATTAGTACTAAGGACTTGATTTTATCATCATACTTTATATTCAATAAAGCTTACAACAGGCTTTTTAGACTTTTTTAAACTGTAGCACAGATTTAGGACCCAATTTGTTATGATTTTATACTCAATAGTTAAACCCCAGTCCCAAAATGAGGTTTCCAAATGCATATTTAGGGGAGGCTTTTCAAAAATCACCCAAGGGAGTTAGGTACCCAACTCCTCCTGAGTTTCAGTGACAGCATGGCATCCAGCTTCCAAAGGTGGCTTGATTTCAGAAATGCAAAGCACCTGCAGCTTGTTTTGAAATCCAGATAACCAGTACCTCTGAAAATCAGGCTGCTTTAATAAGTCAAAATATGGATTCAGAAGTCTAACTTTAAGCAACTATGTTTGACTGTTTTGCACAAGGTTCACAAAATCATTCCAAAGTTTGACCTTGAGGAAAACTATTTTAAATGAACTGTGAAAGCCATGGAAAAGGTGAGGAGGCAGGAAATTGCATATACTTTCAGACATAATTTGCCTATAAATGACTCTTCTGAACTACAGCCACACTGTTATGCATCAACATTTCCTCAGCTTTCAGGAGAGAGGAGTGATGCTTAGATTTCGTTACATACAGCAGGTTCTGATTTGGGCTTGCTTTTCCAATTGTCTTCTCTAATCAACCCTGGGCTTTATCTTCATTTCCATTTTTCTACCCTTGTGCATCATCTGCTTAAAATGCATCAGTATCACCTACCATTTCATTTGTCCGTGTATGCACATAAATGGCAGTATTTGGGCATTCATGTAAACCTATCAACTTTATGGTATCAGGGCTTTGAGCTGTAAGAGAAACCTTTTAAATCTGCAGCTGTAGAATATTAAAGCTCTGCTAACACAAAGATGAGTGTATTGATGAGACTTATAAAGATCTGTTCCTTCATCTATGCTTTTCCATTCATTTACTCACAGGAGGGAGTGCTTTTAGCTGCCAACGTAGAGGTAAATTGCATCAGACAGGCAAAAAAGCTTCATTAATGTAACAGAGGAAACAATATCCATGATTTAAAATGTCAGCAGAAACAACAGGTTCAATTCCAGTGGCCATATCAGAATGAAGCACTTAGAAAAGTACTATTAAACTGTATTGCTCTTCCTTATTAGGAATAAGCCCTACATTATGTGAATTAACTGAATTAATTTCTCAACAGCTCTCTTCTCATGAATACTCAGCTTTTGTTTTCACAAAGAATGTAAAAGCTCTTGTATGAGATGTTCTAGGAAAAAGGAATAAAACACTGTTTCAGATTTATCCAGAGAGCTAGACTTTGGAATGCTTAATGTTAAATCCAGGGACCTACATCTGCTGCCACAGAAGCCATTAGAAATGTTGTAAGTGAATCAATGTTGCCTGATCAAGGCCTGCGTTTATTTCAACACACATCTCTTGTAAGCCCACTTGTTTTATTTTTACTTGTTTTCTTTGTTTTCCATTTTAGTCCCACTTGCAAAACAACTCACCCCTCTTAGCTTGATATGTAAAAAATAAAATATTCTGATCAAAAGCCATCAGTTTGCCAGGATGCAGAACAGACTAATGACAAGTGTCCAATTGCAGTTATATTTGAGATTTTGGCTGTTCTTTCCAGAGAGAAACTGACTCATCCATTCTAATAGTCACCCATTTAGCTCTTAAGTCATAAAACTGAGCTCCCATTTCATCTCAGACCAACATCTAATCGCAAAATGGCTACCCTTAAAAATGATACCCCCCCCCCAACACGCACACAATAATGCTAGTTTGTTAGATAAATATCTCGAGGGTAGAGTTAACTCCACAGGTACTGTGAACACCAAGTGTGTACTGTAACACCAAGCGATCCCTAAAACTGCATGGATGCTCATTTCTTTCGTTAGGAGAATACTAAAACTATTTAGAGGAACAGCCATGGGGCATAGAATTGACAGTGAGATCCAAATATTCCAAAAATGCAACAGGGTTTGAGTCTGGTGTTCCCAGGTTTTTATAATAATATACTAAATTACTATTAACAGCTTACTGCTTTATTACTGCTCACATCTTCATTCACCTTAATATGAGCCATTCACTTGGCCCTTCCAATTTGAGGTGAGGGAAAAAGGATAGAAACAAGGTAGGAGAAGAAAAGACAAAATGAAGGGTCATGCACAGCCCCATCTTCAGTGTTATCCAAAAATAAATAAATAAATAAATAAATCCCCCAAAACAACAACTAGTAAATGAACTTGTAAAGTGCTAAGCATTTAAAGGAAGAAAACTCAAGCCTTGAGGTTGTGGCTTATGATGGGGAACTAGGAGTCCTAGGCTGCAATACTTGCTATACAACTAGCTTTCTGTATGGCCCAGTAATCTAACATTTTTTTTGCTTCAGTGCTCTTCTCTGTACCATGAGGCTATGATAATAACAATACTTTAAAGGTTGTTTGAGGATTTGTCACTGTACCCATATTTTTCAAAACATATGATTATTATATTTTGGGGGTATTTTAATAAGCAGATCTGTAGACAGAAGCTGTGAGAGAAATGCAAAATACTACTGGTTAAGTAAAGTGCTCAATCTGTTGGGATTTCTTTTTTTCTTTTTTTGCCTTTTGGAAACTCAGACAGCTGGAGGAGCCAGAGGGACAGGAGAGGGAACAATGGTTTGACTTTTCTTTGCTCTTGCATAATCTTCCCCTGAAGCTTGCTCCATTGTAGGAAGAGGAGAGAAACAGCACTAGGTAAACTGTCCACAGTTTCAAGTCCCATTGCAGACATGCATAATCAGTAGTTTAGCTAACAGCTGTAAATAGGGTAGTGCACCTAACCTAGTGTGGCATGGCTGGCCCTCTTAATTCCATTGAATAACAAAGCTAACTGGCCCAGATCTAATTAGTGTGCATGCACACACACATCCATGCACACACCCACTGTATATAAACATGGTTTTACTGTTTCTTGTGCAGTTGCAGGAGCCTGCAGCCAATTTCCAAACTGAACCCAGGATACCCATATTCATATAAGCAGAGAGAAACAGTAAGCTGAATTAGTGTGAAGTCTGGCAGAAGGCAGGGAAGAAACGCACCTTATAGACCAACAGTTCCTGGGCGAATAAGTCTGTCTCTCGGCAGACATTGTATGCCACTGTCAGGTAATGCAGGAACGTACTGAAGGATAGAGATGAAGTGTGAAGGTTAGTGGTGAGTGCCATTGATTCTAGATCTATTTTCCAAATAAAAGATAAAACTCACACTCAGGGATTCTTTGAGGACATAGCCCTCAAACTTGGGACACTCCTGGAACATTCAGGATGGGTATCCACTTTAATATGACCCATTCACCCAGGCCTTTCGACCTGAGGGGAGGGGAAAAGGAGAGAGGTAGGAGGGGAAAAGACAAAATGAAGAGACATGTACAACCCTGGGCATGAAGGAGGATCTTGGGGATTAGCATGGAATCTATTAACTAGAGGGGCTGCAAAAGTGGTATGAAGAGAGCACATGGCCAGGAACCTGCCATTGGAGTGAGCAGTGAAATACAACAGTAGCTGCAATGAAGTGTGTGACCCTCTCACCATTGCTTGTTGACACTGTATCTCTGAATTTCATTCAAACAGTAATTAAATTTTTAGTCTCTGGATAGACGAAACAAAAATGCAGGCAATACATGTGCTACTCAACCCTTGCTCAGCAAAGCACTTAAGGACATACTCTTAGCCTCAAATGCCTGAATAATGATTTCAATGTCACTTCAGATGTTCAGCATTTGCCTGGGTGCATTACTAGATCAGGATCCCATCTGATAAGTATCACTGGGCAACTTCTCATCTACAAAAGCCATCTCCTTAAATGCCACAGATCGACATTAATCAGAGAATATCACTGATTCCTGTGGCCTTTTTTCTTCCTTCACTGAAACTACAGTGCAAAGATCAAGTACTGCTATTCAGTCAACAAGAAACTTGGAAATTGAAGCTGTGTGTATAAAGACAAATGTCTATGTTTTAGCTGAAACAACATTTTTCTTAAGAGTCCCTTGGTCTGGCCAGGGGTGGGGAACTGAACATAACCCAAGAATATAAACTAAGAAGCCTGGCCCACATGTGCAGGCACATGCGGTTTGTAGTGCTGCTAACCTCTTTGAGGCACCACAAACTGCATGCCCAGCACATTAAAATATTCCCCATGCTGCAAATTTGCAGGGCGGGGGCAAAATTTGCTACCAGGAAATCCCAGTAGCAAAAAAAATAAAATAAAAAAAGCCACAAAAAAGCGGAATGGCGCACGCCACAGGAATGTACACTGGCAGACATGGAAACTCGGTCCTCCTGGGAGATGCTCTGGCTGCTGGCCAGGGCGTCTCTTCTCCTCTGCCTCCACCCCGACTCCTCCAGCATGCTGGGAGCCAGGAGGAGTGGGGAAATTGAAGTTTCCTCAAAGTGGGGCATTTTGCCCTGCACGAAAGCACTTGTGTAGGTGTGCAAAGTGGCAAAAAAGTAGCAAGCCTAATTTGTGCCGCTGCTTTTTTTGCCACTATAGGCACATACCCCTGTATGTGGGGATGCACCCAGAAAGTCAGTACTGAGTAACCAAGAAGCATGAGGGTAGTTGACACGTACTCAACCCTGGGAAGTTTCTGAGTTAAGCAACATCTTTTTACCTTACTGGAGACTATCTCATATTACTGTTTGGAATTTCCCTTCCCTTCCTTCCCTTCCATCACTCATTTTCTTGGCTGCATCAAGCTCTTTCTTGGCCATCTCCCAGGCTAATTTGTACTGGTATTTTATAATCATCACTCCTATAATTTAATAATTTTCTTTCAAAAATATCTCCATAGATTAAAAAAAAAAAGACATATCTCAGCTCACAAGCCTAATGAATTTACAGAAATTAGAATAATTAAAAATGTTGGTAGGTTTCCTCATTAATATATATATAACACAGAATAATATATGTTGAATAGTTATGTTGTATATGCATATTAAAGAGTTACATTTATGAACAAATGTATTTATACACATTCACACCTGTTAGTGGGATTCTCCACTGTGTCTCACCTTTTGTAAACTGGGTAAAAATTTGACAGCTTCAATTTATGTTTTATTGTGATTATTTAGAGATGTAAAAAAAAATCATGAGGGGCAAGGCAGGGAGAATTAGATTATTTAAATTTGTTCTTTTCTGTGGAAGAAATAAATTAACTGTGACTTCTGGAAGATGAAGAATGACACTTAGTTGAAAATCAGATGTCTTCCATTCAGAATCAAAATCCATTCAATCAGGAAACAATCTTCTCCAAATATCTTTACTGTTATGAAAGTCTTTTAGAGGGATGGGTCACAAAATGGACACTGGAAAATTAATTTAAAAACTACATCACAATAAAATAAAATGCAGTATTCCAAAAAAAATAATCACAATATCTTCTCAAATTAAAGCATATGTAGAGTTCCTAACATCTTTTAACTATCTGGTTGGGAAACTTTAGGCTTTAAGTTGTCTGTCAGCTGGGGTGAAAATCGTGGTTTTCTATAAAACTAAAACACAAATTATAAATGATAATGTTCTTCATAAGTGTGAAAGGAAGTCCTAAGACAAAGGATACTTACTTCATCAGGCAAGGTCCTTTTCATTTAACTAGCATTCAGATCAGGCAATGGGAATGCAAATACACACACACACACACACACACGAGATTATATGTTATATATTGTGATTATTTTTTGGCATACTGCATTTTGTTTTATTGTGATGTAGTTTTTAAATTAATTTTCCAGTGTTATATATATCTCTTTTTCCCCCTTGGAAGGAGAGATGTAGGCTAATTCCATAATCTTAGAGCTTTTGAATTAATTCCTCAGCTCCTAGATTCCTTGATTCCTAGATTTCTCATTCCCCCTCTCCCCGAGGTCACAATCACAGATATACAATCATTAATGTATCGTGTATCAATTTAAACTTAAATTGGGTATATATTAATGTAAGGACTTGATCATGAAAAAACACACAGCTACATGAAGAATTCATGATAAGTAATTTAATTCCAGTGCATGGATACGTTAAGGCTGTCCTGGCTTGTCTTCACATCCTTTGTTTACCAACAGCTGTCTGCAGAGCTGACCAATTAGGTTCTGACCATTGATACTGAGTGCTATTTATTAAGTGATCTCAGTTACTTTGTGTTTATTATTCTGGTCAAGCACATGGTCAGTGTTTTCCCATTTAGCTCAGCAAAAAATTTAATCTGGCCTTAGAAGTTTCTCTTTAAATGAGGTTAAAGCAGAGATTTTATTATTTTAGTTATGCACTTAAAGCAAAACATGCCATACACATCTTTATAAAACAGAGGATACATACAGGAGGCACTTACACTAAGGCCTGTAATATGTTCCTTATGCAGTGTTCAACTATAATATACAAGGAGGTTTTTTTTTTCCCCTTGAAATCATTAGTCACGCTTAGATGGAAGTTCTCTAGCTCTTAAAGTTACAGGTTGAAGAACACAGCTTGTCACTTGGAAGGCAGTGGCAAAGTTTCTGTGCATGAGATATGATGTTTCACTACATAAAGTCCTAGCTAAGGCTAAGGAGTCATGAACGATATGGTTACTAGATGGTTACAAACAAGCTGTATTGAAAGAACTGTGTGGAGCACTGGGAGAAAGAACAATGATACATCCTCATGCTTTTACTGAACCCCCAAAACGTCTTTTCTGTAACTCTTGACCTCCAGTAACACTTCCTGCCCTGCGACCATACATATCATAGGAAGTGTCATATCTGTGGTTGTGTGAAGATGTAGAGGCACCTGTATTTCCACTTCCTTCTGGCCTATTCAGAGCTACACTCAACAATATGTAGGGACTGTAAAGGCCACCACTCTTCATAACTGATCACTCTGAGCACATGGACTGTTCCAAGCCAGATGTACCTTAAATAGGCTCTCCTTTCTAAAGTAAGTTTTATTAAGAATTAACAATTAACTTTTCTTTTTTATCTGCATTTTATTTTCCACATTTTAGATGCATGTAAATGACTAATGCTTTGACATACAACATTTCAGCAGTAATTTTAGAAATCTATTGTCACAGTTAATCAATGTTATCAAATATAGCAGCAAGTCACTTCTTTGTTGTTACAATTATTAAATCAGAGGGGGTTTTAAAAAAATCACTTAAGTTCTTAATTTTCAACATGTGTTTAAATTCCATTATCTTTAATGAGACTAATAAGCAGGTGCTTAAACAAACTTTTAAGTTAGATAATGTGTCTGTAGAACAGCATATTTGCGGCACAGACCCCACATGCAGACACGAATGATAGTGACTAAAAAGTAGAGTAATGGGGTTTACTATTGCAAAACTTTAAAACTAAATAAAAGTTGATTTGATCGATGTGCTGTTTTTACATAGGTGTTTATATGATCCCAGGGAAATAATTTCTGTTGATGTTTAAGGTTCATTGTGGAAACTGACCGTGTGCCTTTTCTTTAACTCTATAAAAAAAATTATTATATATGACTGCAGAAGTCAGGATTAACATCCTTATACAGTCTACCGTCAATAGAATCTTTCCACACAGTTGCTCTATACACATCTTATTGAAAGTAACTTAATTTTACTATTATAATTAAATTAATTAATAAATAAAATAAGTATTTATCCATTATACAGAACCAGTCTAACAAATTTATTTAAACTGGGTGCATCTACACGTGAAATTAACATCATAAACTCCAGAGCAGTTCAAGCTGGAGTCAGCTGTTGCTGGGTGCAGCATCTACACATGTGTGGGACAGCAGCAGTTTGAGCTGGGGTAGAGGGATGGGCTGGAGCATGAGAGTACTAAAATGCAGAGCCATTCAGGAGACAGCCCCCACACTTTAGCACCCTTGCACCCCAACCAGCCCCTGCCACCATCTATATGTGCATTTCATCACACTTAATTACTCTGCTGTAAGATAGTACTGTCACCGACAGTGCTATCTTCCAATGGAGTTAATTATTATGCACCCTAATATTGGCACATGCGTAGGCAGTGATACTTTACTGCAGAGCTAATTAGCCAACTCCACAGTAAAGCATACATGTAGATGCACCCACTGGGTACCACTTTACTGCACAATACTCCTATTGAAAGCAACCATATATTCTCTATATTATATAGTCAGTCTTACTTCTGTAGTTCATTCAAAATATTAAATAGGACTAAATATTGGGAGCCTGAGGGCAGGGGGAGGGGAGTGTTTGATGGATAAATTAGTTGAAAACCATGTAATTTTTCATTGGGACTAGATCATGATTAGTATCCCCTAGCATGGGTGAATCTAAGATTTTGAAAAGTGGGGTGCAGATGATGTGGCACATCATCACATATAAGACAACACATATTTTTATCCAGTAAAACAGAAACTAAAAGCTTTACTAATATGGTAGGGGCTAACACTATACTATTTAGTTTAAAATCAAAGCAGAAAACCAAATATTACTGGAATGTGCCCTAATTTGCTAGAGTATATATAACAATTAAAAAACCCCACAACAAACTAAGCCAAAATAGTCAAAGGATAGTGTATCATTAGTCCTGTAGAGATTAATATAAATCTCTTATTCAGGTTCATAGAAGTAAAATTAACCTTCTTGAGTGTCTTGATAGTGCCTCCAATACTTCACTGTCAGTTATCTCTACATCTGAGTTAATAGTACTACACTGAGTTAAGGTTTGTAGCTAGAACTAAAAAAGTCTGCAGAGCTGTAAGATAGAAGAGAGACATTATCAGGAATGGTGAACAGACAGCAAGATTGCAGAAGAAAGGACAGTTTAAATAGTGGAACATCAAGACTATTAAAAAGAACAGAGGGTCGTTAACACCGGTGGAGTGGAGAGAGATGAACAGGAATCAGGGAGATGATAAATAAGCATGAAGTAAATTTACTCTCTTAGCACTGACTGATAGAAATACTACTGCCCCCCCTTCCCAGGCAGTTGGTTTTAAAGTTTGGGTGGAGCAGGAATCAAAGTGGGGTGTAACAGCACCACTGGAACTCCCCTGGATCCACCCCTGCCACCTAGGTTAGGGGTACAGCATAGCCATGTTCCACATTCAGGGTACTGGAAGCAGGCTGCCTCTGTGAGCGTGCTGGTGTGTTAAGCTTATGTCAAAATGCTATAGTGGTTTAAAAGGTGTAGTATACTCCTCCAATGTGGTCACCTAGGAGTTTTACCCAAAACATGGGCAATGTAAAGCTAAGATTCTAATGAATCTTCACTTTAACATGCCTCCATTAGTGTTGTGTGTTGGAAGCAGATCTAAGGCTACATATTTGACTTGTCCTGAGCTACCATATTCCCTGTTCCTTCATGGTGTGAACCTACCATAACTGGTCAAGCTCTAGCTTGGAATAAATTATTTGACAAACCGTTGTGACAGGTAGAGTTCTATTTGAATAATGAAAAATTAAATAAATAGGAAGCCCAGCAATATGTTTGTCACCTAATAGTCCAGTCTGTACTGAACTATTAGTCTTCATGTACTGAACAAAGTATTTGACAAATGATTTTCATCCAGATCTCCCTGATGGCATTGAACAAACTTCTGTTTTTATCTTACACTGGTGTAAACCTGGAGTAACTTTACTGATATCAGTGGAATACCACCTTTTTGTACCAGGCTTTAATTTGCCCCTGGGTCTTACTTAAACCTCTGTCAATCGATACAAACTATTTTATCTTTGTAAATTCAGAAGACTTTCAATATTATCTGTTTACATCAGGCCTTTGGGAAGCTGAAAATTAAATTTATATACAACTTTGCAATTCATGACAGAGTCCTGGAATGCTTCTTTGACAATTATGGAAAAAATACCAATAACCTTAGAGATTTGTGACCTTGTTATGTGTGCTCCAAGGAATTGGATTCTGCTTTCAGGTATGCCTCAAGCCAAAACTCAGTTACATAGGGAATGGAAAATTTTGAAAGATGCCACTTATCACAATAATTAGCATAGCTGTTCATAAACTGAAATGTCTATTCCAGAGAAAAATCAGATGTTTAGAAACTCATTTTCAGTCTAAATTGAAACCTAAAGCCAACATTTTGAAAAATCAGGGGAAAAAATGGAACCTTGATTCTTTTTTTTTTCAATAATAGCAATCCATTTCATTAGAAGGTTGAAACACTCTACTATATCAGGTTACATGTAATAGTGCATAAATCTGATTTACCAATATATTTAAATTAACATAAGATTTAAACAAAATGAAATGTAAAAAAGAAAAAGTTTTGATATGACTGAAATTAAAATAGAATATCGAAACAATTTTCTTTGTCTTTAAAATGCCATCAACACTGACATGTTTCTATGAAACATTTTGATTTTGTGGAATATGCACTTTCCATTGGAAAACTGTTCTGTCAGAAAGGTCCTAATCAGACCCAGCTGAAGAGCAGAATTTAGAAAATTAGAATGGTTTGTAGCTCTAAATACTGGATCATAGGCACATTCAAATTGGAGGTGTTTTGCTTTGTTTTCTAGCTCCCCTTCATTTAACAGCCTAGTTAATGATCTGTCAAGCACTGCTACAAGACAGAGCTAAGGGCCTCTGTGGATGGCTCAGGAGCACAGCTGAACAAGGATAGTTGCTTGTCTTACATCTCTAAATGTTATTTATACCTGTTTTGAAGCCAACTTTTATCTGAGGAATTGATCCAATTTATTATTTTTTATTTTCATGCCATTTGAAAAAGTAAAAGGCTAATTGCTATGGGAATTAAACCATTATGGTTCAGGTGGTCATGGAGTAGATCTCTGTTTTGATACTCCAATAGGAATTATACTGATACGTTGTTCTATTTCATGATGAAGTATGGCAGTGTGTTTAATTATACGCATACATAGTTAGACACTGTATGCATATAATTAAACCAGAAAATAACATAAGGGACACAAGTATCAGTCCCACAATTATTACAGTTAGTCAACATCAATTTTCAGTTAGACTTGTAACTTAAATTAGAGAAGGTTCCTAGCCATAGACCTTGCATCAACATCTTGACCCAAACATATCCATAGATTAGGGAGGTTTATATCTGAGGGTTAGGTATGTCCCCATTAGAATAACATTTGGTAAAATAATTATTTTCAGAGTGAGACTTTGGATTGCTCTCCAGCAATAGCCAAGATCCAGGCCAATCCCTTCTGAGAGCAGACACTGTCCCAAGCTAGAATAGTGATTATACTAGCCTTACAAATGAAGTCAGGGAGGGAAAGAGTGAGATGTACATGTTTTTGTTATTCTTTCAGAATATTACATCACAACAGTTGTACAGGGGCATGAAAGAAATTGAGATCTAATTGTCTCAACACAGAGGCCTCATGAATGTCCCATAAGTAAAAATTTTCCAAGTGTTCAACTTGAGACACTTTAGGCCTGGTCCTCTAAGGGTATGAATTCATAGGGCCTGGCTCAGGTTTAGGTGGATGAATTTAAGACACCTAAGCCTGAGTTGGCATCCCTATGTCAAGTGTTCACTGCTTGCCCAAAAGAGGTGTAGGCAGCTGGAGGAAAGTAAGTCAGGAGGGGGTACCAATGGGTCCAGAAAAGTTGTAGATCTAGGGCAGGGCTGGTGGGTCTGTGAAGGGGGGTTGTAGATTGCTTGGTTCAGGAGTTAGCTGCAGGGTGGAGAGGGCTAAGAATTGCCTGTTCATAGTTTGGTGGGGGGAGGCGTAAAAACAGCACAGCTCTGGGTCTGTGGAAAGTGGCTGGGCTGGTTGGATTAATCCCATGCCAGTCTAAAAGTTACTTCTTGTTTGATGAGAACTAATTATAGATTGGGTACACCATTTTTAGGACCACATAAGCTCTGTGACCACGTGCACTTCTGGGCACTTAAAGTGCCCTAACCTAATTCTTTTCCTACAGAGTTCTCAAAGATTCTCACTTATCTTCCATTCAAATATTTTTCTCCTCTATATAGTATTTTATTACACACCCACACATACAATGCAAGCTATATCTTCTACAAACAACAATCAGTGAAAGTTGTGAATTGAATGAAAATATTATTCTAAAGGCTAGTCAATTCATAACTGCCATCTTAAATAAACCTGGGTAACACTGTGTAATGAAGGTTATGAACACCAGAATGCTGAAGCAAGCTAAGACCTGGATACTATGTCATTTCTCTACCGATACAATACATTTTCTATTGTAGTCAATTGCCTCAGGTCTTCAAAATCTCTGCTTACCCATCCTTGGTAATCATGGCAAGTTAATAGCTCTGGTTTGTTAAGATCTGTTCTGCATGATGGAAGGATTTTTTTTTTCTCGGGCTGCCCTAGTTATATTACTCCATAAGTGCAAGTTCAAGTCTTTAAAGGAAAAGGCACACATAGTGGGTGGGAATATAACCTCTTTTGAAAGCTGGAAGAAGGACTACACCTTATTTAAACCTCTGTGAACCTTATTATAGTGGGCACATCCTATTAACCTTTTTCTCTTCTTTCATGAATCTGCATAATAATGTAAAAAGTTAAAAGATCTTATTTGAGGGGTCCACAAATGGGGTGAAGAGTGGGGAAGAGAACAGTAAAAAATAACTGAGCACATACATAGAGATATCAGGAGCTACCACAGTAGCTATTTTTGTGGCAAAAGTAGTTTAAAAGCAGAGGCTAAAAGTTGCTTTTCGTTACATCCAGGGCAAAAAAACAGATGCCCCATGAAACTGAGGACAGACTATGGTTTTCCAGGACACATTCTGCAGTTTTTGTTCAGTTTCTATTCATGTGCACACAAAATCTTGCTAATGCCCCTGGTAGGTGTTAAAATAACTGCACAATGGGATTTTATCCCCAATCCCAATAGCTGTGCATCCAGGTGGACTGTTGGGCATGGGGGGTTTAAATTTCCTGACACGAGCTCCACAAACTCCAACTGCTGGGACCCTACTTAGCAGCTCCAACTAGGCTACAAGGTGAAGGAGTTTAAATTCTTTAGTTGGGGGAGCCGCTTGGCCCAGTTGGAGGCTTGGCGCTGCCCTGGGGACCAGTGCCAATGGTCAGCGAATTGTCAGCACTGAGCTGATTAGAAGCCTGGGGCAGTTTGGGGCTGATTCCGACAATCAACGGATTCAGAAATTGTAGGTTTGATGGTGTGCCATGTCCTTTCCAAAGGTGCTCAGATTAATGAAGTTAATAACATCAGCTGTGGTACATTATCAGGACATGATTTTAAAGCCTTGTAAATTACACATAGATCAGTATAAAGCAGGTCATTAATGCTGTCATAAAGGTAAGTGTATATTTTTAAAATTGACATTTTATTAAAAGAAATAGCTGAGCCTAAACTTCCTCTTTCCTTTTCATCAGAAGTCTAGAAGAAAAGAAGAATTCAGCTAAACAGATGCCTTTTTAAGTGATAAGTAACTGATACAGGGGTGAAAATAGAAACCATTAAACATCTTTAACTACATGGTCACTGCTCTGCCCACGGTAATAATTTTTATCTAGTGAACATGATTATGTGAAGATTTCTGGCAAGACCAAGACTGACTCACCTCCTTTAGACTGTGCTTTAAGTTCTGCTAAAAGTAAAGAGATAGTTAGGACCACATTAATCAAGGTTGGCAATGTCAATTAGAGGTAAAAAAAAAGACATCTTCTCCTTCATAACTTTGTTAACAATTATGGCAATGTACATAAAACCAGAACACAATGGTTACCTCCTCTTTATTGTTGCTATTATTTCCTGCTATTACTTGTACATATCAGATATATTTTTATAGACTCAACCTTTCTATTTCTATAGATTCTTCCTTTCTATGTAGGAAGAATAAAATGTGAAATATAGTAGGAACAGTAATCCAGTGAAAAAACATACTCCAGATAATTTTGTGAGAGTTTCAAGAATTCCCAATGAGTGTTTACACACTAAAATTATTCTTTTTTTTTTAATTAGAGGGGGAAAAATTCTGTAAAACAAGATACCTCAAACAGAAATCTACAGTCTTAAGCAGAAAATCTCCCTTGGTCCCCGAAGCCAGTTCTGGAGTGTGGGTTCCTTGCTGCCTTTGTGGGCTGGATCCAGACTGGGCTGGATCCAGACCCACCTCTGGCCATAGGTCAAGCAGCAGAGGTGTTATCCACTGCCAGTCCCTAAGCCATAGGGATGAATGAATCTGATGCTTGCAACTCTGCTACTGATATGCATCCCCATTGGGGCTCTTTATGCTGGAATTCAGAGGAGGGCCCAGCCATCCATCACCTGGCCCCTGAATTCTTGGCTTTTCCAAGAAACCCAGAGGTCATATAATAGGGCTTCCTGGGCTGGATCTAGCATGCAAGCCATCTTTTTGACACCTCTGGTCTAAAGGGTTAATTTCTTGACTTCAGAGGGCAGGGGCCAGAGATATAATTAGGCACAATGCCTCCACTATTACTGATGGAATATAAGCTCCAGCTACTCTTCCTGAACCTGTTGACCCCCAAACTGCCAGAGGCCTGCTGGTAAGTATTATGGGTGTGTGGCTCTAGTCCAGTGGTTCATGCTTGGGTCACGACCAAAGGATGAGCTGTGCTATGTTCTGGGAGCTCCCAACTCCTGGACCACTGCCACCTCCGCACTCCACTCCCAGTAGTGGGTCATGACAAAAAAAAAGTTGGGAACCACTGCTCTAGTCCCATCTTCTTCCCTTTTTAAAACATTTGAGATAATTATCACTACTGGTGTTAACATGAAGAGAGGCTTAGGGAGGGCAAATCTATGTCTGTGACTGCTCCTAGTCAATTTGCTCCATGTTGCATATCTTTTTGATGACACTGGGGAAATGTCATCCATATAGAAGAAATTCCCCTTCAGAGAGCTCTCAATAGCTCCATGAAGACACTGCTTTCATTTTTATGGGCTGTACTTAAAACAGCCAAAGCCTGCAGGGCTGCCCTACAAACCAACTATTTTGGGTAAAATAAAAAATTACTCTTTGGTGAGCATATAGACATTTTTCACTGCATTTTAATTTATAGATATTGACTTTGCTGATACATGGAGTCCCTAAATGGCAGCAGAGCTCTCATTTGCAGAAGCTTAAAGCTTTTCATCCCTTTTAAAGAAAACCTGAAGAAGTGAAGTGAAGAAGAAATTAAAAGTGCTAGTGGTGGTCTAAGTCTGCTCCATTCACTTGAACACTTCTGTTGATTGTTTGCCAACTTACCTTTCAATCATTCCACTATCCCTACATCTGAATGTCTGATCCCTCTGGCCCTTTCACTAGAATCCCTAAAGCTTCTAATACCTTATTTAAAACAAGCTTGCAGAAACTGTCCCCCATTCTGGCACACAAAAAATGAGTTAATGTCTGGCAAGGCATCTTCTTTCTTCCCAGTAATTCCCATTTCTGGATATAATGTTAAGCTTATGCTTTATACACTAACATGGCAAATATTTTTAAGTGAGTCCTTAGGTCAAATATAGGTTAAAACTGGACTAGCTTTTATTTTACATTTCTACCAAGGTTGTATATAAAAATCAGATTTTGAGAAAGATTCTACAAGAAGGATTATATTTCTTTTGAAAACAAATTATGTGACTTTTAGAAGGGAAGATAGAGACGAGTGATCTTATGTGAAATTCTGAAATTTGAGGTTAAATGAAAAGTTGAATTTCCTTAATTTTCTCACAATGGTAATATTTAATTTCAATTGGTTAAAATGAAATTGAATAAATACTAAACACCATTTATGGATGGTTAGATGCCTTATTGGATCTGTATTTCCAGAACCATTCTCTCCCATGTCCAAGACCCCCTTGGTCACATTTTCCATAATGCACCGATAGGAATTATCCCCAGGGTGTGCACAAGCCCAGCCAGAAAGAAATGAAAGCTTTTCATATTAGGTTGTACAAAAATTATATCTTGCCTTGACTAATGTGCGTATAGGGGCACAGGAGGGGTAGGCAGTAAGACACAAATTCAGCAAACTATTACTTGCATTACTAGCCCTCTCTTTACCATGTTTACATGTGATACATTTGCAATCCCTGTGCTTTCCCAACTTATAAGTCTGCTAGCATTCTTAAGAGCACTATTACAGCCTGCTCTGTCTTTGTACTTGTTAGGAAAACTCACAATGCTGCAACCTCTTATTGACTGGTACCTTTTTTAGAACTCCTTCTGTGTTAATCTGTACTGTATTTCATTAGTTCTCTCCTGGATGCCTTAATGCTAAAGTCTGGGTACAAAGCCATGAAGTGCTTTATAACTTTTGAATATTTTTATAGGTGCTACAAAGATAGTTGCACCCTCAAGTAAATATGCCAGAAGTATTTTCCAAAAGAAAATCATTCCCATAACACTCCAATACTGGTCAAGATAACTTACCCAGGGTGGATCCAGGTTAGGGGAGGGGGTGAACTGGTGCAGCTCTGCCCCCTCTCCCTTTGATTCCTGGTCCACCCAAAGTTAAAAACCAACTGCCTGAGAGTAGCGGCAGCATTTCTCTTGTCAATACGCCAGTCAAATGACTTCCTGGTTCATCTACCTGATTCTTTCCAAAATCTTCATTCCACAGATGCTAGTGACTGTCACTCCTTTTTAATGGTCTTGCTGTTCTACTAATCAAGCTATCTTTTCTTCTGCAATTCTGCTGTCTGTTGCTACTCCTGGTAATATGGCTTGCATTTTACAACTCTGTTGACTGTTTTTAACTCTAGCTAAAACATTAACTCAGATGTAGAAATAACTTTCAGTGAAGTATTGGATGCATTTCCAAGATGCTCAGGAAGGCTAGATTTTGTTTTATGAATTTGAAAAAGTGATGTACATTTAAGTCCAATGATTACAGGATTAGTGAAACATCATCTTTTGTTTATTTTTTCCTAGTTTGTTGTACTTTTATGCATAAAATATAATATAAAAATAAGGTACATTCCAATGAAGTTGCATTTGTTTTAGTTTCAATCTTAAACTGAATAAGATAGCTGTAGCCCTCTAACATATTCGTAAAGCTTCTAGTTTCTTTTTAACTGTAGAAAAATGGGTGTTGTGTTATACGTGATAATGCATGACAGCATCTGTACTAGGGCTGTGTGAGGCTTTGGATAGAGCTTCAATCCGGAGAAGCTTCGGACGCTTTGGGGTCCAAAGCAGCACATCCGGGTTGAAGCGCTGGCCTCATTAGGCTTCCCGAAGTGGTTTGGAGCCACCTCAGAGCTGCCTCGGCGATCCGGCCATAGGGTATAATGGGGAAACAATAAAGTATCTATAACTTTGTTGTGTTTTGTCCGATTTGGATGAAATTTTTAGGGGTGGTAGACTGCAGAGAGGATGAAGCATGCCAAGTTTCAAGAAGATCAGTTTAGAGGTTTGGGGGGAACAGCACCCCAAATACTTGAAAGTAAAACTCATGTCACATCTAGGTGTTACAACATAGCAGGGTGAAAAGTACAGGGGTGGGAGCTTTCACTGAGGCCACAAAGCCTGCCAAGTTTCAAGAAGATCGGTGCAGGGGTTTGGGGGGAAACTGCCCCTCAAGCTGCAGACAAGCAAAACTCATGCCATGGGTGCTTGTGGGACTGTCTCTGCCTTGGGGCGGGGAGGGGAGACACTACTGCATGCCTGGCTGCTAAGCTATTGTGTTACCAGCTACCAATCAATCATGATTCACTCAGAGACCAGGGACTCAGGGACCAGCTCAATACACAGGACCTAGCTACTACATAATGGCTTAACGAGCATCAATTAGCACTACAAAACCAGGCTAAGGCAAGGAAAGAATAAATACAGAGAATCAACTGTCTCAAGACAGACAGTCTTGGCACCAGTTTTGCCTGTCAGCAGTTAGGGGTGCAGGGCCCCAGAACCCCCCTGCACCCATCTCCTCCACAGCTGGCAGGCATTGTGGCCACAGCAGGGGGCACCACCCCCGCCGCTGTTCCCCTCACCCTGCTGCGCCTTTACACACAGTGTCACCTATGTCATGAGTTTTGCTTGTCCACAGCTTGCGGTGCAGTTCCCCCCAAACCCCTGCACCTATCTCCTTGAAACTTGGCAGGCTTTGTGGCCTCAGTAAGAGCTACCATCCCTGCAGTTTTGACCCCACTGTGTTGTAACACACAACCGTGACATGAGTTTGGCTTTCAAAAATTTGGGGTACAGTTCCCCCCAAACCCCTGCACCAATCTTCTTGAAACTTTATAGGTTTTATGCTTTCAGTAGAGACTAGCATCTCTGCAAGTTTCATCCAAATCAGACAAAAAACAACACAGTTATAGATATTTCATTGATTCCCCATTATACCCTAAGGCCAGATCTCCGAGGTGACTCCGAAGCTTTGGAGCCACTTTGGCCGGATCGAGGCAGAAACCCAGTCTGGAGCTCCAGATCGGATCGCGGCCATCTTAAACAGCTGGATCCAAAGCCGGATCGGATCACTGCCGACTCGCACAGGCCTAATCTGTACTCCTCTTTTCAAAATCCTAGATCTGCTATGCATCCATGAACTTGCTCACAAGGAACTGCATGTTATAGCTGATGCCCACACACAATTCCCACTGATATAAAAGGAAAGTTTTATGTGCATAAACATTGTGGGGTTATAGTTTAAGATAACAGGCAAAATCCACCCCTTACTTGATTGAGTGTAGTTTGATTTCAGTGGAAACATATCAAGCTGAATTTGTCCCTACAGTCACATATTCAAAAAATATTTCAAAAGCAGAAAATCAGAATAACATTTGAAAATGCAATTATAAATACAGCGTGTCCAAGTAATTTATCTTTGCAAAGTTGCCATATTCCAAGGGCATTTTCATTTTAGATGTTATTAACCGTGCATGTTAACCTGGTAGTTCAGATTACTGCTTCCAATCCTTGGCATAGACACAAAGAAAATAAATTACTTCTCTGAGAGTTCTTCATCTCTGGATGCCTGTGCTTTTAATTCTTACTTACACTTTCTTTGTTAACAGGCAAACTGGAAACTTTTCCCCAGCTAAGACATAGTCTAGGCTTCATGTTTTGGAACTGATTTTGGAACAGATGATATCACTAACCCTTTAAGCCTGGTAGGGAACTTCATTTTTTACTCTGCTTGGTAAACTAATGATATAATCCACTGCAGCAAAGGAAAATAAAAAAAGAATTTGCTGAGCTCAGGTAAATGAGAGGGAAAAAAAAACATTTTAAACAGGGTTTTTTAAAGATTGCCATATATAAAGTTATATGTATCCATCTTTAAAAAGTGTCCAGTCCTCTCAGCATGATGTGCACGTTTGTGATACTGTTGTTCATATGTATGCAAAAACCTGAAGGCTTGAAGCATGTGGCAGTAGAATCATTGTTTAATGCAGAGTTCTGTTCCAGAGAACCCCATATCAAAAAGATAGTAACAAATCAAGTGATTGTCTCAGAAGAGGAACAAAAGGAGTGGGGAACAGGCCTTGCCTGTTGAGGAGAGCGAAGAACAGAGCATAATTTAAGCTAAGAACAAATGGGAGAAGTACAGGAAAAAGATATAAAATATCAGATTGGTTTAAATATCTAGGACCAGTTATTATTCCTGCATGCAGGTGCAGCAGAATTACACATGCAGGTAGCTGCTCACCAATCTGAGTAACAAAATTACAGTCTAGCCCAAGAAAATGGGGGATCATTTATTATAATAGTAGGGCACAGAGGATAAAGGCAAAGTTTAAATGCAACAAGAGGGAAATTTTCCTGTTATTGAAATCTGTCAACCTGTGGGAAAAGGGAGAAGCTGTAATGGGAGTTCTTGAAACTTAGAAGATTAAACTGGATGAAGTTTTATAGGGAATAATCCTTAATTAGCAAGGAAATGGACTGGAGGATCCCACAGGTTTTATCCATCAGTATTTTTTGTAAGTCTATGAAAATTTAATGATTTCAGATCTAATCCTAGAAAGATGTGTATCTGACAGCTAACACTGAGAATGAAGTTAGAATTTTGCATTAGATAAGTGTAGACTTTTGTACTCTATTATTACAGACTTAGAATATGTTTACTTTTATAGATCAAGTATTATGTACATCAGAAACAAGTGTGGGGAAAAAGCTTCGCTTTGCAACACTGACACCTGAAACTCAATAAAAAAGGGATTAAAGGTTTTAGAGTTCTCATCATCTCTCAAAGTCCTTGTACTTTAATAAAAACAAGAAGGTTTATAACATCTTGTCCTTTATAGATTCATTGTTCTACTTTTTTGTGTTGGTCTGATGTCATTTTTCAATTTGGTTGAAAAAAATCAAGATACTTCTTTTTTCCTGTTTTTCATAGTCTATTATGGTTTGCTTACACTCATGTAAAAAGTACATAGTCATAACAGTAATTCATATAATTGTTCCTCACTAATGGTGACTTATAGCTTATGGATTTTATCCAGTATAAAAATTCCAGCTGTTTAGAAGTCTACAGATACCAGCTGTGCAACCGGCTGACCAAGTAGAAATAAACTGTTCTACTGAAAGAACAAAGGAACAGTAATGATCATGAGAACCAAATCACCCGATATTAGGAAAAATGTTGGTGAGCTAAACTGAGGCAGATCCGTGATTGATGAGGTCTTGATCTTTTTAACCTGGCACTGCCTTTTCCCCTCAACTGGGTTATGCAACAAACAGAAATTCCAATAGTCTGCACTGAATCTCCAAGAAGGAAAAAAGACGGTTCCCAAGTTACCTGACTCATCGGGTGAGGAGTTACTGAAAGGCTCTCTCTGTCCTATAATTTGATTACAGGGAGAGAGGAGGTGGATAAAGCTTTCTCCCACTGATTACCTTTGATCTGCCACAATACAAGGCTTTAGAGACTGGGTTATGTGCTCTGCAGCTGCAAGATGAGGCTGATGAGTGTCAACTGCAGGGGTATGTTATCATGCAATTGCTCTTATGAGAAGAGTTTTTCTTGGTGGTCAGGAGGAGGGGTCCATTATGGAGCCTCAAGTAGTGAAGTCTTCTTCTATCTTGCTCTAGTTCAGTCTGATGACAACCTCAGCCCATAACAGAATTT
Organism: Alligator sinensis; assembly: GCF_000455745.1. Lineage (NCBI taxonomy): Eukaryota > Metazoa > Chordata > Crocodylia > Alligatoridae > Alligator > Alligator sinensis. Next base: position 5,370,860 of record NW_005841854.1, on the reverse strand, counting down.
ATTCAGAGAGGCAGTACCTTTGGGCAATGAAGCCCATTTTAAATAAATGGCCCTCCTCTGGACGGGGTCATTGTGAGTCCCCTGGCGCAGCTTTATGGGCACTCATGGTGCTCTGGAGAGGTGCTGGAGGACTGGAAGAGTGCCAACGTGGTTCCCATCTTCAAAAAGGGGAGGAAAGAGGACCCGGGAAACTATAGGCCAGTCAGTCTTACCTCGATCCTGGGCAAGCTGTTCGAGAAAATTATTCTGGCACACATCCAGGAGGGGCCAGCAGGGAAATGCATGCTCAGGGGCAACCAGCACAGGTTCATCAGCGGCAGGTCATGTCAGACCAACCTGGTGGCCTTCTACGATCAGGTCACTAAATCATTGGATGCAGGGGTAGCAGTGGATATAGTCTTCCTGGACTTCCGGAAGGCTTTCGACACTGTCTCTCACCCCGTTCTCATTAGGAAACTGGGGGACTGTGGCGTAGACACCCACACAGTCCA
>NW_005841854.1:5368320-5369077 GCF_000455745.1 Alligator sinensis | reverse complement strand
AGGGGGTCGGACTAGATGATCTGCCCAGGTCCCTTCCGACCCTAGAAACTATGAAACTATGAAATATCTTCCTTCCTACTATTAAAACACAAGAAAATATATTTGACCTCTATTGGAACATCAGTTCCAAGTAAGGCAAGATGGAAGGTGTGAGCTCACTCTTTGGAAATGAATAGTGTTTGGCAAGATTGCTGGCCCAGTTTTTTCCCCCAGTGGCTAAACTCCTACTGATTTTGATGAAATAAAGATTTAGTCCATCATGAAATTACAGTTAGTACTGGATGGTATCCATGCTAGTTGCTGTAATTATTCTAATGGATAATAGAATAATTATGGCTTTTGCAAATTCAATGAGTGAAGGAAGATTTTTAACAGACATCATAACAAACGGAAAGAGAGAGTCCCTGAATGACACTGCACCTGATTCAGTGTTATACAGGACAACTATAAGTTTAAAGCCAGATAATACTGCAGAAAAACACAGAGAACCATTTGTTAGGATCCTAAATTTATTCAGACTTCATAAATTATATCTCTGTTGTGAATGAAGTGACACTGGTACATACTCAGACTGTGCTTCCCGAGTCACAAGTGACACTCCAATTTACCACCTGAGGCTCTTCAAAAAAAATGTTACTAGGCTGTTCTTGTTACTGTTTGCTACTGCATGAAAATATGCACCTTTCCTTTAATCATAAATAATCCAAGGCATATACTACCTCTATCTTTTAATGGTACAAATACCATAGTTTCTTTT
>NW_005841854.1:5356371-5368289 GCF_000455745.1 Alligator sinensis | reverse complement strand
CCTGCTGAATGTTTTGCCACAGTTCATTTAGGGGTGTGTACATTGTTGCAGCTGTTTGGTAAACATTAACTAGTACATGGCTCCTGGATGCCTGAGGACTAAAAGTCACTAACTTAGGAGCAGCAGGCAATAGAAGACTGCACCTAAACTGGAAGCAATTTGGAAAACAAGTACATTATTGGCATTACCTCTAATTGTCCAAAAATATAGTTATTTCCTAGCAATACAGGGCTAAATTTAAAAAGCAAGAAGGAAATGTGGCATGGGATTTCAAGGTGAAGTCTCCATTGTTTTCTTTACGTGGGAAATATAAAATCTGGAAATAGATATTTGTGTCAGTGACTCATACTAAGACAAAAAAAAAAATCGTCAAAAAAATTCTGTGAATGTGACCCCTCTTATATCTGACAAGCAAAATAAGAACAAAAAAAATCCTCACTACATCCCTTGTCCTAAATTTCCCAAGTCAACCAGAAAAAAGAGGTGTGATATTATTGCTTATCAAGTTCTAAATATAATAAAGACTATTAGCTTTAGCTGGTGTAAAAGCTGCTATGCTCTTTGTGAGGAATTCTGTTTCCTTTCATACACCAAAATGGCATAAACCCAGCTTCATAAGTGACCCTTTTGGGACTGCATGAGTTTATTATCCCTGAAGCAGGGATTGCCCCATTGGAAGTCAGGGTCCAGGCCACAACCCAGGGCCAACTTTCTTACAAAGCAAGAGACCTCTTACTGAGCCCTACACTCTCTTGCTTGTTCACTTCTGCCTTGACTCACATATCTCCCCATCTTGAGGCTTAGGGGTCTAGCTTCAAAAGGAATGAAGAAAGGCCTCGATAATAATAATAATACTGGTGGTTATAGCACTATACTGGGAAGTCAGAGAAACACAAGTTCAAACCCTTTCTTTGCAAATGGAGGTCTAGAACCCAGGTCTGCTGCTTCTTGGGTGAGTGCCCTAACACTCATCTCTTGGGACTAAAATAAGGGATAGACATCCTCCTCTGGCCACTAGATTCAATGTCCACTACATTTTTTTCCTTCCATCTACAATCATGTGACTTATGCAGTCAGAATAACCATGCATACAGAGCCACATACCTGTCCAGTTAGCAAATACCCTATGATGCATTCTCAGTATACGTCTAAGTGGTTATGTGTCCACACTACCTGGGTAATAGAGGGGAACTGAACCAGAAAATGAGCATAAGTACTAAAGGTTACTTACATGTCTGGAAAGCTGATATTTAGGTGAACATAGAAAAATAGGATTCTACCTTTGGCAAATTTGAAAATCTCTTAATTTTATAATAAAAAAGTTGCATGTAATTTCATTTGCTGTAGAAAGTGAATTCTATACCATTATTACCTTGCACTACACAGTGATAATTGATCTATTCTATGGAAAGTGTCGTATTTATTCTTTCTTGGACTTTAAACAAAACATTCACCTATATGAAAAATAACATTAAAAAAAAAGTTTGCAAAAGCATTCCCTACCTCAATTATCAATACTAACAGAAGTTATTTGCAAATAGAAGAAATGCATAGAGAGAAAAAGCATATCCAAGCAAATATTGATGGCTTTTATAGCAACAGTAACTGCTTTCACGTACTAGTTAGTAGTAAATTTGCAAAGAATTTCAAGGTGTCCAAACCAAGACGTTAATACATGCAATATAAAAGTGCATTGCTTTTTTTATTTCACTCCCTCTTGCAAAGTTGTCAAAAGAATGGAAGTAAAGTGGCAGTGAATTGCATTAGACCTCTAACATCACCATAAACTGGAATAACATAAAATAGAAAAATCTGTGATGAGCAGATGTCATTTACTGGTAGAGATTTAAGAACAAACAAAAAGTAAAAATCTTGAAAGGAACACTGACTTACAGCTAAAGTCAGTCATTGATGGTCTGTGGCTGAAGCTGGAACTAGGATTCTGATCTACAAGGTAAATCATGTTGCTAGACTTCAGAAATGAATCTTAGAATCTATTGACACCTCACTTAAGATCTGCTGTTATTTTCAATAACACCCACACAAATAAGTATCAGTATATTGGTGTAACTGAGAGCACAATAAAGCCATCATAGCTGAAGAAATTGAAGTGTAATACCGCACTACTCCTTTCTCACAACAGTCAAGATAAAATGATAAAACAATTACTCTTTTTAACAAAACTGTTAGAGAGGCAAAAAGAAGAGTGTAGGATAACTAATTTAAGATGATAGTTCATAACCAAAGCCTCCTCACATACTTTAATCTTCAGTATCCTTTTATCCTATGCATTTGAACTTGCTGTATCAGTTTTATGGAGCACATAACCCAATCAGTCACAGATGACCATGTTCCTTGTCCTGTTCTTTTTTGAAGTGTTTCCTATACATCACCCTTTCTCTTCATACCATATGATCCGCAGGGAAGGCAGGTCATAACACCAAGCCATTGCATCCAGAACATTGCCAGCCTTTTCTCCTGAGATTTAATTGCCCTAAGGACAGTGCCTTTTTACATTAGTCACAGGCTTGTATTCTGTGCTTTACTTCTTCCCATGTCCTCAGGATAACCCATGTTTATCTCTCAAACAGATACTCAATGCTAGATAAAAGTAAGAGGATACAGCTTCTACCATACTGCATGGGCAAGGTGGTGATGTTTCATCTGTCTCTTGTGTTTATATAACTCCAATCACCATAATATCTAGGCACATTTTTGATTCTATGAATCCCAAAGTAATAAAGATTAAAGCAGGAAGATGTTTTGATCAATGGCCCAATAACCCTTTAGAAATATGTGCATGATAGTGGTGGAAATGCTAGCAGAACCCCTAGAAATTCTAAAGTGTAAACATAAATCAGTTTAAGTGACCAGAAACTGGTTTAAACCTGTAACAGAACAGAGGTTCAGTGCACATAAACCAGTTTTAAAATGGCTTAAACCAGTTTAAGATAAATTTGGTTGAATGTAGTATATCAGACTTAACTGATTTAGGTCAAACCACTTTATGAAACTTCTATCTCAGACTCCTTCCTGGTTCAAGTTAAATCAGAGTCCCCCATCATCCCAGCATGCTTTTCAGCCCTGGGCTGGGCTAGGTTATCAGCCTCCAGAAAGCAGGGCTGGCTCTGCCTCTCTGCTCCCTAGCTAGAGCAGTGAGGGCTGCCTGTACCTTCCAACTTATTGGAGAGAATCTCATGGGAAACAATAAGGACTTGCTGAAGTCTAGGTAGATGATGTCAACCACATGTCCCATATCCAGCTTGTTAGTTACCTGGTCATAGAAGGACACCAGGTTTTGTTAGGCATGACCTCCCCTCAACAAAGCCATGCTGGTTGTTTCTTAATATCTTGCCAGTTATGAGCTTGTGGTTGATGGCCTCCTTGACAATTTTTTGGAAGATTTTTCCTAGGACTGAAGTCAGACTGACCAGTCTATAGTTGGCACGGTCATCCAAAATTTCAAAATGTAATATTTTCCTGTGTGTAGAGGGCTAGCACAAAGCTTGTGCATCATGTAAAGTCCTCAATTAGACTTAAATGCTTTAATAGGACTATGCTGCAATTCTCCACAGGAGTCTATGGGCCTTCTTACACATTACACTGTGAGTCACACAAATGCTGATTGGCTTAATGATGACGTTCAGTCACACCTTCAATTTCAAGTGGCACATATGTAGGGAGAAGCCACACCTTGATGGAACAGGAGTTGGGTTATGAAGATCAAGCAATAATTCTGCCTCGGAGTGGTGCAACTTTGACCCATGTAACGAGTGCTTTATGCCACTTAAAGGTGTTAAGGTGCAGACAATCCAGGGGTTAAGAGCTCCAGAAACTGCCCCAAATTAACATGTAACAAGGCCCTGTGTCATTTTAAGGAACAATTTCCCTAAAGCACTGCCTGAATAGACTTTATGCTAGCTACAGTACATAGAATATGTCAATTCTTTGTAATAATAGCTTTTATTCAGTTATTTTCATCCTCATAAATTGTATTTAAGCAGATTACTTAATTTATGTTTATAAAGTACTTTGAGTGTCTTAGATTAAAAGGCTCTGTACAAGACTAAAATATCTGCATGAGAGCTGGTTGAAAAACATGAAAAATGTTTACAGTTTTTTATTCCCAATAGTATTCAATAAAATGTTCAAACTATGTATAATTATTACTGTTTGTGGCTAAAAAACCTCACTTTGTTCTCAATAATTACCTATTATTAAAAAAAAAATGCATTCAGAACACATCATGTTCCTTCAGAACAAGAGGGTGTTCCCTTTGTTGTTTTAGGATCCTGAATTATAATAGTGACTTCTGTAAGTGGTATTTTATTTAGGATCTGTCTCTTATTCTTGAGTATCTGAAAGAACAGTGCTGGCAACAGATGTTGAATCTTGTTTAATGGAAATACAACTGTATGTTTTCACTCACACACAAAAGCTGAGCTATTTCACTGAAGAAAAACCGGTATGGCTTGCCTAGAATGCATCGCATCATTAATCCATGTGATTTGGCTTTATATTTTCACTTAAATAATAATTAAAAAAAAAAAAAGAATGAGGGAGACAGAAATTTCTTTATCTCCATAGACTTGAACAGAATTTTTTAGAGCACCCTTGAGAAGCACCAAAAATACAGCCGGAGTTCATGTAAAGCAACTTAAAATATGGCTTGATATATAGCCCAATAGGGCAAGCCAAGTGGCTTTCCATTGTTTTTGATTAAACCACTTGCCTAAGCACAAAATGATTTGAAAAGCAATATAGTGAGTCAGGGCCCTCCCTATATGCTGTCCATTAATGTGCCAATGTACCTATATGTATAGCCTAGTTTCCTACCTGCAAACATGCTCTATATTGGATTAGAGCAGCTCTTGCTAGTAATGGACCTCTCCTGCTGAAATCTGTCAGATTGCTTCAACAAAATGAAATATTCTGATATGCATTGAAGTGACCTGAAAAATTCTGACCAGAACACTGCAAGAAGTCTAGTGGCACAAGGACTCCAAAGTGGGGTTGTCTCTTCAGTTTACAACTGGGACTGACACTATTAACAGAGCTAAGGGAGCTATATGTAAGCACTTACTGAATCCTCTGTTCTCTTTTAAAAAGTGAAGGAAACTGAACATGTCCTTTTTGACTTGGTCTTACGAGTCAACATTAGACATCCGTAAATGTAGATTTCAATTGTGGAAAGTAATAAGAACTGATGAATCAGTTTAACTTCACCACAAACATGTCACCGTCGTTACCACCCACGTCCCTCTTCCACCACAAGCAACACCACAAGAAAGGTTGACAAAAAATGCTAAACTGTTTATACATTAACTTTTTTCCTTTTCCTCTTCCTGTACCCATGCATTTCTGGGTTACTATCATGCTCAGAAGCAGGAGGCCTGAATGTTGCAGACTTGGTACTTTGGTGGTCCTGACCTGCTTATTAGTAGGGAGTTGACTTCCTCACCACTAATTCCATTCTTGTTACCTCATCATGATTATGATGATTTCTATCAAAGGAACCAACTATGTATTCTTAGCTAAGCTCCAATACCTTTGCAGAAGAACATACCATAAGGTCTGAAACGGTTAATACTTTATTAGTTACTGGTTTGAACTTACCACAAAATTGTTGTAGGAGCTATAATCAGACCCTCAACATATTTGAGTGGTTTTCTGATGCTGGGTTAGTTCAACCTAAGTGGTAATGGGCCTTGTTGCACAGGACACTTAGTAGGCGTGTCTACAAGAGATGCTACGTCACCGTAGTGATGAGCTATGGTGATGTAGCTCGTTGTTACAGTGACAGCGCTGGCGGGCACCAACTGTGATGCTGCTGCTACTGTGCAGTAGGGCCAAAAATGACCCATGTGCCACTAGGACTGTGCAGTACTGGTAGGTACTAAGCTGTCATTTAATACTTGCTACAGCAAGTACTAAATGACTGCACAGTACCAACTGCTCAGTCAGTGGCATGTATAGCTGCACCCAGCATGTATTAAATCTGGATGGTATTAAAGTTAGTACATGTTTTGGGAAGTCACATAGTAATTTTTACTAACAGCCACAGCTTACTGATTGTTGGTCCCAGCACCAAAACCCTCTGGGCTGCAGACACCCAGCTTTCAATTTGATCATGGAGGAACTTGACAAGTGAAAGATCCAGGATTCTTCCTCCTGACATGTGTTTGCTTTCCTCATCCTAACTGGAGGCTCTTAGAGCAGAGGGGTCCCTGGTTGATGTTGTGGCTGAGTGAGGACCACAAATTCCTCATATTGCCTCTGCACAGTATTCTGACGATAGCTGTACATATATTTCTTAATGTACTCGGGAGATGCCTCTTATGCAAAAATTCAGAGTTGTGCTACGATATGAGCTTATTTAGCGTGTGATGAACTGCTTGCATGTGAAGTCCCCCCTTCACATTTTAAATGAATTTAACATATATGTAATACATGACATGGCCCTACAATGTCTGAAAACCAGCCATTAAGATTAATAGACTTGTGCTGACACAAAGTCCTCTAACTTCTCTTTAAATGTGAGATTAAGTTATCCAGGAAGAAAGCCTAGAAATGCTTACCTGTAACAGGTATACGCTACTATCACACATATATGTGAATATCCATTAATTTCATTGTATTTGAATGCTACACTAAATTTTACTTCATCTGGAGTAAAGCTTTAAGATATTATGCTAATTTTCAGGTACTGAAATGCTGTGAATCAATTTCTGTACTCAATTACACCAGTGTTAATCTGGGATAACCTCAGTGAAACCCCCAAATTTGTACATATACTAAAATATAGCTGCATTAATTTTTCCTTACTTTTATCTATCCTATAAAGACTAAAAAAGACCAGAGGAAATAAATTAATCATATCCAAGATGTAACTTTACCATACAGTTCTGGAAAATCTGCCATTTGCGGTATTGGAAGACCTGCTTATTTTTTTCCCTTGCCTGGAGGACATTCAGCAGGTGAACATGTTTAAAGCTTCTTGGTAGGTATCATTCTAATATGACCAAACTTTAAACAAGTCAAAGTGAACATGAAAAAAATTATACCTATAGCATCATTGCATGTACACCTCAGCATTTAGTTTGAATACTTCAGAATAGCTGCTAAAATTCCTGAATCATAATACATTATTTCAACTGATTTGCTCCCAGTTACATCCAACATAAATTTGGCCCATCGTATCAATGTCCATTACCTGAGTTAAGATTACAATCTAGACTGTGTTGAATTTTAAAAAAAACGCTGTACTTTAAAATACATCACACTGTCACAGAGCACTGAGGTGCCCTGCTCCCAAAGAGGGGGAAAACTGCTAGGGAGGAAGCCCTAGCAGGGAATAAGGAGCCCAGCCGTGGGCAGGCAGGGCAACCAGGGAAGGTCAGCTGACCAGAAGGGGCAGGGCCTGGCTCCCTTATAAGCCCTAGGGACTGGGGCCAGAGGCAGTTACCTGCCAGCTGCCAAAGAGGAAGGAGCTCTCTGCCATGGGAGACAGGAAAAGCCTGATACAGGAGCAGCATCCAACACTGCTGAGAGTTAAAGGGTCACTGGTAGGACCGAATGTTGTTAGAGCCGGGTGGCTTCTGTTTATGTTATAGCCGAAGGGCTTGCGTTTATGTTGTTGTTTGTGACCGGTGGTTTGGGAGAGGCTATTAGGGGATGGAGGAGGCCTCATAGAGGACTCACAGAGGAGTGTGAGGACCCCAGTGCCAGTGAGGGTGCAGCATTCGGGGTGCATAGACCCCAGCCCTAGAGAAGGGCAGTTGAGAATCCCCAGAGAGGGGGCAGTACTGAGAATCCCCAGTGAGGGCATGGTGAGCCCCAGAGAGGGGGCGGCCTTTTTGAGAAGCCCAGTGCAGGCATGTTGAGCCCAGAGAGGGTGGCTTGATAGAGAAGGCCCCGAGAGAGGGCAGCAGTATTGAGAAGTGCCCTGAGAGGGGGCGAAAGGCCAGAGAGGGGACAGTTGCCAAGGAGCCCCAGAGGAGGGGGCATTATTGGGGAGCCCCAGAGAGGGGGTGGCATGACTGAGGAGGCTCAGAGAGGACAAAAAAGGGACCAGATCATAATTAGAATGAGACATAACATCTATTCCATCAGCGAGGTGTAGACTGCGGTGTAGGGGAGGAAACGGAGCCACAGATAGCGCCCCCAGGCCGCAGGGCGGTACAAGGGCAGCTTCCCACTAAGTAACACCAATTAATCAATTAACAACAAGGCATAGCAGGAGAGTAGGCGGGCGGCTTCCCCAGGAACAGGTGTGCGGGCCACGTTTAGGTTGGCCCAGGTTGTAGAGCGGGCACACACACAAATCAATAATGTGCAATTGACATCAAATTCTACCTGGGACCTTCTGTAATCTGGTTTCATAGATTTCATAGATTTCATAGACATTAGGGCTGGAAGGGACCTCGGAAGATCATCGAGTCCAGCCCCCTGCCCAAAGGGCAGGAAGTCAGCTGGGGTCATAGGATCCCAGCAAGATAAGCATCCAGTTTCATCTTGAAGGTGTTCAATGAAGGCGCTTGAACCACCTCCGGTGGCAGGCTGTTCCAGACCTTGGGGGCTCGGACAGTAAAGAAGTTCTTCCTTATGTCCAGCCTGAAACGATCTTGAAGTAGTTTGTGACCATTCAACCTCGTCATCCCTTGGGGCGCTCTGGTGAACAAACGTTCCCCCAGATACTGGTGGTCACCCCTGATAAACTTGTAGGTGGCCATCAGATCACCCCTGAGCCTGCGCTTTTTCAGGCTAAAGAGCCCCACGGCTCTCAGCCTGTCATCGTAGGGTCTGCTTCCCTGACCTCTGATCATGCACGTGGCTCTTCTCTGGACTCTCTCAAGCTTCTCCACATCCTTTTTGAATTGAAGTTTGGAGAAGTTTGGAGCCCAAAACTGGACACAGTACTCCAGCTGCGGCCTCACTAAGGCCGAGTACAGGGGGAGAATGACGTCCCGGGATTTGCTTGAGAACCATCTATGGATGCAAGCCAGCGTTTTGGTCACTTTACTAGCCGCCGCATCACATTGCAGGCTCATGTTCATCTTGTGGTCAATGATGACCCCCAAGTCTCTTTCTTCCATAGTGCTAGCCAACATAGCACTGCTGAGCCTATAAGGATGCGGTGGGTTTTTTTCCCCCCAAGGTGGAGAACCTTGCATTTATCGGCGTCGAACCCCATCAGATTCTCGTCCGCCCACTTGCTGAGCCTGTCCAGGTCAGCCTGGATAACCTGCCTGTCTTCTGGTGTGGATGCTTTGCCCCAAAGTTTGGTGTCATCGGCGAACTTGGCCAGTCCGCTTCTGACTCCAGTGTCCACATCATTAATGAAGATGTTGAACAGTATGGGTCCAAGGACAGAGCCTTGGGGGACCCCACTGGTCACAGGACACCACGATGAGTGACTTCCATCGATTACTACCCTCTGGGTCCGACCCCGGAGCCAATTTTCCAGCCAGCGGATCGTGGAGGACCCAAGGCGACAATTGGCCAGTTTCTCCAAGAGGCGATCATGGGACACCAGATCGAAGGCTTTTTTGAAGTCAAGATATATGACATCAATCTCTTCTCCCTTGTCCAGGTGATAGGTCACCTGGTCGTAGAAGGAAATGAGATTGGTCAAGCAAGACCTACCCGCAACAAACCCGTGCTGGCTATCCCTTAAGATGTTGGCGTCGGCCAGTCCATTAAGGATGGCCTCTTTAATAAACTTTTCTAAGATCTTCCCCGGGATAGAAGTCAGGCTGATGGGCCTATAGTTAGCCGGATCCACTTTCCTCCCTTTCTTGAAGATAGGCACCACATTGGCCTTCTTCCAGTCTTCGGGCACTACACCAGAGCGCCAAGAGTTTTCAAAGATCCGTGCTAGAGGCTGGGCTATGATGCTCGCCAGCTCCTTGAGTACCCTGGGGTGAAGATTGTCAGGGCCAGCTGACTTGAAGGTATCCAGCTTCTCAAGATGTTCCTTCAGAAAGTCAGCATTAATGGAGGGCAGGGGATCACCCTCACCCGGACTTCCCGGCCCTGTAGCGGGCATGGGCGTCCCATGGGACTGATGAAAGACTGACGTAAAGTACCTATTTAATAGGTTGGCTTTTATGCCTATTTTTTATAGGAAGATGCCTATATGACCTCTACACTGTATCTCATTGACCTCTGCACCGTCCACTGAGGTGACCTGCAATTTGTTCCCAACTTTGCTACTGACTCCTTGAGCTAGATTCTTTTCTACCTATTAGGCACCTAAAGTGAACAAAGGCCATGTACAGATATTCAGTTTCTACCAGGAGAATTACTGTTCATTCAGTAGAAACCAGTGAGCTGATGTTCAACCTTTTTCTTCCAGAGCGAAAATAACTTCTCCAGGAGAAAAATATCCAAGCTATAATAAGGGAAAAGTTGCTCCTAGGAGTGTTTATCTCGGGACAGTGAACATCTGTGCACTTTTCCCTGGCTTACTTCATTCTGGGGACCACAAGGAGCGGCAGTGGGGGAAAGGCTCCCTTGCCTTACAGAGACCATGTTCATCCTGGTCTGGAGATGACATAGAGGGCAACTGCTCCCACTCTTCTTATTGACCAGGAGGGGAAGAACGCTTCCCACCTTCTTCTCACTTAGGAATTCCCAGTATAAGAAGGAGGCAGGGGCTTTGCTGCACTGCTCCTTCCAGTCAGCTGCTGGACATTGGGAGCCAAGTAAGTATATGGAGCACTGAACTCCTTGTTTGCTTCTTACATCCAAGTCCTTGGTGTGAGAAGAAGGCAAGATCACCCTAGTATCAAGAACATGCAAGTTGCATCTTAAACATCTGTATTGCTCCCTCTCTTGGAATAATTTCTCACTATAGATATTTTAGACACCTAAGCATGAACCTACTTAATGCTGGTCAAAAAGCCATTTAAGCTAAAAGGTAGATGGGTCCTCCTCCTCAGCTCTGCTTTTTATGATTTAGTTTCAAAGCCAAGGCAATGGCATGTGTAACCAGCAGGCCTTAAGGATGGCCACCTTGTCCCAGTCCCCCCAGTGGTCACCTGGGTTCTCCTCTGCCCCCCCCACACCTGCCTCAATGAATTCTCAGGGGTCCACCTTACTGTCTCATCTGCCACGTCTTGATGTTGAAGTTAAACACCTGCCCTTAAAGATCAGTGGGATCAGTACCCTTTTCTGCCTGGCTTCTCTTCAGGCTGAACTGGGCCTGCTTGATTTGGAGCCCTGCTGTACTACACACTCTGCCAGAAGGGTATTGTCTTGAAGGGATCCCTGTGGTCCCCCTTATACCACTTTGCACATCAGGTCTTAAATCTTTGTTGAGCTTTGACCCCCCAGCCTTGTCCCCCTTGCTGTAGATAGGCTCCTCAGCCCCAGATCCACTGTTCCAGGACCCTAGACTCTTGGGGCCCCAGCTCCAGGTCACCCTCCTACTCTCCGAGCCCCTCAGCTCTGGCCTTCTCTTCCTGGACTCTGGCCTTGTGCCCTCAGTTTGTTCAGTTTCCAGCCTTCTCTCGCCCTCCTGTCCCCCATGGGGTGTGGGCCTGCGCCACAGTCTATTTTGTTGCAGGTTCAGATTCTTGGTTTGCAGCTTGGTCCTCCCACAATGATAGCAATGCAGTCCTAGTGGTGCCTGCAGCCTCCAAGTCTCTCTTTACAGCCACTGCCCATCCTCTGGTTTTAAACATGAACACAGGTCTAAGCAAAAACTGCTTCCAAACTAAAATCCTTTCCCCCAAACTCAGGCTGGGTCGTACCATGGTAACAAATGTATCTATAGCCAAAATAACTTAGCTTCAATGTCTAGTGCTGCTGGGGCTTCCTTGCAGCACCCACGTTGACCCACCCCAGTTTGGAGATGCTCTGCCCTGGCAGATCAGAGACAGGCTGCCTCTTCAGCCAGGGTCCTAGCCCTATGA
>NW_005841854.1:5353371-5355451 GCF_000455745.1 Alligator sinensis | reverse complement strand
CCCCCAACGGGCTTAGTTTAAAGCCCGGTGGAGTAGGTCAGCCAGTCTGGCTGAGAAGAGCCTCCTCCCTAGGGGAGAGAGGTGGAGGCCATCTCTTCCCAGCAGCTCGCTGCCTCTCTCGCCAAAGAGCGGGCTGTGGTCATGAAAGCCAAAGCCTTCCTGAAGACACCAGCGCTGCAGTCTTTGGTTGACCACATAGATCCACCTGTCCCTTCTCAGCCCATAGCCTGAGACTGGGAGGATCGACGAGAACACCACCTGTGCCCCTAGACCCTTAAGCCCCACTCCCAAATCCCTGTAGCGCCTCATGACCTGGCTGGGAGTGCTCCGAGCAGTGTCATTGGTGCCCACATGAATAAGGAGCATGGGATAGTGGTCTGTGGGCTGAGGCTCCAGACCTGCCTCCCTTTTACCAAACTTGATTTTGGTCTGCTTCTCTGCCATTTCCTTGTTGATTTTTTTTCAACTGTCATCTCAAGCTCAGAGCTAAACCAAATCTCTTAATCTCCCCTCCTTCCTTCTGCAATCATTATGGACCTTGCTACTGGCCTTCCTACCACTTAATATCATTACTTGGGTATCATCTTCAATTCGCATTTCTTTCTAAATTCTTACATCCAACAAAATCTAGTTGTTTCCTTAGGCCTAATGTCTTTAAGAAATGGATTTTATGGTGTATTAAAACTTTGATTGCAGCTCTAATTTATCTTGCATTTCATATACATTTGTACAATCTGAAAAGCCTGAACAATGCAGAGTTAATGCAGCTATCCTGCTTCTAGTACCCAAACTAGCTAATTAAAACATGGCTTTGCTATTTTTTCATAGCTATGTATTGAACTGTGTAGGCATATCCTTAATTACCACAGTATTTTTGACCCTGACAAGCATTATCATGCCCATCCTGAATGCTGCTGCAAAGAACTTCTTCACAGTTCGTTGCTTTGACCACTACATCACCCTTCTTTTCACATCCCTCCACTGGTTCCATTTTTGCTATTGCATCAGTCATAACCTACTTGTCCTCATTGTCAAGGCCCTTCATGATTTTTTCCCTATTCTACTCATCTCTCATTCACTACTAACAAAGTCATGCCCTGCCTTTGAACAACACGTCATGCCATTTTCCCTCACCTATTTGTTTAATTTTCAAACATATACTTTCTTTGTTTCTCCCATCCCAATCCTCATGCCTGGGATAAAATCCCTGTAAATTACTAAAAGGTTACCCATCATCCTCTTAACTGTCTAAAAATTCTTTGGTATAATACCATGAAATATTTAACAATAGTTAAGTTGATACTTATGTCCCTGTTACTGGCTAATACATACTCTTCCTACTGCATGTAGGATACATGCAGGTGTCACAACCCAAAGGGTGTGATTTTTTTGTTTTTGTGTGCGCTTCGGCACTGCTAAATTGTCCCCGCTAAATTGCAGCTTCTTTGCACAGTGGAGTTTTCTGTTGCAAAAGAGAACCCCGGTGCAAGGGAGAACTTCCCGCCTATTTGAAGCTTTCTTTGCAGGGTACATTTCTTTGTTGCAGCACGAAGATGCTCGTTGCAAAGAGTTCCCACCATTTGTATGCTAATTCGAGTCCCATTATTGGCCAGTTCTAAATTATTCACACGTGGCGGCTAGTGATTGGCTTGCTAGCCGTATAAGAGGCTTGAGTGGTTTCCGCCCAAGTTGGAGGACTCCACGAACAAGGGAGGAGGAGACTTCACGCTGTGTGAAGATCTCTAAGCGCTGCGGATCCTTATGGACCCAGTGCATTTAAAGCAGGCAACAGAGGTCTGATCAACCTCTAGCCTCTCCCCATCGCCGAGCGCAACCCAGATGTATCCCTTCCCGCGCGCAAAAGAACTGGACCCATGGAGCCTAGCAAACTCCGTGTGAATGAGTGAGCAGAGGAACCCACGGAGCCTAGCAAACTTCGTATGAGTTTATTCAGAGCTCTTCCGGACGAGTACTTTCTTCGGCTGACACGATGAGTTCGCGTGTTCAGAGCCTTCAGCCGGATTGGGCTAGAGTTCACGAGTTTAGAACTCTTGTCCGCTTCTCTTCTTTCCTCTCTGTA
>NW_005841854.1:5336670-5352523 GCF_000455745.1 Alligator sinensis | reverse complement strand
TGGCTTGCTAGCCGTATAAGAGGCTTGAGTGGTTTCTGCCCAAGTTGGAGGACTCCACGAACAAGGGAGGAGGAGACGTCACGCTGTGTGAAGATCTCTAAGCGCTGCGGATCCTTACGGGCCCAGTGCATTTAAAGCAGGCAACAGAGGTCTGATCAACCTCTAGCCTCTCCCCGTTGCCAAGCGCAACCCAGATGTATCCCTTCCCGTGCGCACAAGAACTGGACCCACGGAGCCCCCACGAAGCCTAGCAAACTCCGTGTGAATGAGTGAGCAGAGGAACCCATGGAGCCTAGCAAACTTCGTATGAGTTTATTCAGAGCTCTTCCGGACGAGTACTTTCTTCGGCTGACACGATGAGTTCGCGTGTTCAGAGCCTTCAGCCGGATTGGGCTAGAGTTCACGAGTTTAGAACTCTTGTCCGCTTCTCTTCTTTCCTCTCTGTAACCGCAATTTAAGCAAGTTTTCCAGCCTACACCACTGCCATCTCGGTGTAAGTAAACAATCTTTTAAACTACCGTTACGTGTCCGTGCCTAATTCCAGCTCGAAGGCCTTCCCTCTCCGCCCCGGCATGCCCGGGCTGCTGGCCACAGCCCGCGTGCAGTGTAAAAAGGGCTTGGGTCGCTCCCAGCCCGCACAGCAGGTATTACATTTAGATTAATTTACCCAGGGTTAGGCTGATCTAAATGCCTAGGAGTGCAGGCATACAGAAGGCTTAAATCAACCCAACAATGGCATGCCTGATTTAAGTTCACCTCAGGACATGCACTAGCTTGGATCGAGATTGAGTTAACTCAATCTAAGAAAGGATTAATTTGATCTTCCAAATGTGTATGCATTTGCAATGCAACTCCAGGGCTAGGAAACCCCAGCCATGTACCCCCATCCCAGAAGCTATTTTTACTGGGCTATTTTTAGCTCCTGACCTCCAACCTGTCACAACCAAATTAATCAGTGCCCATGTCACTTGCAAGAGATACCATTCAGACCATCATCTGATCAACTAAGGGTTAAAACAAAATCCTGGCAGAGAGCTGTATATAATTTATGCCCACGTCACAAAACAAAACTTAAGACTGGTCGGGGTGAAGGGGGATACCCCTGCCATAAATCCCTGCAATAAAACCCGGAGGGAGAACTGTAGGTAATTGGTCAGCTAAAATAAAAAGCGAGGGGAAACTGTATATAATTGGTCAAGAAACAAGCGTAAGTACCTCACACGTAACATACTAGAAACCTAACCCACTACCTTGTAACCTGATAGCAACCTGAAAGCACAAAGAACTGCTGCTTGCCAGAAAAATAAAGATTCCACTGAGCAGTTCATCATTGGGTATCTCTGAGAGACACCTCTGTCTATAAATAGTTTAGCAACTTCCGCCCAAGTCGGAGAAAACTCTGGGAGACCTCTGCAGGAATCTCTAAGGAGAAACCTAAGATCATCATCAGAGTAAATTGACAGTCTGATCAGCTGTCAATAGCTTCCCGTCAGCATAATATTGACGTATCAAAGCCCTGCAGGCACGATAGCTCGTTCCCGGCGCCACGTCTGTCATTGTTAGCTGTAACCCGAAACTGTACGCTTGATCATAATCATTGTATTGTTAACTGCAACCTGAAACCATACGCTTGATTATAATCGCTATAACCGGAAAACTGCAACGGAACAAAGGCTCAGCCTGCGTCGCGCGTCACTATCTGAGCGACGTAAGTAAACAAATTCCTGTAACCAACACGCGTCTGTGCGTGGTTAATTTCACCCATCCATCACTACCCGACTGTCAGGTGGAAGTTTTACTGCTCCGGCGGTGGGGGGGTCAGCAAGCAGCTGCCGGCGCTGTTCTGATCTCCGACACAACTCAAGTGCGCAACCCACCCACCCAACAGACCTACCAACCCCTCCCCTCCGTAGACGCAGAAGCCCCTCTGATCTCCCCCCTCAGACCTGCTAACTGCCCATGAACCAGTCCACCCCTTTCCTAAGCCTAGTTACTTACACCAGTTTCACGATGCAGCTCCCAGAAGCAATGAACAGCTGTACATACCCTTGGGCTGCTTTGCTGTGCCATAGTGAGATACAGGATACTAGACAGACCTGTGGTCCAATCCAATTTGGCATCTCTTTTAGATTAAGCCAAAGTGAAACTGTTTCATTTGCCTGTACCAGAAAGTATTATTATACAGTCTACTCCTGCACTGCACTCTTTTGGCAGATAGGGAACTACCCAACATACATGATGGCTGATTAGTCCTTCAAGCTGTGGGTCTGAGTGCTTTTCTTTTCCTAGTGATTTCTGCTGCTGCAGCCATTACACAACTAATCTGCACAGCAAAAGAGACTAAAATAGATTAACTGAAGAACTGTATCTGCCAGCATACTACACAAAGCATTATTAAAATGCAAACACTTAGTTACATGCTGGGCAGGCCTCATCGAATAACATGGTAACAAGCCTTAATGAGGTGCAAACAACTGAGTCATGCTGTTCCTGCATGGATTACTTGGCGTGCTTAAATTGGCATTATTGCATCTAATCTAGAAACTAGGATTTTGCAAATGCCTTGCACCATTTGTACAATTTAAACGGCTGCCTGTGTTACCTGGAGATAACTTAAGAGAATTCCCATATCTCTGAGTGGATGGAATCGAATTGTGAAAATCACATATAGTCGAAGATAAAAGTTACGGTTTTCAGGCTATTTCCATTATACTTCTGTTTTCATCTGGAGACCTTTCATCTTTAAAAAGATGTAAATATAATGCCTGATATTAAAACAAAAAGGAGTAAACAAAATAAAATAAATCGTTCTTATATTTCTAGCTCATACTGTATTAAGTATAGTATCAATTGATAAATCATTTCTGAGTTTCTAAAGCACTTTTTTGTTTTAAAATAAAGATGTTTTATTTTAAGGTTTGACATTCAATCTTCTATCTGTACTACACTTTGATATGCTTTATATTTAATGAATACTAATTATTTGGCAAGAGTTCCCCCCTCCCCAATAAACACACACATAGACCAATGTACAAGAATGCCAGTTTAGTTGTGTTTTTTGTTATTATGTACACATGAATGGTTTAAGGGCAGAAAATGTTTAAATTTGGGTTCATTTTTTTAACTCAATGTAATTTTAAATTACGTGCTATTTCCATTCCAAGATGAACTTTTCATAGGTCATCATATCATTCCTGCATAATACAATACACACATGAAAGTTTGTATGGAACCTTTAGGTTCTTGACAATATACAAGTAGACCACTTCAGTTGGGACTTGAATCCTTTTTGTGCAGCTTGCAGACCATTAATCTCTAGCCTTTGGGTTAAAGACTGAGTAGTTGACATTAACTTGTCCTTTTTTTCTTTTCTATTTGTCAACCATGAAATGAAGACAAATCCCAAAAAGGAACAGAAAACATATGTGGTTATTTTCATGGATACTGGTGTCCTTCCATTACAGTATACCTTTCTTAAGGATGACCACTTGGCAAAGTAAGCATGAAAGAGTATAGTAACAGTGAGGGAACAGCCTCCTTGAAAGGAAGTATTAAAATAAAAAGGAGATCCAGATTTGTTGGCATTCATTTAGTTTAAGATGAATTTCTTTTTCCATTTTTACTCTACATTCTCCCCATGATCATAGGCAGAAAATTTGATATTTTTCCCTATTTCCATAAAGGTCATGTGCAAAATTGAGTATGACAGTCTAGACTTCTATGTAATGGCTTTTTTTTTTAATGCAAAAACTACATATACAAAGAATCTACCACATGGAGAATACTAATGTTGTCATTCAGACCCTAGGCAATATTGTGTCTGGTTGAAAAAAAGAGACATGTTGACATGAGTCCTATTGGTTTGTACTAATGGCTGTTAAAATATAAAAATGAAATAGTTCGACTTTATCACATGCAACTCCAGCTTCCACTGCCATTGGCATTGAATTGTTCATTCAGAATGCTGATTCCGTAAACAGAGACCTCCACTTTCTGGTTCATAGATGCATAAGCTAATATGCTTTCAGGACTTCAGAAACCAGCAGGCAGATTGAAATGACTCTTCCAATGACCTCAAAGTACTTTGGTACTCTACAAAATAGATCCCAACTTCTTCACCCTTCTTTATTAGGTCTTCCATACACTTCTAAGAATTTAGGATACTAGGATAGTCCCCCCACCAGTGGACAGATTGACAGTTCCTTCAGCTTCATTTCTTCAGATCCTCCTTTTCCAAGTCATTTATTTACTGGCCCCACTCCCATATCCCCAAACTAGACTTGTACTGAGATGTGAAGAAAGGTAGAGATTCCTTTTTCTGAGCATCCATAATTTTGTTCTTCCCTATAGAGGGAAGAGGGATGATTTAATGGGCAATGCACTGAGCTAGGATGTAATTCCTAGATGAACTTTCAGCCACATATGTTGCTTAATCTTTCCTGTACTTCAGTCCTCTCTTTGTAAATGAGCCGAATAGTTTCTTTCAATCCACTGTGAAATGCAGAGATATTATGGTTGTGAGGAGCACGAAAGTACCTCAGGGGCAAACAGAGAGGATTAATAATCCTTCAATGAGAACATGAAGTACAAGTAGAGTAATAAAGAAAAAAAAATAACCCTGAAATTCTTCCAAAGATGTATACCCCCTGCAATACCAGTATGCAGGGCATGAACTACAAGACTGCCCTCAGTGTTTGCATTGTTAAATCACCTAGGTTTAGAAAGCAAGCCACTCTTCCTCAGGCAACAATGAACAATAACTTACAGACAGATCATTTCATATTTTATTTCTGTTCTGAGTGAAACTAATAAATCAATGTGAAGAAGCCAACTGAGGCAAAGAAGAAAGCAGCGCAATATTTTGGAAAAGTTTAGGCACTATGATAAGTGCTCTAGGAAGATCATTCTTTGCTGGATCAGTTGCATTGAGTATTTATTGTACAGCAGCTCCTCAAAGCACTTGTCTAACAAACTGAATCACTTACCCTCCCTTTTTATTTTTTAACTATTTGTTATAGTGGATAGTCCCCCACACTCACACTTATTGGCTAGGGACAGAAGTTACATATAATCCAGTTTAAGTGATCAGGAACTGGTTTAAACCTGTAACAGAACAGAAGTTCAGTGCACATAAACCAGTTTCAAAATGGCAGAAACTGGTTTAAGATAAACCTGGTTGAATGTAGTATCAGATTTGGGTCAAACTGGTTTATGGAACTTCTGTCCCAAACCCTTTCCTGGTTTAAGTTGAATCAGAGTCCCCCAGCATCCCAACATGCTTTTAAGCCCTGGGCTGTGCTCTCTCCTCCAATGAAGCAGGGCTGGCCCTGCCCCCAGCTGCCAACAGGGACCACCAAAAGGGCTCATATTATTCCCTTCACAGACCTACATTGTGGGACCACCCCACTCCCTTGTGTCAATAAGGATGCTGGTATATGAGGACATTGGTCAAAAAAGACTGAGTGCATCTACACAACATGTTACTTTGCAGCGGTTACTGTGCATTTATTTAGTACCTATATAAGGAAATAGTAAATAAATGTGCAGTTAAGCAGAGTTACTGCACAGTAGCACCGGCGAACACCTTTTAAATGACGCTACTGGGCAGTAGCTTACTAATGCTGCACAGTAGCATATTACCACTGTCTGTTATGTGTTGCACTACTGCACTGTATTATTCAATTACTGCACAGTCAGTGTCTTGCACAGATGCAACCAGTGAGTCTGCATGGTCCTTTTCACAATTAAATTGATTTGAATAATATTTGTGTTGCCAAGTTTTCATGTGCTTAGCACTTAGAACTGATGCTACTGTTTTCAAAAGTGCTCAGCTTTCATGTAGATACAGTAAAGACAATGTAGGTTCAGGAAAGACCAAATGCTGGGAGGAATAAAAGTGCCCCACCTCCTTATGTCACAAGTAGCTGAAATAAGCTCTAAAATAACTGAAGAGCTTGGCAAAGTTCCACTGGCAGAACCTGGTTGCTATACTCTGTGGTCCTGCTCATCATACTAACATGTTTTTAATGGTATAACTGCACACACAATTTCAAATACACACTGAAACTCTATACAGGCAACCCCCACTTTGTGCTCTTAATTGGTTCTGGAAAAAATGAGTGTTAAGTGGAACAGCATTATGCAAAACCCATTTGCCCATAGGAATTAATGTAAATAAATATAATTCATTACCAGGGCAATGCTGTTGCTTCCCTCCCTGCTGGGTGGCGGCCAGGGGGGCCAGTCACGGCCACAATCATGATCACTCCAGGCCAGCTTCCCCTTCTCCCTGCTGGTGTAGCCCAGCCTGGCTCAATAGAGCCCCTGCCAGCTCAGGCCACATGCTTCTGCTGCCCTTCCCTGGGCCTCTGCTGGCCCTGGACCAGCACTCACACCCGCCTGCCCACTTACTCACCTTCCCACTTGCTGCCACCATTTCCCCACTTTCCTACCTACCACCACGCACCACATCTTTGCCCCCCCAACTGCCGAGTTGAGAAAATATGCCATATTTCTTTGAACTTTCTTTCTAAATGAACACGCAAAGAAAAGATAAATTAAATATATTTAGTCAATGATTAGGAAAGATATAAGAGCTAATGCCTTGGTGGATAGGTACGGACTGTATTAAACACAAGGACTGGTCAGAAGGAACTCCCTGTAGAAAATGATTCCAGGAGCATGATTCATAGATTCATAGATTGTAGAGTCGGAAGGGATCCCAATGGATCATCGTGTCCGACCCCCTGCCCCTGGCAGGAAAGAGGACCGAGGTCAGATGACCCCAGCTAGGTGACTACTAGCCTCCTCTTGAAGACCTCCAAGCTAGGTGATAGCACCACCTCTCTTGGAAGCCCATTCCAATCCTGGCCACCCTTACTGTGAAAAATTTCTTCCTAATATCTAACCTAAATCCATTCTCAACTAGTTCACACCCGTTATTCCTAGTTTACACCTGTTTTTCCTCTGATCAGTTAGTTTAACCTAAGTGTCCTTTACATTCTCTTTATTTTAACACCCTCTTACTTAGAAAGTTGAATTTCTTCTCAAACCAACTACAGAATATCATTCTTTTATACTTACTATATTTTCTCAC
Source organism: Alligator sinensis (assembly GCF_000455745.1). Lineage (NCBI taxonomy): Eukaryota > Metazoa > Chordata > Crocodylia > Alligatoridae > Alligator > Alligator sinensis. Next base: position 5,345,427 of record NW_005841854.1, on the reverse strand, counting down.
ATGTCTTATGTCCTCAGATAAAACATACACTTTGTTTTTGGAAAACAGAATGTAGAAAAAAAAGATTTTTTTCCCGGGAGTAAAAATAGGCTGCTTTGCACAAAAGATCCATTTTTACCTGAGTGCCGTGTGGAGATTACCTGCATACTATGTGAAAATCCTGAGTGTCGTGTGGGAGTTACCCGTGTGTGTCTTGTGGAAATCTTGAGTGCTGTGTCCAATGCAGGTATAAAAAGTAACGGTACCTGAGAGTCTGTGTGCATTTGTGGGTGTGCCTGGGTGTGCCTCTGTGTCTGAGAGAGGGCCCGGGAGGTTGGAGTGCCTGAAAGGTTGGAAAGACTGACAGACAGAGGCTGCAAGGTGGTGAAAGGAAGTTTGAATGCCTGAAGGGTAGTTTGTGGACAAAATTACCTACCACTGGTACAAGTGAGATTAATACTACGACATTTTAAGATTACCTAGTTGACATTGTGACAGGAAAATACTTGAGTGTAGTCCTGGTTCATCCTATTCTATCCTCAGTTGTACTACTTCATAATCCCCTTAGGTAAATAATGCACATCCTTCCCTTTGTGTTATATGTCTGTAAATCTAGTATGTATTCCTGTATATTATAGTGTAAATAATAGAAATTAGTGTATATTTAATAGTGTAAGTTGTTAATGTGATATAGTGTAAGAGTAATAGATTTGTATCCTCCAGTTGTCATTTGTCACGTTAATAAACCATTGTAGTTCGTTTAAGTTTTAAATCAGGGTTTGAACGTATTGTTGAATTATATCTGGCTCCTCTTAAGACTGGTCTGAGCATCCAGTTGACAGATGCTGGAGCTTGGATCATGCTCGTTAGTCCCCTGCCCATCAAACTATTAGTTAGTTAGTGACCTTGGCTGTCTAAATCCTGTCTAAGGCCAACAGATTGGGCTGATAAATTTGAATATTTGGACAAATAGATGGTTGTGGCCAACAGTTTCTGTAAATAAGTAAGTGTTTGCACACTACAAGTGTCATCAAGGTACTACAGACTTCGTACAACAGCTCAATTGCTCCTCCAGGCACAAACTATAGTGCTCAGCCTATAGCTATGCCCATGGGTTGCCCTCCTGTTGTCCTACTGTTAGCTAGGCATTTAATGATAACTGTTATAGTCAGGAGAACAGATCGTCCTCCATCATTGAAAAAGTGTTAAAGAGTGATTTATTTCAATTAAGATAGATATAAAGAATATTCAATATTTAGACCTTTTTTAAAAAACTTTTTTTCATATGTATTTGCAATCCTTCTCTATAGACTTGAAAGGGACTGTTTTTTTCAATACCAGTTTTGTCCTTTTACTGTTCCTGAAATATGGGGTTCTATTTCTCCAATGCTTCCAGAGAAAGATTCAATTTATTTTCTTTTTTTCACCAACATTATCTCTAGGAACAGGTTTGGTTGCTGAACTGAGTTTGTTTCTTTATGTGGTATATTTAAGGTATAAGCACCTTAGAAAGGAATGAGCTAGTGCCTCAATGGCAGTCAAGGCAAATAACTGTTATTATTGGTCAGAAACATTTCATGCACAGCCTCATTTTTACTCTAGGTACTCTTGCAAAGAATTATATCCTTCTTGTTTAAAATGTACTCTGTAAAGCTTAGAGGATACAATCAACTTGAATTTTTGTCATTTAAAACATGCATTCATAGTAGTTTCAGGTACAACATTGCTAATTCTAGTGATTTACAATCTCCTATTTTATTCTTCCCCCTTGGTTTTTAACTATTTATGCAGAGGAGACACTGAGTCTAATACACTTAAAGTGTTGTCAACATTTACAATATAAATAGAAATGATAGACAAAGCATGTATTTAATTTTAGGGATACCTACTACTTTAAAGCATTGTAAGTAAAACAAACAAAACCACAATATGGCTGCAACTACATGAGACACTTACTGCATAGCAGCTCATTACTATTGTGCAGTAGCTCATTAGTACCGTGCAGTAGCTCATTAGTACTGCACAGTAGCATTGCAGGGTACAAACTGTGACATGATGCTACTGTGCAGTACTAATGAGCTACTGTACAGTCAGCATCACCTGGAAGCCGTGTGGGTACACTACTGCACAGTAACACTGGTTACTGTCCACTCATTTAGTACTTGGTTATGCAAGTACTAAATGACTGTGCAGTAACAACTGCACAGTAAGCATCTCATATAGATGCGGCCTATGCAAGTGATCCTTTAGTCTCTAACTACTAACACATTTCAGAAGTAATTTGATCTGAGCCACAGATGGCCAAATTTAACTTTTCGCTGACTATGGCAGAACAAACTCATTGTAAGATCCTGATGTAAACATTGACTGCTGTTTTCTATTAATTTTCCATCTCTGCTGTCAAAAATGTAAACTTCTCCAACTGATTTAACTTTAGGTAAGTATAATTTTGACTTAACCTATTTGATACTGAATGATTAACTATATCAAAATTAAATTGTATGATATACTTTGCTAGTTATTCCCTGGATGAAATCTACCTATGCAAGGAGTCCATGAGATACATGACAAATTCTTCATTTGAATACATACTATGTATTTGTTATTCACCATTTATTACTTAGCCGCAATCTCCACAGGAAAACATGGAAGGAGATAGAATAAGTGCATGCATGACCATACACAAAAAGAAAAAAAACTACTCAAGGGACATGTACATATGCTATTAATACTATAAAGGCTTACTGCACAGTAAAATACTGTGCAGTAATCCTTTCCTGGGAGCACATCTACACTTGGTCCCTCTTGGGAGTAAATCTGTTCCCAGCAGGAGCAGCCTACTACAGGGCTGCTCCAACCCTGTTCTGGCCTCTTCAGCAGCCAAGGGGAGCTCTAGGTTCCCCCTGGGCGCTAGCCTGTGAGCTGGCAGGGAGAATGGGGCTGGTCTCTTTGCATATGGGGCCAGGAGAGCTCTGCCGGCTGCAGTAGCAGATGTCCTGTACAAATTGGGAGGAGTCCTGATAGGCCAGGAGACCGCTGCCACTGCAGAGCTCTCCCAGCCCCCTGCACATACGGACAAAACCAGTGCCCAGCAGTGCTTCCCCATGCAGCTGGGGGCTGGCCTGGAGCTGTCTTTCTTCTGGGGCAGCTCCCAGCCAGCTCCAAGATGTGCAAGGATTTCCTCACCCAGCCCAGAGCTGGTTCGGAGCTGCCCCAGAAATGGGCCAGTTCCCAGCCAGCTCTGGGATGGGCGAGGAAGAAGAAAGCTCCCAAATCCTGGCACTGCTCAGCTCCCAACACCTGCGGCAATCCAGGAGTTCAGTAGTGCCAGGACTGGGGAAGCTCCCCATCCTCTGTGGCCCCCTGGTCTTGAGGCTGATTAGGAGCAAATTTGCTCCTGTATTTACAGGTAGATAACTTCACAGTAGATAAATTTACTGTGCAGTAAATAGTGTGCATATGTAGACAGTGATACTTTACTGTGTAGTAGATTAGTGTACTGTGCAGTAAAGCGTCTCATGTAGACACCCCCCAGGTCTGCATGCTTTCCATCCTATATATTCATTTATCCTAATGTCAGATGTGTGGGGTGTCTCACATCTGAGACAATTTATCTAAATGTAGAGAAATAAGCCTCTGAAAAACAGAGCAACCAGGGCTTGTGGTAGAGGTGATATCTTTCATTAGGCCAACAAGATTTTTGCAAAAAAAAAAATTAAGCTTTTGGCACAAACACACTTCATTAGGCATTGGAGAAAACATTGTAAAAGTTCTCCTGGGTAGAAATGAAAGTTCATATTTCATAGGATTTCACAGAGGAGTCAATAGATAGAAAACTCCTTTGGGCAAGCAGTTCTTAGCTGGTAAGGAGTTATCCCTCTATTGACTCTGTGAAATCCTATGAAATATGAACTTTCATTTCTACCCAGGAGAACTTTTATAATCTTTTCTCCGATGCCTGATGAAGGGTGTTTGTGCCCAAAAGCTTGCAATTAAATACATTTTTATGCAAAAATCTTGTTGGTCTAATGAAAGATATTACCTCTGCTATTAGCTCTGATTGCCTTTTCCTCTAGACCAATATGGCTACAACCTGGATACCTGAAAAACAGAGGGCTTTTTTTTTTCTGGGAAAACAGTGGTATCTCAAATTAGGCACCTAAAATTAATGCATAGGTTGGAAATTACTGTGTCTGTGTCTTAGTTCATCATCTTTTCAATGTAGAAAATTCCACCCCTAGTCTTACAGCACTATTGAAAAAAATGAATTTATTCTATTTGTTTATTTATGTGAAGAGCTCAGATATTATAGTGAGCAGTGAGCACTATAAATGAATAATTCTCTCATCCGAGTAGGATTTTTATACCTGAATCTGAATCTTTCTTGCACTATCAGATGTCGTGTAGAAGTCTTTTTGCATATTCTCTGTGCTTCTGAGTCCCATAAGTTTTCCTTTACTCAGTTATGTTAAATGGAAGGATTCTTTTTTTCAGTCATCACCTTTCATATATTCTTTCAGTTGCTCAGTAGAACGCTTACTATGGTGGATCGTGTAGCATTTTTCTTACCACATATCCCAGATAGTTCGATCTTCTTTTTCTAGATAATTTTAGAGATTTGAAATTGTTGAACTCCCTGATAAATTTTAACAGTAATTCATTCCACTTAATATGCACTATTAATATGTAATATTTGGGCTAAGGTATTTCCTCTAAAGGCATGTAGATGTTTCTCAGTACCTTAGTGGATGTTTAGCTTTCACATCCAGAGGTTAATATGTAAATAACATTTAAATTGAAGAAGCACAGTAGATTTTTTGGTGGATAAATCATACTTAAGTCGGCAAATGCAGCTGCTGCCATGCCAATTTGTGATAACTTTTCTTTCTGCATATCCTCATTGGGTAGCATATTATTGCCAAGATGTGTAAATGGACTAATTTCCTCATATATTATTATTAACCTTATTTCTTTAATTATTTTTGCAATGCTGGACAGTTTTTTGGTCTTTATATGAATGGCAGTTGAAATGTTAATTAGAAAAACCTTTGTGCAGTAGTCTTGACCTACTGCACAGTCCATGCCATGAAAAAGCCAGTTTATACAAGTACTAAATGACTGTGTAGTGATGAGTGTACAGTCAGTGTCTCATGTAGACACAGCCAGTGAATCATAACAGTACAACTCGTATCAGCTCAACAGTGTTAACTGACAAATTAATACTGATATAGGGTCTGTCAAGGATAAACAACATGTCCTTAACAGCAGGGAAAGAAAAGAGAGGCTTTACACCTTCAGAGGGTGCTAAGGTAGAGTTATCTTATTTCCAGTTTCAAAAAAACCGGACGCCTGTGGGGGAGCAGGGGTATATAATTGTGGGGGAACGGGGGCAGTGATATGCCTGTGCCTTACCCCTTCCCCTCACTCTTAAGTCACAGCTCCCCCAGCCCTGCTGCTTCCCCTCATTCCTGACCCACAGTACCCTGCCCCCAGACCATGATGGTGCCCTTCACTCCCAATGCGAAGCCCCCCTGTCCCTGCTGATACCTTTTACTCCTGATCTGCAGCCCCTTACCCCACCTCCCAGCCCTGCTGGTGTCCTTCACTCCTGACCCACAGCCTTCTGCCCCACCCCCAGCCCTGCTAATGTCCCTCACTCTCATCCCACAGCCTCCTGCCCCCCCTAGCTCTGCTGCCCACAGCTTCCTCTGCTCCCAAAGAATCCCCCTCCCCTGCCTCCCCACCCTGCTGCAGTTTCAGTGCCAGCAGGCATGCACACACAAAACACATACAGACTTTTCTGACTTCAGGTTCTCAGGCCCACATGCAGACCACGTGATGGACATGCCTCCAATCACCCTGCCACCACTCCTCGAGTCCCAAGCAGCTCCTTGCTAGGGAAAGCTGGGAAGTACTAGGAAAAAAGAGGCAGAATAAAATCCCAGACATTTGCTGATATTTTAAAAAAAACACCAGGACGCAGATCAGAGTATCCAAAAAGAGAACATGTCCAGGAAAACCTGGATGTATGGTAACCTAGCTAAGATGACCAGCACTACAAGAAACCACCATATTTGCTTGAATATAAGATGACCCAGAATATTAGATAATGCCTCCCGACCCCCAACAGTTAGATTCTATATGTGGACAATTTATAAGTTATAGAACACAATAATTAGAGGTTTGCCTTGAATTTCCCCCCTCCTGCTGATATAGCAGGGAAAATACATTGGGAAGGGGGCACTAGTCCTCTTATCTTCTATCCCCCAAAACATCTTCTCCCTGCAGCCCCAGCCCTCCCCGCTCCTCTGATTGCCAGACTCTGTTCCCCCTCAGCACATGGAAATGAGGCACAAGTCTGAAAACACTGACCTTGAAACAAGCATACCTGTAATAATTTGCATATAGGCAAATGACTACAGGTACCCACAGACTTAGTTCATCCAGAATTAATAAATTTTACCTCATTTGAACCTTCTGCAAGTTTTAATATAGGTACTCCATAAACACACTCTTAATCAGCACTTTTGTACCTACTTATATATAATACAAACTATGCATGGTATTAGCTCAAAGCCAAAAGGCTCATAATTTCCCATATATTTCATTAGGCTGGAACCCACCAGAGTCAACAGGATTTCAAGTCCATGGTGACCCCACAACTGATCACTGTTCAGTATGTGTGTACTCCAGATAACCCACAACAAAGGATTCAAATAGTCCCCTCCCCCAGTGACTGGAACTGAGTGTCCTTGTCATAAGACCTAGGATCCTCAAAACATTTCTATGATATGAGGGGAAGATCAACCTGGTCTGGCTTCACTTCATGCAGGGTGAGGCCACACTAATCATATGGGACATAGTGAGAGAGGGGGGCAACAGAGGGAGTCTGAATGAACTGTTTAGAGCCCCATTTGGTGATGTTTGCCAGACATTTAAGGTTGGTGAAGAAACTGGAATAATTGGAAAAGGGAAAGAAAGGTACAACTCAGCTTTGGGAGTGAGGAGGAAATCAAAATGTATTCTGTGTAGTGGCTCACTATGACTTGAAAAAGAGTTGGTGCTGAGGGGGGCTGCACGCAATAGGCATTACCATACATCTTATTCAGATAGGCTGCATGAACCTATTCTTGTGATAGGTTCCCATCAGCATTTGGATACCACAGGAGGGCTTCAGAGCTTGCTCCAGCCTTGCTGAGTGCCAGCCTGGTACTGCAGTACCTGCAAGCCCGGTGCTTATTCTCTCCTGGGGGACCAACTGCCCATTTTTGCCACAAAAATAAATAAATAAATAAAAAGGTTCTTATCAGCATCTCAACCTGTTGACTAAGATTAAATGTAGCATTTCTGGCACCAAAGGGAGGGTGCCAAGGCTGGCTCTGGCTCTCCTGGTGCCAGCAGTACTTTTTGGTATTGCAGTACTTTGAGACCTGATGCCAGTTCCCTGTAGAGGGAACACCTTCCCATTTTTTAAGAGCCAAAACAAAAATGATTACCATCAGTATGTCTGCCCAGTATAGACCATATGTTTTATAGTTATGCTTAGTGTTGGTTGCATTTCATCAGTTGGTTTCCATTACTGAGCATGTGCTGCTTTCAGCAGCAGTTTAATGAAAGAAAATATATTTAATAAGATTTTATATGTGAATAATATAAGACGAGGATCTCCCCCCCATGCTGAATGTATCCCTTGTCTTGTATTTGAGTAAATATAGTATATTGATTTTGACAAAGAAATTAAGCATCTAGATTCTGATGCTGTAACATCTCACGGCAGGGAAAAAGAGAAAAAAATGTGAAAGAGGCAGTATAAATGTAAAACCTGAAAAAGAAGCAGCTGATATCTAAGTTCCTGAGTAGGCACTAAAAGCTTGTGATGAGACCACTGATAAAACTGTCATACTCTTTGACAAAGTGTGTGACCAGACCATGTCTCCACAGCTCTGGAGAACATCTGATTATAGTCAAGTACCAAAGAAGGTTAAGCTAAGCAATTGTAACAATTGGCAAGATGTGTCTGAAAAGAATGTAAAGGTCTTTTGTAATACCATCCAAAGCAGACTAAAAGAAGAAGTTGAGGCAAAGCTAAGAAAGGTTTAGGGTAAATATCAGCCTGGAAGATCATATTACCCAAGTTTTCATTCAAAGAATAATCATTGAAGAGCACATTAAATCCCAAAAACCACTCAGCACAAATATCCCAAATTTCAGGAATGTATTTGAAAACCTCCAATATGATATATTCCAACATTTTGAAGGTTTTGAACAATGTGAATGGAACCACACAACAAACATGTGGATAACAAACCCTTCTTCTTAATAACTTCTCACTAAGAATTATTTGCACTGAATAAGGTAAGAGTCCTATGGAAAATAATAGGATGTGGTTATTTTGGGAATTGGGATTTCCAGCCAGCCTGGATACACAGCAATTTACTTCAGTGAGCTGAAACTCAAAAAGAAATCCTACAAAAAATGGAACTTTATCATTTACTTTGGAAGAGTATGAATATCACACAAGCATTCAAATATAAATTTAGGAAGGTCAACGCACAATTTGAGATGCATGTGCAAGGGAAGGGGCATACAAGGAAATGAAAAGGGATTCTATGAGTATGTCAAAAAAAAGAGGAAGACCAAAGAAGCCATAGATTCCCCCATGGAATACAGAGGCAATCCAGTTATGGATGCTCCTGAGAAGGCTAAAGTATGTAATGTTTTTATTTACTTCATCTTCACAAATAGGGGCACCTATCAGATGACAAGTGTAGTTAGCAG
>NW_005841854.1:5316653-5336639 GCF_000455745.1 Alligator sinensis | reverse complement strand
GAAAGAGATAAACAGCCTAGGGTAATGGCAGAGCAGGTTAGGGATTACTTAGGGTTCAAAACAGACATTGTCTTTGTGTATCCATAGTTTTTTTTATTTATTTTTTATGGCAGTACAAGTTACAAAGACATTTTAGCCCCTTGTGATTCACTTGCTTCAAGCCCCCTTGAAGGGAATTCCTACAGTGCATGAATCAGGCTTCCATGTCTTGACTTGAGACATATCTGCAATAGGAGAACCTGCATAGGGTTTTCCCTGCTTGCAGACGTGTGCTTTGGGAATCTCCTGTAGACGATTCCTGAGGTTCACATATTTTGCTGTACCCTGACTCATTGCTCACACCTGCAAGTGGACAGGACTAGGATCCAGGATTACCTGGATAGACCACAGAAATGTTCTGCAATCAATCAGGTAAGATTCAGCAAAGACTAATGCAAAGTTCTTCCCTTGGGGCAGAATAACTACATGCACATATAGGAAGCATGTCCGCTTGTGCCCCTGTATTGTGCAGTCATTTAGTACTTGCTTTAGTATCGTGCAGTCCCAGAGGTGCATGATGGTTTTTACCTGCTACATTGCTGTAGTGATGAGTTACAGTGACATAGCATTGGTTTGTGCCTGCTGATGTTATGTTTCTGTAGCCATGAACGACTGGTGCCTCCTGAGACTGGGAGCGGGGGGCACCATGATGGCGAGCGGGGACTGCTCGCAGCCGGCGGTGGTCGTGGTAGTGGTGGGGGGGAGTGGCAAGCGGTGAGTGAGATGCTGAAGATGCTGCCGACCACATCAGTAACGAAGAGGGGTGGGTAGCTAGCTGCGACCACCTGCAGAAGCCAGCAGTGACTTCAGCAGCAGCCAATCACAGGGGGGCACATGTCTCCCCACCCCCATGTCCCTCCTACACATCACCTATGGCTGTAGCAATGAGCTACGTCACGATATCTCATTGCTACAGGAACATAGTGTCTCACATAGATGCACCCACAGAACAGGGAATGACCAACTAAGCTGGAATATTACAGTAAAGGTTGTATGAACAGGAGTGTCACTTGCAAATCAAGGGACATGATTCTTCCACTCTATTCAGCACTAGTGAGAACTCACCTTTAGTACTGTGTCCTGTTTTGAGCCCTATACTTCAAGAAGGATGTGGACAGTTTGGAAAGGTAGTGTAGAGCAAAAAAAAAGTGATCAGGGGTCTGGGAAGCAAAACTTATGAGGAAAGGATGAAAGAACTAGGGTTATTTAGCCTAGAGAAAAGAAGAATGAAGGGGGGATTTGATAACAGTTTTCAAAAACCTGGAGGGTCATTATAGAGAGGATGTCAATGTGGTTCTTGGGGACAAGATTAGGAAGAGTGGCTTCAAGCTGCAGCATGGAAAACTTAGGTTGCTGATTAGGAGGAATTTACTGACTATGAAGGTGATCAAGCCTTGGAACAGACTATCTAGAGAAAAACTGTGGAATCCCCATCCTTTAAAGTTTTCAAAAGCAGGTTAGACAGAACCTTGTTTAGGATGGTTTAATCAGGGATGTCCCTACCTTGAGCAGGGGGCTGGACTAGATGGCCTCATGAAGTCTGTTCTAGCTTTACTTTTCTTTGATCTTATTATCCTATTTATATTAAAAACTGCACAAAGCACAGTTTAAGCAATGCTATTCTGGCATGTAGCAGGGGCACCTAACTCCTGCTACTTGAAAAGTAGGGAGTCATCACCAAAGATCTGCAGTTAAGTAGGCAACTAGGCAGGGGTTAAAGAACAGCAGGGAGGAAAGCACCATCTATGGCTCAGGGCTTAAACTGCAACACATGAGAGTGGACTGAAGGCTGAGCCAGGTGACTGGAGAAGGTGAAGCCCCAGCCCAGTAAAAGCCTGGCTCCTGAGCCAGAGGGGTCAGTCTGGCCCTGGTTCTCACTGCAAGCAGAACTCCTGTTGGCAGCAGAGATGACAGAAGGAAACCCAACCAACTAGGTCTATGAGAAACTGCTACAGAGCCACCAGCCAAATGTAGGAGGTGGCTGGGGACCCACAGAGACCCAGAAGGGGTTTATCTATAGTGGGCACAGAGTAACACTAGAGGACTGGGTATAGCTGTTAGGGTGGAAAGGAGCCAGAGGGGTGCCTGAGGGTCATGTCAGATTTTGAACTCTGCAAGGAGCAGAAGCAGGAGACAGAAGCAGGCTGAGGCTGACGGGGGCCAGGGTGTGACTCTGAGAGGAGACCCGCTTAGCCTTAGGCAGAGGAAGCCTGAGGCCAAGAGGATGGGAGCCTGATCCCAGAGGGAGCAACAGGGGAGGCCTGAGACTGAGAGGGTCAGAACCTGAGCCCAGAGGGGTTGACAGAGGCAGTCTGAGGCTGAGAAGGTCAGAGCCTGAGCCCAAAGTGGGCAACAGGGGCAGTATGAGGCCCTCTGCCTCTCAGAGAGGGTGACAGAAATATCCAGAGGTAAATAAGAGGCTGAGACTGAAAGTCCAGGTCATACCCAGTAGGTCTAGGCTACCAGTCTATACCCAGAGTAACCTGTAGGCTAAATCTAAGCCTACGCAAGAAGGTAAACAGCAAGTGAAACCTGCAAGGCATGGACATGACTGTAGGGTGGAAGGAGGCTACAAATTCAGCCCTTAAGGCAGTTAGGGACAGAGGAGTCTGAGCCACAAAAAACAAAAACAAAAACAATGGCTGTGCGCAGTAAGGTAGGAGCCCCAGGCTGAGAGACAGAGAGTGTGTTTCAGGGTCGGAGGCCCAAGCCAAGTCTACAGAAGACTAGGAAGAGCACCCAGAGCACACCAGCCTCTATGGACAGCCTCCCCTCTTTATTGATAGTATTAAGGTGTGGCAGATAAGGCACCAGGGTGGTACCCTACGAGGCTGGAGTGAGAGCCCGGCAGGACTAAGGCAGCTACCAGTAGGTACCACAGCCAACCTAGTCCACATCCTACTAAATGGCATCTCCCAAGTTCTGAGTGCTTTGCAAATATATTCCATCCAGGAAGAGCACACACCAACTGCTGAAACTTCCTTAGCCTGACGAAGGGTTTTTGAACCCGAAAGCTTGCTTAATAAATATTCTCCAACTATTTGGGTTGGTCTAATAAAAGATATCAAATTCACCCAAGGAACCTTGTCTGCCTATGTCCTTAGACCAACACGGCTACAGCCTAAAACCCTTGCAAATATATTGCCATTTTGTGTCTGCATGGGTTTTGTAAAATTGTTATATCTAATATCTCAAGATATCAAGTATAAATTGTTTCTAGGAAGCCTTTTGAATTAAAAATGTTGTCATTTGGTCTACTAATTTGTGTGTTTTAGATTTATACAATATATTTTTGTGGCTTTTGTATTAAATACATTAATCTATCTTTCTTTCTTATACATGCAAATTGCTTAACCATGTATTAGCATAAGAAAAAAATAATAATAAATACAATGAACCACCAAACTGCTAGAGAATGGAGGGACAGAGAGGACAACCTCTCCCTCCCCCACAAAGAAAAAAACAAAGCCTTAATAAAACTCCTGACTTAATTGAAAAAGCTTTAAGGAAAAGATGCTGAGAATACTGATTTCTGATTAGTAACAACATTAACATATCTTCCATTTTGATTTGGCTAAAGTTCTGTAAAGACTGAATGGAAGTGCCCTTCAGAACATCAGACAGACAAAGACTGCTAATATGTAAAGGAGTACAGATCCTTTGGTAAGGGTTTGTACCCTTTATAAAAAATTAACATCAGGTTAAATGTTTTTAGCACAAATTTTAAATACTTCTCAATTTATCATCGGTCTTTGGTCGATTTAGAGGATGAATTATAATGACTATTCTGAATGTAAAAGTGTCTTTGCCGAGAAAATAAATGTACTGCAGTACTGTAGGTGTTCATTGATCATACAAGTTGAAGAAAATGTTATTAAAAATGACAGCATACTAAGTATTTTGATTAAAAAAAAATGTAACAGGCTCCTTCAGTATGCACACTATTTTACACAGTAATTACAACTCTTCAAGGATGTCATTCTTCAAAATTAATTTAAGTAATTTTCTTAACAAATACTAATTGATGATTTCCCTATTTAATACATTGGCTTGATTTTCTCCATGCAATTATTGTTATTGTTTAAATTTAAAAAAAAATCATGCAAATTAACAGCAGACTTTTAACAGAAAAATATTTAAAAATATTTAAGTCATAATGGTGCTAACACTACCATATCTATCATATGGCTTTAGCTACTAATTTTAAGCACTGGCTCAACATTTTTTAATCCCTTATGATTAAATTTAGGCACTTCAATAAAAGTGAACAGATATGTTCTATGAAATCTTAATGATGCCAGAACTGTTTCAAAATTCTGATACTTTTGGGAGAGGGATGGATAGTACAGCTTTTCCACAGCAGACCAGAGATATGAATGGGGTTTCTGCTACATAGGGTCCTATTGCCTGAACAGCCTTTTAGTATCCTGGCTTTACCTCCTGCTTAAGCAGAAGTAGAATGGTAATTATTGAAGTACTTTATATGGCAGAAATACAAAAGAGAACATAGATTCACTATATTTAAAATGTGTCCCCTGGAAATCCTCAGTATTTCTACAGTGTAGCACCAGTGAGACAAAGGCACCTGCTTTTAGCCTCTCAGCCTTTGCTTAACAGTGTAGGATTCTACTGCAGCACAGATTCCCCTGAAGCACTAATTATCTCATACCTGGCATCACTTCTACCTGCCTCAAACAAAAGTGCATATTTCAAAAAGGAGCCATTAGTCACAGCAGCTACTATACTACTTGCTGTGCTGAACAGCTAATGTCCTTGTGCTGCATTTTTGGAATTGTCTGCAAAGCAAAATGTTAAGAAGTGGCATGGTTCCACAGCTGGAAAGGTACTAACACATGGTGAAAGTGTTATAGATGTAAGCGTTCCAAGATCTCAGGAATATACTTCTGGGCTAGGTACACACAGTCAAAAAGCCCGAGGCTGAATTGATTCAAACTTTTCAGGTTAGTCTAAGATGAGTAGATTGAACCCATAAGCAAGTGAACAGACATTCATTTTTGATTCCAGAAATGCAACCCATTTCAGCCCAGGCCAGAAGCTGGGGGGTGCAAGAGCACACCTCCCTGCTCGTCTGGAGTAGACAGGTTGGGTCAAAGCTAGCCCTTCTATCCTGAGAGGCAAGGTTTGAGGGGCAGGTGAAAAGCATCCTATTGTGTTGGGGAACAGTGAGTTAACTTGATTTGAGGGGATCTGGAGTAGAACTTCAATAAACTGATTTAACATAAATTAGTTAAGTCTGATACCACACCCATCCAGGTTTATATTAAAATATTTTCAGCCATTTTGAAAGCAGTTTATGTGCACTGAATTTCTGTTGTGTTACATATTTGAACTGGTTTCTGATCACTTTTATAGCAGTGTATGTGTAATTTCTGTCCCTAATCCTGAAGAACACTTGCTTTCAACATTTTTTTTCTGCATTGGACCTTCCTTCTGTTACAGACTTTACAATTTCTCATCCATTCTGTGACACGGCTAGGCATCTATACATTTATAAATAATGGCTAAATCTTCTGTTTCATACCTAACTCGAATGACTCAGATAAGGGCTGGGAACTTCATAAAAGGAAGTAAATAGAGCTTCTGCTGGCTGGAGTAAATACTGCAACTGTGGGTGCATCTATACAAGATGATACTGTGCAGTGGTTACTGCACATTTATTTAGTACTTGCTTATACTAAATAATGGACAGTGGTTAGTGTGCATTTATTTAGTGCTTGTATAAGCAAGTACTAAATAAATATGCAGTAACTGGAATTACAGTGCAGTAGCACCAGTGAATGCCTTTTAAATGATGCTACTGCGCAGTGGCCTAATACTACTACTACACAGTAGCGTCTCACCACGGTTTTTGCCACATAATGCTACTCTGCAGTAGTATCAAGGCTATTCCATAGTCAGTGTCTAAAGTAGACACCCACTATCTATCTCAATATTTCATATGGTGTAATATATTAGGGGAAAATCCATAACAAAAACGTTTTTTTTCAGCTCTTCCTCTAAGTCCTCTCTTACTTTAAAGCCTCTCTGAATATGATTGCTTGGGTTGCCACTAAGGGCCTTGTTATACATTAGTTTTAGATGGCTCCTGGAGGTCTTAACCCATAGATTGTCCACACATTAAAAACTGAAACTAGTTTTAAGCACACTGTAGATGGCTTAAAGTTACAATACTCCAGGGGAGTTTTATCTCTGAACTATGTTACCTAGCTTGTGTTCCATTAATGTGTGAGTACTTCCAAGTTGCAGTCCTGCAGTATCCCAGGATGCATTGTCCCCTCCACCAGTCTCCTCTTCTGTGTGGACAAACTTTCGACCCCCTGAACTCTACTGCTCAGGAAGCAGTTCTTGCACTAGGTCAACTCCCCCTTCCGTCTCCAGGGGTTTGACCTTCCCACCCCAGAGTGGAACCCTGTGTGAACAGCCTGCAGAGCATATGACAACTAGCCATGTTGCAGGTATAGGTAGGTCTAGGAGTAGGATCTCCGGGGGGTGGCGAGGGTGTGTGGAAGGGAACAAGGTAGGGATCTAGATCAGGTTGCCATGAGCTGGGGCTTCCTTCCCAGGGCAGGAGCAGTAGCTCCTCCAAAAGCCCCTTCCTCAACTGCTTCCTACCTCCCAGCCACCCCAGGAAGAACAACCAATACCCCTACACCCCAATCCCAAATCCCATTTTATTAAAGCATGAGACCTTGTTTAATTTACATCATTTCTTTAATTTTTTTTTTTTTTTTTACTTTATCCTTCAGTGGCTCTTTACCACTCTCCCCCCCACACATTTCCTTTCCACCTCCCATTTCATTACCCATTCCATCCCATTAACTCTCCAACTCCTAGCTTCGTATGCCCCCTCCAGCCCTCTGACTCATCTCTCATACCAGCCCCCCAAATAAGGATAGGAGCCTATTCTAGTTCACCACCACTGTAGTGACAACTCACAGCAGAAGCTCCTAGTTAGGTCCCTGCTTGCCATTACTGTAATGGCAAGCCACAGCTGTGGAAGTGGGGGACAGTTAGGGCATGTCTACATTTGCAATGCATATACCTTAAAGTTACTGAACATTAAAATAAGGTGCAGTAAACTGTGTCCAGGAATACATTTACATATTACCATACACTGGGAGCAAATTTGCTCCCACTGGGAGCAGTGGAGAACTGAGCTGCTCGTGCCCCCCTGACCCGCCCTGCTGTACCCCATTGCAGCAGCCAGGGGGAGCTCCAGATTCCCTCAATGCCAGCCCTGGGCTGGCAGGGGTTACAGGGGTCAGGCCTGGGTTCCAGGGCTAATAGAAAGTTGACAGTAGCATATATTTAGATCCAGAAATGTCCTAAAAGAGGTGTGCCTTGCATCTTCAGTTAAAAAAAAAAGTGGAAAATGCATACAAATCTCTCTGAATTAAACTTGTAGCACTGTATTTTCATCATGCAACTTGAATAGCAATCCCTGTTTCAGCACTTTCAGCTCATCACAGCCTGCTCATCCCATCTTTTTCAAGCAGGCAGACAGCAGCAAGAAGAAAAATAAAACAATGCCACAATACAACATCAGAAAGATGCTGGAGCCAGTTAATCTTTTGGGGGAGGTGGTGTTTGTACCAATTCATTATAGTTTCTGCAACATAAGGACATCATCAAAATACCAGCATCAAGCCTGAAATTTTGTCAAAATACTGTCAAAGTATTGTTTTTTTTGTAATTTTTAAAAACTGAATTGATTCTTAATATATATTAACTGAATTGTGTGGAGACAGTACAGCTCCTTGAATGGCTTCTTTTAGTTAACCAAATTTAAATATTTTCTTTTTTCCCATAAGACTGACTTAAGATTGCTCTCATTTACTCATTTATAAAACTGGTTAGATTATCCATCATGGACCCATCAGGACTCATTTTCCCATTAGGACTCATTCTTTTTTGCCCATATGTAAACTTTTTTGGTTATATCTGATAAACTAAAGCAAGACTGACTTGAAATTTTGAAAATCGTATATTTTGGTATTGACTGATCTACAGAAAGATTGCTTGTGTGTGTGCTGGTGGTGGGGTTTCCCTTTCTTTAATAATAAAATATGCCTGAAATTGCAATAATTTTTGGTTTTTTTCAATGTGCTGTTCTTTACGTGACACAATTTCAGCTGATTAAAAAAATGGGGTAATATCTGTGAATAGGCAACAAGAGAAACCATTAAGATTTGGCTTCCTTCTCTGGTTTATATACTTCAGTAATTTTTAGAATAAAATTAATTGGTTCTCAACAAGTGAATACCCATTTTTATCTAATATCTAATTAAAAACAGTCAGTTTATTGGCAAACACAATCACTAGCTCTTCATATCACTGCTCAAGCTCTTACATCTTTGAATAAACAAACTAAAATGTCAGTATAATTTATAGAATGAACTTCAGATAAGTCTCTGTAAATGAATAAAAAGTACACCTTGATCCTGACACATTCAAAATATAGTTTATATTTACCCCCTATGGCTATGTCTGGACGAGTGCAAACATGCAGTATGCGGCGTTGCAGACCTGTCTGCGGCACTACATACCGTACATGCAGGCATTCAACACCCTGCACTGTTACCTTGCAGTGCAGGCAGTTTTTTGTGGGGGTTCTTGGAGATCCCGGGGTCAAAAAAACCCATGCCATAAAAAAGCAGGGTAGCACACATGGCAGCAGTGTGCGCCACCCAAAATGGGAACCTTGACTGTCACAACCATGCTTCAGCTGCCGGCCAGGCTCCCAGCTGCAGGAGCACCATGGCTGCAGCTCACCAAGGCCCCAGGACCCCAGCTAAGGCTACTGGGGGCAGCACCATTGCTGCCCCACCCTCCCCCACACAAGGTAACTTTCTATGCACCAGAGGCCCTGTGGCATGGACATTCCCTGGGGACAACTGCTGCTGCTTCTTGTCTCCAGGGAAACAAACATCCACACTTGCATGGACATGACCCTTGTGTCATTTTCTTCTGGTGTTATCTTAGCCAAATAAAAGAAACATACACCTCAGCATGAATGTCAACCTGACTCACCATAGTCTTGTTATTTTCCCTGCAGAGATATCTGTCCCAGCACCTTGTTCCTTCTGCATCAGGACAGTTAGATCCTCCTTACCTAACACTAACAGGAACCATCAGATCTCACTTCCTTGTGATAATTTTGTACAACTTATTACAGAGTTTTAAAGAACTACTAGTTTCATATTCAAAACCAAGAAAAAAACATCCCCACTCAACTAAGGTGCAAAATACCACCCAAAGATTAAGGAAAAGTATACAATACATCTATTTACATACCAGAAATATAATTTACTTTATTTCTAAAACAAAAAAGGAAATTCTATTTTCACACAATTCTCCTAAGCAATAAAAAACAGAAGATCAGCAGAGAATCCTCAGTATACAGAAGCAGAATTGCTTTGAGACAATCTTCCATGCGGCATCTGCAGGTTGTTAAGGATGCCTAATGCTCTCCATCTATCAATTGCTTTATTTTGGCTTTCAGCTATGCTTGTTATATTGTCTAAATGCAACAATCATTTTTCATTTTACATCAGAACACTGAAACTTAGGACAAAAGGGAAATAATCTGTGAGAATATAACTAGGAGACTACAGAGCAAACATATTTCACCTGCAGAAGGAATATTTCTCTGAAAAAGCATTTGTAAAAAGAAAACATTAAAAAAATCCGTAGGCCTTCACAATTCAATTTTATATAGATTTTATTAGAATCTCTTCATGTGCAAAGAGAGGGAGAGTGAAAGAATGAATGGCTTTGTGTTTAGCCCTTTCTTTGAAGTTTTATTGAGTTGCCCAACAAAGGGCCTTATCTTGAAATTAATCTCTTCTTAATCAGACAGTACTCCCACTGACCTCAACGGTAGTTTTGCCTGAGTTAGGTCTCAGTAAAAGGATACCTCACAAACAAATAAAGACACTGTCCATGCTCAGATGGGTGGACAGTCTTGATTTAATGTGACAAGTGAAGCTCACACTGTAGAGGGGGACAAAGGAGGGGGAAGAGAAGGTCAAGTATCACAATAAGATGACAGGAAGCTATCTGAAAGGCGATGTAAAGAAAATGAGAGATGAAAGACTGAGGGCAGGAGGTAAATCCAGAGTGAATTAATATATTTGAGAGTTGTGGTATAGATGTGCAAAGAAAAAAAAGAAAAAAGAAGAGAATGGAACCAAGATGCCCTTCTCTTAGACATCCCTATCCAGTCTGCATTGCAATAAACTTTGGATCCTATCTGAACGTTACTTACACTTGAATCTCCCTTTAACATTACACTGTGAAACAATGGCCATTTTTCCTTTTAACCATTATAAATCCAGGACTTCAGAAGTTAAGAATAAATGTTTTAAATTCAAATACATTAAAGAATGAAAACACACCATTGACACCAAAGCAATTTAAACTATCTTGTCATGACATCATGGAATAGCATATAATGACAGTGATTAAGGCATTTGAGTGTTTGTGGTTCCAGATTACACAATTTTTTCAGGCACACTGGATTTTCTTTCCTTATTACTTCCTATCTTGGTGTCACTATAGGGGAAAGGTTGTTTGAGTGCTGTACCTGCCCTTAATGTATTGGAACTTTTTCATATATTAAATATTTCTTGAATTTGTAACTTTTTGTTTTACAATAATTGTGACGTCCACATAATATTTTTTACTCTAAATTACTGCCATAGGTTCCCAACCTTAACCATAACTTAACTTAGTTTTTTGTCTTAGAATTTAAATTTAGATTCTAATAGCTTCCGTGAAACACTGAACTCTTAAGAACTGAGTACATCTAAAGTGAGAACACTGAATTAACATTCAGTCTCACTTAAGCCCACAAAGGCAAGAAATTCAAGAGTTAAGGCAGCTCATGCAGTTGTACCTCATTATTATAACAGCATGAAAAGAGCATGTATAACTGTGCCTGCCTACAACTGAAACAAGGACTGAACAAGGGACATTAGATACTTAAAAACACATCTTCATAGCCTGAGCTAAAGCAAACCAGCAAAAGCCAGCCATGCAAATCCTACTCAGCACCTATCTGTATGCTTGGGAGACAAAACACGTTTGTAAATATGGCCCTACATCTCTGAGTTGAAAGAAGAGTAGACTCATGAACCTCTTGTTTGGACCTGCCACCAGAGGATAAAGTCACAGACTCTCCATTTGAACATGAATTTGAACATTCTGGAATGCTCTAATTCTAAAACACAACTGCATTGTGGGGGGAGGGGGGATTGATTTATAGCATGGCCATAGAGCCTTACTGTGCCTTAATATGTCACGTGTCTAACAGAGAAAGAATATAGGAAATTACTGATATTCCTCTCAGAAAAATAACATTTCAAGGCTCCAGGATTGCCTTGTTTTCAGACTGACTGAAGACAGAAGGTTACCAGGAATGGGGCCACAAATCCTTAGTCATCAGCTGGTCAGTGTAAGTGCTGTCCCTCCTTCCTTTCTTCTGTCTGAATACATCTTCATATCTCTGCCCCCAGCACATCTCCTTTTTGGCTAGCTTTACACTGGTGGAGATTCTTAGGCTAGGGACAGAAGTTACACATAAACCAGTTTAAGTAATCAGAATCTGGTTAAATATGTAACAGAACAGGCCTGTGCGAATAGGGAAGTATTTGATTTGGATTTGGCTGATTCAGAGGACAGTGCTTCGATTCAGTGATTCGAATTGCTATCCCCATTTGATTTGGCTGGGGAAAGGTAGGCACAGCCAGGTGGCTGCAGGTTCTCCCATGGCTCCTCCAGCTGTGCTTGCCTCTCCCTGGATGGGGGGGAGCCATGGGAGAAGCCCCCATGGCTGCCCCACCCAGCACCATCTCCCACCCATCCTGAGCTTCCTGGCATTAAAAAAAAAAAAAGCCCTGCACTCACCAGCTGCAGCAGTGGGAATCAGGGCCTCTGAGGACTCATGGCAGGGCACCCCTGTGCAGCACGGAGCAGTGGAGACTGCCCCTGCCACCTGGCACCCACACGGCAGCTGCCTCATGGCAGAGGTGCAGCGCAGCTTGGCAGGGCACTGAACACTGTCTAGGAGCTGGGGTCGCTCCAGCAGTCACCCAGATCCTGGCACCACTCAGCCCCAGTGGCCCCAGCTTCCACACAGCATGCAGCACCTTGCCAAGCTGTGCTGCACCCACACCATGGGGCAGCTGCTGTGCAGGTGCCAGGCAGGAGGGGCAATCCCAACTGCCCCACGCTGTGTAGGGGTGCTCTGCCATGAGCCCTCAGAGGCCGTGGTCCCCACTGCTGCAGCTAGTGAGTGCAGGGCTTTTTTGTTTTGGGGTTTTTTTAGTGTGCTGGGAGGCTAGAGCCAGGTGGGGGATGGGGCTATGAAGGAGAGGCAGGCACAGCCAGAGGGGCTGCGGGAGAACCTGCAGCCACCCAGCTGTGCCTGTCTTTCCCTGGCTGATATGAATCTCCAAATCTCTCCAAATCTTTTCCAAATCTTTTCCAAATTGATTTGGAGGCTTCAGATTCAAATCAGATCTTTTAATGGGTCTCCTGATTTGAGTTGGATTTGGAGATTAGGCCACCAAATCAGGTCAGATCTCTTCTGAATTGAATTGGTGACTGAAGGGTCACACAGCCCTATAACAGAAGTTCAGGGTCTATAAACCAGTTTCAAAATGGCTGAAACTGGTTTAAGGTAAACCTGGTTGAATGCAGTATCAAACTTAACTGATTTGGGTCAAACCAGTTTATTCAACTTCTGTCCCAGACCCTTTCCTGGTTTAAGTTAAACCAGAATACTCCAGCATCACAGCATGCTCTGTAGCCCTGGGTTAGGCTTAGCTCTCTGCTCCAGAAATCAGGGCTGGCCCCATCCCTCTGCTCTCTAGCCCAAGTGGGAGTGGGGGCATGGCCAAGCACTGGCAATGGCCTCCTGAGGTAAAGGGACAGGGAAGAGTTTTATTCCCCTCTCTCTCCCTCCAAGGCACTCCCGCTGGGGTCTGCCAGCCCCGGCTCCCACCTCTGCTGATCACCAACAGCCAGGCAGGAAGGGGGTTAATTCCTTTCTCTGTTCCCTCTCCCTGCAGGGACTGCAGCCTGGATTTGCCAGCCCTGGCCACCAGCTTTGCTGCTCACCCAAAGCCAGGCAAACCAGGGCTGCAGTCCTGGTGGGGGGAGGGAGAAACAGAGGGAAGAATTAACCCCTTTCCTGCCCCCTTTGCCTTAACGATGGAGCAGCGAGGGGTGGGGTGATCCTGACAAGGCAGCAGCCTCTGTCAGGGTTCCCCAGGGAGCACAAGCAGAGGAGGTTTATTTGCCCCTCTCTTTCCTGTCTTACCAGCAGGGACCACAGCTAGGGTCTGCCTGGTGAGGCGGAGCAGCCTTTGTCAAGGTCCTTCCACCCTCCCCTTAGTGCTCTGGCAGCGGGGGTGGGGGCAAGGTTAATTCTTTCCTCTGTCCCTGCATGTGCCTGAATTTCCTGAGTCAAAAGTGAATGTCTATTCACTTGCAAATCGGTGAAAACTAGGCAGGTTAAACTTACCTTCAAAGATTCAATTAATTCAGGCTCTGGCTTTTTCAATGTCTGTCCCTAGCCTTACAGTGTAGAGGGAATTCTCTAGGGGTAAACTCCAGCTAGTTTATATCCATTTTGTAACACATAAATACAAGCAGTACAAACTGAGCTGGGGAAATAGCAGAATCTAGTTCTACTACTGAAACTGCCTGTCACACTCTTTGAGAACAAACTTTTTTATTTCACAGTGGAAGCTGATCTCCAACCATTACATTTAACAACAAGCAGAACCATCCTGGAAGGTAGCAGCATGCAGGAGTACCATCCACAATCAGGGACTAGTAAATGAACAGGTGTATGCTTGAGGGCATGCTGTACAATGGATCAGAGGAAAGCATCATTTCAGCAGTGCTTCCAATGGAATAATCATGTTTGTGATCTACCTAAAGTACCAAGTGTACTGTGTTTGCTTAAAGCAAATAGCCCTCAAGAGATATCTGACAGTCAGTGTTCAGAAATGTAATTACTTATAATGTGATGCTGAGGAACCTGAATCATCCATTGTTTTCACATTGAATAATAAAATTAAAGACATTCCATAAAACAATAGCAATTTGTCTTGGTGTCCAAAGGTTAAAGATGTTGGATATATTACAGCACATTTTTCTACACTCAGTATCTTAACAGATAGCGCCAAGTGCATCAAACCCAGAAATGATACACCTATAGATGCAAACTACCTGGCACCTGAAATTTCAATAAGTTACAGCTCATTAGTGCATATCATTGAAATAATTATTCTGTGAGAATTCTTTAGGATTTTCTGGTCTAAGAAATTCAAAGGTTTGGCAAAGTGACTAAAAGTTCCAGTTTTCAAAAATGTATTGTTTTGGATAACAGCAATATACTTGTAAAATAATGTAAGAAAAATGATCTACAATTTACACACTCTGCAGAGCACATAATAATGGTACTAATAATCTGAACTTCTGCAATTCTTTCATTAGTCATGCTTAAAGTGTCTTGGAAAATCTCACAAAGCAAATATTTTAGGATTGGTAGAGGGTTTGAGAGGATAATAGAATTATGAAAACATTTTGCCTAATTCCAGGTTCCCAATTTCAGATACCTAGGACCAGAGTCCACCAGATTCCTTTCTTCCTTCCTTCCTTCCACTAAAATCCAGTCCAGGATAACGGTATATTACATTATGCATGGGCAGTCTGATTCAGGACTTAAGAATAAGGCTGGCCAGAAAAGAACTCTGTTTTGTGAAAAAAAATGGAGGCTTCATCAGAAACAGCTAGAGGGAGAAAGTAAGACAAGGAGCCTATGCCAAAGGTATGGTGGTTAAAATGCTTGTGTCAGATCCTGAAGGCAGGTTCAGGTCCCTGATGACTGGTTTGGAGAAGCTGTAGACCTCTTTGTCTGACAATGAACAGAATTTCTATTCTAAACGAAATTTGTGACCTATTTTTGGTCAAAACCAATTCATTTCTGTAAAACATTTCTTTTAACAAACATCGCCTTTAACAGAAAAAGTAGTTGTGTTGAACATTATTTTACTGCTTCTAGTTATCAGGTTGGTACAGGGCTGGTGAACTGCCTAGCTCTTTGGAATGGTACTTCCACTTATCGCTTTCATGGATAAGGACAAGTACCTTCCTTTTTTTTTCTATTGACCTGCTGTCCTTAATTTTCTTTAGGAATTTTTTTTTTAATGCCTAAAGAATTGTGCTGTCATTATGACAAAACTGTAATTTATAGAAACTGCCATCTACACCTGAATCTTCTTTGTTAATGTAATAACGTTTCTTAAAGTAGAATCTGCTCTACTAGCATAGAAAATACACAAAAGCAAACCTAAAACAAAACAAAAAAGTATCAAATCTTTTTGCTTTGTACTCATGGAACTGAGATACTTGTATCATCTGTCCATCTACCTATCTAGATCTTCCTCTAAATATTCTAATATTAAAATAATCAGTACAGGCATTTCACTTTTTTCATCTCAGCTACCTCGATTAAAAGAAAAACTGCTGAAGAAGTTTTACAGGAATCTTTATTTTAGACTTACATTTCCCTTAAAAAATTGTCAGTCTTCTATCAGATAAAGACCTACCAGGACAGATTCATAAAACAGACCAGACAGAAAAAAACCCATTTGCTACTATTTGATTTTAAACAACATGTTCCCTCACACCCGTCTTTTAAATACTCTTCCACTTCAACTTTTTGATTACTCTGATATGTGCCATGGTATAGATGTGAAACCATCTTCTAGGACTTATTGATTTTGTAAAAAATCAATTCTGTGGTTTCCTAAAGGCTATAAAAGTGCCATTCCTCATGTGATGGAATTCTTAATGGCATTTTACATATTTGGACAGCTTCTCCTTTCTCTGCCCCAAAGTACATTTCCTGCTCCCCTCCCTCTGACCTTTCCTGAGTGCACATATATCCTTTTATCATTGATTCTAAACATAGGTCTTAACCTACTTCAGAGAAACTATTCAGGACCTCAGAAGATTTGACCCTATGACAGATGTGAATTTTAACAAGAGTTTTCATCATGCACAGTTTAACCAACATGGTATCCCAGTTCTCATCTGGACAGACAATTAAAAGAAAATGTGCTGTTGAGACTTTAGTGTAGGAAAAATAAAAATATTCCTTACATTCAAAACCAGAACACAAAAAAATAATAGATTTTTCTAATTTCTGACAGTGCTATCAAGTAACTTCACTGAAGGATTAAATTAATTATAAAACCAGGAAAAAAATCAGGAAATCTTTTTTTTTCCACTGAAAAATGATTTGATTTTATTAAAACATTGTCTGAGGTCCAGTTCATTTCATCAAATTATTTTAGGAAAGAAAAAGCCATGATAAAAACCCTGAACAAAATCAACACATTTTGATCCTCTCAAATGCTTTCCTTTTTCCAATAAAAAGGTAACATTTTTTTAAAAAGTACTTAAATTAATTAAAATAATTTAAAAACTCCTATACCAAACATTAAATTTTAAAATTGAACAGCATGTTTTGTTTGACGGTCCATGACTGTCAATATTTGTTTCTATTTTTTTTTTCAGTTTGAAAAATAAATGAATACTTTCTAATCCTGGTCAACATAAAATTATCATTAAAAAAAAGAATGTAAACAGAAAAATAAGTTATTAACACACCAGCATACACCAAATTTTAGGCCAGTGCTGTACACAAAGCTGGGATTATTTTACCTTTTAATGTAAAGTATTCAAATCCCAAATAGTCCATCATGAATTGGTAGTTTTCAGGAACTTTGACATAATGTTGAAGAAAAAAAATCCTATATAATTAAAAGTTATACTTAATTATAATTTTTTCTGTGCTACTGATTGTGAATATTGTTCTACATTATGTCCCATATATAGATGTTGATAAAGGAACAGTTATGTGCATGAGAAGTTTTACAGATAAGCAGGGAAATTCAAAGTAGTCCTTTTTAGGAAAAAACTGTTTTGTAATGTTGATTTTTCCACATTTTTTTTATCTGGAAATTTGTGCGACTCTGGTGTTAATGTGGTGAAAGGTGCTGAGATACTGTAGCAATGAGGGTTGTATAAGAACCTACATACAATAAATCAAAAGAGAAGGATTAAAGCTTTAGCAGGCACTATACACATTTCTCCAAATAAGTCTAGCCCTACACCTTCCCTCTTACTCCATAACTTCCCTGCTAAATTAATTGTAAGCCTTTCTGACAACATATTTATTATTATAACTGCATAGTGGTTTTGTGATATGGATAAATGACAGTAAGGGTCTGGGTCACTAGTTGGAGACCACCACACTTATTATAAGTCATATTCTAAACAGACTTTAGTGGTCATGAAAGGTGCCAAATTAAACATTCTGGAAAGTGTCATATCATCATACTAGATTACTGTAAGTAGGATTTCACTCTTCAACAAAAGAGAGACTTCTGATTTCACTCCAGAATGGTGGGTGCTTACAAAAGTTACATTTTTTAAGTGGTAAGGGCCCTGAAAGCTCTCTACAGTTGTGATACTCACAGCTGCACAGCACTTCTTAAATGGCTGATCATGCAAAAAGTAACCCTGAAATCAGCTATTAGTTGAAGGCACTCCAGAGCAGATCACCTTAGGGAACTTATGGGTTAAATGTGGGCATTTCCATGCACAACACACGTCCCTTTGTGGGGCTGGGCTGCCCAGCCCAACTCCCAGGACAGTCACAGAGAAGAGAGAGTCTTCCCCCTGTGCAGCAGGGAAAGGGGAGGATGGGAGAAGGTACCCCACCTGGGGTCTTGGGAGGAGCCAGCCTGAGCCCATAAGGTGAGGGGGTTCTGTTCCCTTCTGCTCCAGCTCTGGCTGCAGCAAAGCAGAGGAGGGGGTTTGTGGCGGGAGATTAGGGGAATGGAGCCCCCCCTGTCTTGTGGGCCAGACCTGGGAGAGGGGTGGTCTAGCAGCCTCCTGGGAGGCTGCTGGAGTACCCCTGTCTGTTGCCCAGAACTGGTGCAGGCAGGCGTGAGCCCCCCAACCCAACAGGTGAATGTCTGTTAGGTTTGGTGGTAGTCTAACTCATGGCACTTTGTGTAAATTGCCATGAGTTAGAGTGCCTCCTCAATAGGATGCCTAAACATCTATAGGCATCCAGTAAATTCGTAAACAAACAGACAGATTATGGCTACCCTTGTATAAATTGTGCAGCTAGAAAGGGGACATGGAACTTTCTGACTTGTGGCCTTATCCATGAATCAGTTAATTTCAACACTCTTTGAAATGTGAATGTATATCACAGCAAGAGAAGTTTAGGTTAGATATTAGGAATAATTTTAGCATTACGAGGGTAGTCAAACACTGGAGCAGTTTACCCAGAGAGCTGGTGGAGGCTCCATCCTTGGACTTTTCCAAGACCTGGCTAAACAAAACTTTGGCTTGGATAATCTAGTTGGGGATAGTCTTGCTTTGAGCAGGGGCTTGGACTAAATGACCTCCTGAGGTCTCTTCCAACCCTAATTTTCTATGATTCTACATCTGGATTAGAAAAACAAGGTGGTGGTTAGGTCATGGTTAGCTAAAATGTTAGTTAACCACAGTCTTTTCCCTAGTGCACAGGCAGATTAGCAACTTAATTTACCTTAATTGCCATGGGTCATCTCTACAGGGGAAGCTATCCTCAAAGTTGTAACTCTGATCTCTTCATAATCTAGAGAAAATTGATCACTCACATATGGGCAGGGAGTGGTGGATGGAGGCCTGGATGAGTTAAGGTTGGAGCAGGTGAAATGAGAGAACATGAGTGAGCAGATGAAGCTACAATATATTTCCTTCTCCAGTTTGCATTCATCCAAACCACTGGAATAAATTCCATCCAAAACCATCCTGACATTTTGCTGTGGATGATACTGCAGTATGTTTTATTTGCAGATCCTTGAGTTAATGTCACATCTTAAAGACACAATCTTGTCATGATTCTGTTATGGATTGACTGAAGGAAGCCTATTCAATGAAAATAAAAATGAAAACAACAGAGTCCACTGAAGCCAATGGGATTCTTTCCTTTAGCTGAAATGAAGAGATTTCTACTTATTAACACTCAAGATAAGGTTTTTGGGTTTCTCTTGTATCATGCTAGAATAATGATGATACAGCATCATGTGAGGATGAGTAGTATGAAGAGGATACTGCAGTGTCAGTACCATTATAAGCCTTACTGAAGATTTTCCTACATTTTCTGATTGCCTTTCAACATTTGCTATTTAGAAAATTCTTAGTGTCAAAGGATAGAAAGTACTTTTACTTTTTTTTTTAAGGTAACATCAACACTTAATACTGTTTTTCACTTTCTTACTTTTTCTTGACATTTTACACATGGGAAACATTAAGAAATTGTGGAGGAGCTGTTAATATTTTAATGTAAAATTAAGGAATTTTCACCCCAAATTTGAAATATTTAGAAAAAAATTAATCTTTTCTGTGAAAAAACCCATATTTTTAAACTTTTCAACCAGTTCTTGAGTGTTGGTATTTTGTGTTCCTGTTCAAATTCAAATGTATGCCAGCAAGTTCACGCTGTGATTCTGCTGTGTGGTATGTGCAATAGACCTGGATGGGAATGTTGTTTACAGTGGTTGGAAAAGCTTTTTTGAAAGCATGAAATAGGAAGTTTGGGGATTCTTTTGAGAAGAAAAATGTCTACTGAATATGTAAATATAAGTCTGTCTGTGGGATTTCCTATCACATTATTATAATAGAGTAGTTGTTGAAAGTAGTATACACAACCCGCCTGTGATTACATATATCAAGAGGAATCCATCACTTCCTTTTAGCGCCCCTTAAAAAAATGGAAAGAAGCTGCATGATTTTTCCATCAAAGGTTATTTCAAGCCACTCTTACGGCATTACTCAGTTACTGCA
>NW_005841854.1:5268461-5316621 GCF_000455745.1 Alligator sinensis | reverse complement strand
ATTCCTCAGCTGCTGCAAATCTCTCCACACTGACATTAAACGTAAATAAATGTACATGTGAAGTGCACTGCGGCTAGTACCAAACATGTAGAGAGAAAGGAAGAAAAAAGGTTTTCCTGGACTGCAGGAAATCTTAAACAGACCCTTAAAAGAAACAAGGAATATCAAATTTAAACACATTGTTTTAGATAATTTTTCACTCTGTGCGTGCATGAGTACATGCATGCCCTTAGTTATCAATTGGTCATTTGGGGGGATAAATTATGGCTTTGTTCTACGTCTCAAGCAATGGGAAGTATATGATTCTTTCCAACGTACAGACTAAAGGGCAGATTGTGATTCAGAGTCACGATATGTTCCCAATTCACCTTTTGGTTTGAGGTGGAAGGAAAAAGCTGTATGCCTAATACAGATTATATCCTCCAGTATGGGAAAGGGGGCTCCAATTCATTCTTTGCTCCTGCCTGCTTACTGCCTGGCCATTTGCATAGGATGGTGAGCAATAGTTTTTTGGAGGCTGCTTTCTCTTGTGTACTACTGTTTGTAATAAACATAATTATTCTTTACATGAACCTATTACCATAGTATCCAAGTGTCTCCTAATGCCTTTATCCTCACAATATCTGTGCGAAGTATGAAAGTGCTACTCCGCTCCATTTTCCAGTGAAGACTGAAGCACAAAAGAATAAGTGATCTGCTCAAAATTATAACAAGTATTCTGTAGCAGATCAAGGAAAGAAACCTAGATCTTCTGAGTCTTAGGCTATCTAACAACCAGGAAGGTTCACCAGAATGGAATGGCCAATAATGCTGTCACCCATCTCATTATTATGTTCAAGTGGGAGCAGGGAGAACTCCATAAGAGCTTGAGTAGGGAAACACTAAAACAGGATACCCAACTTCCATCCCAACAAGTACCACAGGACTGGCTACTCTAGGTTATGGATGTTGTGAATTACCTTTTTATTTGGTGGACCTTCTGGTATTGGGGCATTTGTTGGCATTATTTGTAGGTGAATTTGACTCCTGATCCTTTTGAAAATGCTAGACACCCCTAGTTATAGTCACTGTGATTCTTCTATTTAATGTAACACACAAGATTATCGGTACCAGCAACAAATATTGAGGACATACCCAATGTTCTACAAAATGATATGCTAAATTGTTATAAAATACCTTCCCTAAATGTTGTTGTTGATAATTCATCCTCTTATTTTTGCTATAGTATGCTATGAATGTTGGTGGCAGTTGCATCAGTTCCTTCAAGAGAGGATCTGATGTTATGCAAAGTGGCATTTTGTCTGAAGACAATGGAAAATTAATATGCCTGTGAAGTAAGGTATAAATGAAGGTCTACTCCAGCTGCATGACAGCTGGAGGCTGAAAGGGGAACACTGCTTCTGAGAATCTGAATGAAATGTCGAATAACAAGATGTAACTTCTGAGTGAAGCATGGCAGGGGGAACTGATAGAAAATAAGGTGATGCCAGGATCTGAAAGATAAATGTGTTATTAAATTTAGAAGTAGAGAAGTAATAATTCCACCGTTCATAGCAAGTGTGAGATCTCCTCTGAAATACTGTATGAGGCAGGTACAAAGAAGGCTTACCATGTTTAGTCTAGCAAAATGAAGACTGAAAGGGAATATGATTGCTCTTTTATAAACACTTCAAGACAGTGGTAAACACCAGGCAAGAAGAAGATCTGTTTAAGCTGAAGAACAATTCTGGTACATGGGTTGGCCCTCTGTATGGAATGAATTTTACCTTATTATTAAGTTTTACAACATTACTTTGATATAAGAATCTCTACTTCTTGCAGGTGAAGGAAAAGACACAAAGAGGAAAAATGGTTCACTGAAAATCTTAGAATTGGTCATTTGCAAAGATGAGAATGCTTTCTACAGCCTCCCATTGTCAAGAAGACACCTGGAGGGAGATGACTTGATTCTACATACCTGGCTGAACTATAGTAATGTAATATACTATAGCATGAAGCCAGCACCATACATCCCCATGATCAAGTCATGTACAGGGACTGGAACTTTATCTTTAAGACATTCAATAACTTTGGCCAGCATTATCTAAAAGGGTTTTCAGGCAAAATTGAACATTTTACCACAAGACTAAAGTTTGTTTTTCCAAGAGATAAGAGTTTTCTTAGGGCTGGCACCATCTTGTAGAATAAACTCCTTCAGGACCTCTCTTTGCAAGTGCAAGGAACACTTTTTGACTTTGCATTCTCCATTGTAAGCATTTAGCAGTGTGTGCATAGTATATATATGGAACCCCTCCAAATGCATATCATAATATACTATGTACATACCTTTTACCTTGGAGAGAGGAACAAGCTACATGTGACAGAAGTTAGCAACTTCTCTTAATACAATACTGGTGCTCACACAGTACAGCCAGAAGAGTGGCATAAAACTTGTCCAGAATAAAGCTGCTTGGCTGTTCCACCTGTGTTTTTACTGTTAGAGGAATAGGACAGACTACACAGGAGAATTTTTTTGTAAAAGAACAATTTGGAGTGCAAGGAACAGTTTAAATTCCTGTTGGTCCTCCTTATTCTCCTTATAATAACTTACAGTCATGGGCTAAAGTAAGAGGGTTCAGAACAAAGTACAACTCCCCTCTTGCACTAGGACATCATGATATAGTTTCCTATGTTAATTTGGCCCTATACGGATCTCTTTCCTCTTGTTTTTTTTAGTCAATATTAACCTCTCCTTAAAATGGTTTAAATCAAACACAACTCAATGGCAGTCCGTGGAATTAAGAATAAAAGGGGTAAAATCACTGGTTACATTCTGCACTCCACTACACAGGTGCAACTCCATGATGGATTTGCACTGGTAGAAAAGAGTAATCATTGATACAATACACTGGCAGTACATCATTTACTCATGATTTAATGCATTTCAGTTTCCTCATATACACTTTACTAGATTTATATTCTTTCCTTAAAAAGCCCTGAAGTTTTTCAGGTTGATGTATCAGCTAGCTACTTTGAATCTGTCCACTGTTTTATTCTCCTAAGATTTAACAAGGGTCAAAACTACTCGAGTTTAGGAGGGGAAACAATCATTCATGCAGTTCATTAACATTCTTTTTCTGTCTACAAAATCATAAGCAATATAAATAGGTTTTTTTAGGTTAAGAATTCCCATAATGACAATGTGAAAAATACTGGAAACATGGTAAAATACTTTGTCCCAAGACAGTTGTATACACAGATACATCCACAGCATATGGTTAAGCGTTCCCAGAACACAGTAGAGATGCCAGCCTAATGATACTATCTTACATTTAAATAGCATCTTGTACCATGAAAGATCACCAGACTCATTCACTGAAGTGAAGATGCTGGAGTGTAGCATAGCAGCTGTTTAACGGCACAAAAACAATGCTACACAATATCTTTTATTAAAATCAGCTTTCTTAATGATATCTGTGAGTGAAGAGAGCAGTAAGCTATATGCATTCCTTTACATTCAATGTACAATATCAGAATGTCTAAAAATCAATTCAGAAAAGCTAGAAAACGTTGCCTCCTATTTCCCTCTCTAAATGGCTTCATTCAAAACAATTCAAAATATAACCACCAAATCCTGTATTTTTCATTATTAAAATACTTACAAGATACCATAATTACATAAATGAACTGTGTATTCACACAAAAAATTGCTCAGATGGATGTATTTTCTCCTATAAATATCTAAAGTGAAAACCTTTTGAAAATTAAGGTCTTCCTTTCCCTTTCTTGATACAGCCCCAAGAGTTACCCTCCAGCATTATGATTTTTTTTTTAAATGCTAGTTTCATATAACTAAAAATAATCAATACAAATAAAAGTATAAATCTCCCTTTCCTTCCCTTGCCTAGAAATCCAGGAAAGAATATCTTAACCCTCTGCAAGCAAACCAAGATGAATGTTGTAATTTGGAAAGTGCTGCTAGTTGAAGAAATGAGAAAGGTCTTCTGATGTCTCAAACTTTTATTGCTCTATATTTGAAAAATGTTCTGAAACCTTCATACATTGAAACTGAGTTCACAGCCCGCAGGGGAGAGGTTACATTTTAATTCAATATTGTGGATCCTTTTATCACTATTTCACCATCAGAATTATGGTACTACTTCCTAATCAGTGCTGACAAAGACTTCCTGTAAACAGAAATTAAAAGTGAAGCAGGGGAAAAGTCAAGACAATCAAAGAGGCCTTCATCTTCACTCTCAGGTCGACTACCTACCTTTAAGTCAGCATCTAGCCATATTACACAGTCTAGGACAAAAAAGAAGGTACAAAGCCAAACTTTTAAATACCTGATGAAAATAAATTCCATATTTGCTGATATATAATACACACCCTATTTTTGGGAGGCATCAAAAAGCAGAAAAAAAACTTACTTTGGAATACATGTAAGTACCAAAGGTCTGGGCTTCCAGGCCGGGGAGGTCTGTAGCAGGGCCTGATCTGGCATGCCCATGCTGGGACTGTGCATCAAGGTGGGGACGGATCTGGCACACCAGCTCCAGAGCTGGGTGTCAGGTCCAACCCTGAATACTGGCCATGTACCCTAGTTCATCTGTGTACCTGTCCTGATCCAGTGTGTAGTTGGGGAGGAGGCCTTCCCATAGGTTCAGATATTTTATGACAGGGGATTAGGGGAAAACAAGGATAGTGTTAATTGCCATGACTCCCACAGCCATGACATTTAATGCTACTAACACTCTGCCCATCCACTTCCTTCCCCCCTCTCCCCTCCCATAAATTTCTAGACTCATGGGATGCCCTTTTCCTCAAATATAATTTCTCCCCAATTTTCCACAGCTGGTTTTGGGGAAAAAGGTACAGGTTTTATGTGGGAAAGTATGGTCATATGCAGACATAAAGGTTTACAAAAACAAATTTTTGTTTTGCTCCCTGGTGGTGTCTCTCAGGGAACAGGCAAGAGAACTACAAGATGTGAGGCTCCAAAGCATCCTTTGCCATGAGGAGTTCATCGATTTGATGCTGGAGGAGATATCCAGGACTGTGGAGGAAGAAATGGCAGATGAAGTGCTAGAGAAGAGAGAGGACAAGGACACTCAAGAGGGTGAAAGCTGGAGGCTTGTGACTTCTGGCAGCAAGTAGAGATCTTTACCACCACCTGCAGTCATTCATCTTGAGAACAGATATGCAGCCCTAGCAGCAAAGAGGGAGAAGCATATTCAGTTGATGAAGGAAGATAGGCCAGACCTTACCAAGGTGGGAAGGATCAAGATGACTGCCATCAAGAAGAAGTGACAGGTGCTGGTTGTTGGAGACTCCTTTCTGAGGGGGATGGAGGGAGCCATCTGCCAACCTCATCTGTTGTCTCAGGAGGTCTGCTGCTTGCCCAGAACCTGGATCTGAGTTGTCATGGAGGGGCCACCAAGGCTCATGTGGCCCTCTGACTACAACCCCATGCTGCTCATTCATGTGGGCACCAATGATACTGACATTTTATGTAAAAGAGCCCTATGATTGCTCAGAGCTCCAGTATGAAACTGAAGATAGGCCTATTGAGTGTCTCTGGGTTAGGGTCAAATTGGAAAGCAAGAAGGGTGATGTCCTGGTGGAAGTCTACTATAGACCAGCAAACAAGGAAGAAGTGGTGGATGAGGTTTCTTCAAACAGCTAGTGGAAGTTTCCAGATCACAGGCCATGCTTCTGATGCAGGATATCAATCACCCTGACATCTGCTGGGAGGGCAATGCAGCAGTGCTCAGGAAATCCAGGAACATTTTGGGGAGTGCTGCAGACAACTTCCCAGTGCAAGTGCTGGAGTGGCCAACTAGGGGTTGTGCTCTTCTTGACCTGCGGCACACAAACAGGGAAGAATTGGTGGGGAATGTAGTAGTGGATGGCAACTTGGGCAGCAGTGACCATGAGATGATTGATTACAGAATCCTGAGGAAAGGAAGGATGGAGGTCAGCAGAGTAAGGGCCCTGGACTTCAGAAAAGCAGAATGTGACTTGCTCAGGGGAGTCATGGGCATGATCCCATGGGAAGCCAGTCTAAGTTGGAGCAGAGTCCAGGAGAGCTGGCTGTACTTTAAAGCCTTACTGAGAGCACAGGAACAAACCATCCCAAAGTGCATGAATACTAGCAAGTATGGCAGAAGACCAGCTTGACTTAGCAGGGTACCCTTCAGTAAACTAAAATCACAAAAAGGAAGCTTATAAGAAGTGGAAACTTAGACAAACAACTAGGTAGGAGTATAAGAGCATTGCTTGGGCATGCAGGGATGGTAAGGAAGGCCAATGCACAATTGGAGTTGCAGTTAGCAAGGGATGTAAAGGGTAACAAAAAGGGTTTTTACAAGCATGTCAGTAGCAAGAGGAGGTTCAAGAAAAATGCAGGTCCCTTACTGAATGGGGGAGGCAACTTTGTGACAGAGGATGCAGAAAAGGCTGAACTGCTCATTGCCTTTTTTGCCTAAATCTTCACAGGCAAGGTCAGCTCCCAGACTATTGCACCAGGCAGCACAGTGGAGGAACAGGTTAGGGAATGCCTAGAAAAGGTGGACGTGTACAAGTCCATGGGACTTGATGGGGTGCATCCGAGGGTGCTGAGGGAGTTTGGCTGATGTGATTGCAGAGAAGATGGCCATCATCTTTGAAACTCATAGTGATCAGGAGAGGTAGCAGATGATTGGAAAAGGATAAACATAGTGCCCATGTTTAAGAAAGGGAAAAAGGAGGATCCAGGGAATTATAGACCAGTCAGCCTTGCCTCAGTCCACAGAAAAATCATGGAGCAGATCCTCAATAATACGTTTCTACGCACTTTGAGGAGAATGAGGTGATTAGGAACAGTCAGCATGGATTCACCAAGTGCAAGTCATGTCTGACCAACCTGACTGCCTTCTGCAACACGGTGAATGGCTCTGTGAATGTGGGGAGATGGGTGGATGTGGCGTACCTTGATTTTAGCAAAGCTTTTGATACAATTTCCCACAACATTCTCACAGGCAAGCTAAGGAAATATGGGCTGCATGAATGGACTGTATGGTAGATAGCAAACTGGCTGGGACATCAGGCTCAGAGTAGGAAAATCAATGGCTCAATGTCTAGTTGGCAGCCAGTATCAAGTGGAGTGCCGCAGGGGTTGGTCCTGGGGCCAGTTGTGTTCAATATCTTCATCAATGACTTGGAAGATGGCATAGAGTGCACCCTCAGCAAGTCTGTAGATGACACCCAGCTCGGGGGAGTAGTAGATACAATGAAGGTTAGGGCTACGACTCAGAGTGACCTAGACAAATTGGAGGATTGCCCCAAAAGGAATCTCATAAGATTCAATAAGGAAAAGTGCAAAATCCTGCACTTAGGACGGAACAATCCCATGCACCAGCACAGGCTGGGGGCTGACTGGCTGGGCAGTGGCTCTACAGGAAAGGACCTGGGGGGTTACAGTGGACAGTAAGCTGAATATGAGCCAGCAGTGTGCCCTTGTTGCCAAGAAAGCTAACCACATCCTGGGCTGCACTAGTAGGAGTGTTGCCAGTAGGTCAGGGGAAGTGATTTTCAGCTATTCAGCACTGGTGAGGCCACATCTGGAGTACTGTGTTCAGTTTTGGGCCCCCACTACAGAAAGGATGTGGACAAATTGGAGAGAGTCTGTTGCAGGGTGACAAAAATTGTGGGGCAACTGGGCTTATTTAGTCTAGAGAAAAGGGAAAGTGAGAGTGGACTTAATTAACAGCAGCTTTTGACTACCTGAAGTGGGGTTTGAAATAGGATGAAGCTAGACTATTCTCAGTGATGGCAGATGACAGAATAGAGCAACCATCTCAAGTTGCAGCAAGAGAAGTTTATGTTAGGTATTTGGAAGAATTTTCTCACTAGGAGGGTAGTAAAACACTGGAACCGATTACCCAGAGATGTGGGGGGTGGGGAGAAGCTCCCTCCTTGGAGGTTTTTAAGACCTGGCTAGACAAAGCTTTGGCTGGGATGATCTGGTTGGGGATGATCCAGCTTTGAGCAGTGGGTTTGACTAGATGACCTCCTGACGTCCCTTCTAACCCTAACTTTCCATGATTTTATGATTCTATTAAATTATTCTATTAACATCTCTCTGGGGTAGATGTAATTCTAAAATTTGGAGAAATTGAAAATGATCATTTATTAAGAGTGAAATGTGGTCTCAGCTTTTGACTAAACAACTAAGGCACCTTCATTCCATACTTCCTGGCATGTGTCATAGGGTGCTGAAGTTTTGATGTGATATTTCATTAAGCCATCACTGAATTATATCATTAACCTCAAACATTGCATTTATCTTTTTTACCCGGCCCTATACACATCTACATGCCCAATACAGCAGATTTTTATAGTCCATTAATCACTCTAGGAGATAAAACTGATACTGTGGTAATCGAGTGGAAACAAACAAAGAAACAAACAAAAGACACAACGTTCTGGGTAAAAATAACAGTCTTAAGTCTCAGGCTTGCTAAGAGCACCTTATTACTTAACTGGTGAAGAATTTGCCCGGTGTAGGGTGATTATCTTTCAGCCTCTTTTTTTTGTTTGTTTTTTAGGTAAGAGACAGCAGGTTTGTATGGATCAGGGGCATTTCACCTGTAGAGCCTGACCAAAAAAAAAGTGCTTGGGGGAGCAGAGCTAATATACTCTAATGCAGGGGTGGGCAAAATGCCGAATCTGGCCGGCAGCCAGACTCCATTTCCCAGCAGCCTCTGCCCATATGGCTGGGGCCAGTCTCTATACAGACCCAAGCCACAGCTGCGTTATGATAGCGCAGGGCTGGGGTTGCCATGGAGACCGCCCCCAGCCGCAATGTCAGGACACACATCAGGGCAGGGCAGGGGGCTGGCCTGGAACTGCTGGGAGGGATCTTGTAGGAGAGACAGCTTGGTCCAGGGCGAGGGCAAAGCCATGACCTGCAGCCTGCATGCTCCTGGCAGGGGGCACACAGGCAGTGGATCATGGCTGTGCCCTTGCTCTGGACCAGGCTGTTACTGCTGCAAGGAGCTGGGGCAGAACAGTGATTTGCAGCCTGCACATCCCTGCCTGGAACATGCAGGTTGCAGATCACATCGCTGCTGCTAGGAGCCAGGGCAGAAACAGCTTGGTCCCAAGCAAGGGCAGAGCCACAATCTGCTACCTGTGCACCCCTGCCCAGAGTATGCAGGCTGCAGATCACAGCTCTGCCTTGGCCCTGGACCAGATTTCCCCTGCCGCAAGATCCCAGCAGCTCCGGAGCAGCCCCCTGCCCTGCCAGTGCAGCTGGGGCCGGTCTCCATGCCAACCCCAGCTTTGCGCTATCATAGCACAGCTGCCATCTCCATGGTACTAGCCATCCATGCAGGGGTGGCTGGTAAATGGAGTCCACTGCTGGTAAGATCCTTTGCCTGCTCCTGTTCTAATGGTATATAGTAGATGTTAGAGGCAAGTATATGAGTATCAGCCACAACTGACTCACTGCAGCTACCACTCTGCGTTATATCTCTACCATGCTTAGACATAATGTTGAATAAAGGCCAAACAATTCAAATGAGGTAAGGCATGAATTATGCAAACAATACCTCATTTGCATAACACTTCCTAATTTCTGATCCTCTGGCCTTAACAGGTATGACATTTTGCATATAAAAATGAACTGTTAACAGATGGGAGAAAAACTTCTGAGAAAAGCCTGAATACTATGGCAGATATTCCACCTCTGCATTGATTACACTTTCACTGTTAGTTCTTATGGTACAGAGCAGACTGATTTAAGTCAGAGGTGTAACAGGGCAGCAGTGGCTATTTTCATGCCCCGCCCCCCCACCCCCCACTCAAAGGCAGTATTAGTGTTGCTGCCCTAGTGGCACTCCTCCACCTCAGTTTCTCTACTAATTTAAATTTGATAATATTAGAGAAATTATTTATAGGTAAGAATTTTGTTCATTTTTATACTGTCTCCATGATCATTTCTAACACATCAAGACAAATAAATAATCCTGGAATACATTTATCAGAAAGGGCCTAATAGGTCTCTGGTAATATTTGTAGTGCTTTTCTCTTCCATGAGTCCCAGTTTCTGCACACCAATTCTTGGCTCACTAAGCAAATGATTATTTATATATTTCCCATTCCCATTTTCATTCATCACTTCAGGGATGCAACCTGTATATGGTAGCAAATCACAGAGAATGTCAGCACAGTTTGGTTTGGAATTACAATGTTGATCTGCAGGTGCAATTGTCAAGGAGGAAAATAGCAGACATGTACCAGACTCTGTCTTGCCTGAATTCTCTTGCTATGCTCTTTTGTTGCACAGCTATACTGCAACAAGGGATCTTACAAACTTGCAAGGAGTAATTGAGAATAATAATTTTAAACAGAGGCAAAACAAGTTTGCATGAGGAAGTATAAAACAATTTCAAACGAATTAATTAAACCAATTGACTGAACACAATACTAGAGCTATTTTGAAAATAAAAGTCAAAAGACTTAAACAACTGAAGGGAATTATAATGTTGATGAAGATGTCACACAAACCTAATGTCATGTTGATAGGACAATTATGTAAAATCAGAAAAAAAAATGAAAAGCAATACAAGTGTTCTCTCTGGAACTTTGTTAAATGCACTGTTATTAAGGGCCCAGTTCTATGCAGCAAGATAAATAGGTAGCTTTCAGCATTAATATCTTATTCTTTTGCTGAGAAAATGAATCTTCATTTTCTTGCTTACACAATGAAAAGTAAATTTATTAAAGCCAGTGGAATTAAAATGCTATAAAACTGAAGCAACTAATGAAAGAAATATAATAAAGCACTTTGTACAATTTTAGGGTCCTTTTATGTGAAACAAATCAACACAAAATGAATGAGAGCATGCTGCTCACAGGGGGATAAGTGAGAACTGCTCGGTATATGACTACATATGAAAAATATAGAACAAAAGCTTTGTATATGGCCATATTATTAATACCCAATGTAAGAAACGAGTTTTAATGCCAATCCCGCACTGAGATTCTCTGGTTTGAACC
This sequence comes from Alligator sinensis, assembly GCF_000455745.1. Taxonomy (NCBI): domain Eukaryota; kingdom Metazoa; phylum Chordata; order Crocodylia; family Alligatoridae; genus Alligator; species Alligator sinensis. Next base: position 5,305,599 of record NW_005841854.1, on the reverse strand, counting down.
CCTGCTCCCATGTCGAGACCCACTGACAAACCTCCTCATAGTTTGTGGGGTCTGCTTCAAAGCATCAGGATTTAGGGATGGAGCACTACAATGAGACTCTTAATGCATAATTCTTAGAATTACAGATATTCAGGATGGAAAAAGTCTTAATAAATCATCTGCTCCATCCTGTGCCAATGTAGAATTGTTTTCTCTGGGTATGTACAGCCATTACATTTAGATCGACCTACCTAGACTTAGGTGAATCTAAATTCCCAAACCTGAAAGTGTTCAGAGAGGTTAAATTGGGTAAAAAAGTGACTTGTTCAAGATAAATTACTTCCTAAAGGGTTAACCGGATTATGCAAGTGCCTGCACATTAGCAGCATAGTCCCAGGGGTAGGAAAACCAGCTGCTCACCTTGGCTCTGGGACTGTGCTAATCCCACATCCTCCCAACCTTGACTGGCCTATTTTTATGCCCCTGAACCTTCCCGACTAGGCAACCCCCTCCTGTGGACCCTCGTCCCCTGCAAAACCACCAGCCCCCCTAATCCAATCAACCCCTCCTCAGACCCACCAGCCCCTCTACCACCACCAGTTACCTACATTGGTTTCCCTGTGAGGCACTCAGAAGCAAGCCACCTACACCTAGATCAGGTGTGGTGAATGCTTGTTTGCAAACTTTTATATATCCTTTCATGTAGTTCAAGACAATTTTAAATAACTTCATGATGGAGGTCTTACCAGTTATCTAGGTAGACATAGCATAGCAAAGATGTAATTAAGAACATCAAAATTTCCTGTCTCAGCCAAATCTATTTTACTTTTGCTTCATTTCATGGTATTACATCTAGTTACACCTTCCTGGACTACTGTAAACACTTCTACTTACATCCTTCAAATACCTGTAGACAGTTATTTTTCTTTTAGTCAAGCTACATATTTGTAGTTCTTCTAACCTTTATGAGAAATTGAGGAACAATAAATCATCCACAGATTGGATTGTGTTAAGTGTGGTTTAAATGCAGAATACAGATTCTTATCTCATTCCCTGGATTAGCTTTTGTGACTTCTTTGTTCTTCTGGATTTATTACTTGAATATCCAGCACTGCCCTCCTCCCACTTCCCCCCTCTCCTTTCCCCGCCTTTTGTTTTTGTATTCAAATTTCTCTCTCCTTCTTATACACAGTTTTCTGAACGTCCTTTCACAGCATCTGATAAAGTGAGCTCCAGCCCATGAAACTTGTGATACATATACATACACATGCACATACTCTTTGGTTAGTTTATAAGGTGCAAATATACCCTGCCTTCTACTTAACTACATCTCTTTAGCTAACTACATCTCTTTAGCTTCCATTAAGTCAACATTTCTGGTACCTAACTGTCCAGCAGCAAATGAAATATTTTAGGTGTTGTTACATCAGAATGATTGGTTATACAAAAGCTCTGAGTATACAAAATAAAAGCACATTGGGCTTTTTGCCACCATATCATTGCTAAAGCAACAAGTATACTGTAAATATATATCTGTTTGGCTTCATTACTTCCCAAACCCCAAAAAATGTCTTCAGAGGAGTTTAGGTGCCTAAAGCCCAAAACTGCAATAACAAGACAGAATAACAACCCACATTCCCCCCAAAATCCTGATTTACGGCTCTTTATTGAGGGAGGAACCTACATTCACCGAGTGCTCCTTTTCTAACCTGCAACACATGGTCAGAACTATTGGGTGCCTATACATGAACATCAAGGCTACTCTGACAATCTGTAATTACAGTGCATTGGAGATGACCCAATTAATCGAGTCTGCTGGAGTGTGGTAATTACCGCACTCCAGCAGACTCTAGCGTCTCATGTATCAGCATCCCTGTGCTGAAAAATGGTGGCAGGGGGTGCTTTAACTAAAGTTTGTTTGATGAGCCCCTGCTGCCCCTGCTGCCATTTTTCAGTGTGGGACACTGATACATGAGATGCTCTGGGCACTTTAATTAGAGCAGCTCTAATGAAATTCAGAAACTAAGTGAAATAATGCCTTGAGTGGTCCAGTCTTGTAGAGATGCCCTAGACAGACTGACTGTACATTGACGGCATTGAGTTCAGTACAAAATAAAACAGTCATGGCCATTTTAATACCAAAAACTCAACAACTATTGATGGGACACTATTTTTTTTATAAATAACCAATAAGTTAGACCATGCACCTTGAAGTGGGAGACCTTGGTTCCTGGCACCCTTACCCTGAAGAAATCCAATTCCACACCTGACAAGTGAGTGCCCTATTGACAAGAATACTGGCTAGACTCAGTATGAGAACTCTCTACCTCTTCTGTTGAAGCTGGGCCACTGAGCAGCAAAGAACCCAGGTACAGAGGCCTGGGTACCTACCCCTACTCCCAGGGCTGTTTATTCATTTACATGAAACGATCAGTAGTAAAAAACAAACAAAAACCAGAAATAGTTGTTGAATCAGAAAGCTGAACTCCCAGACAGTAAGTCTTTGTCAGAAAATATCTGGAATAGTTTTAAGATTTCTCTTGAAAAGTAAGTGGTAAATACCAATGCTTTTAGTATGATTTTTTTATATGCTTGCATGGGTTTTATGGGGCTTTTTTTTGCAAGGAACAGAGGAGACTTAAAATGTGGTTACTGATTTTGATGTAATAAAGGATCAGAAGAGATTTTTAAGGGATATTTGCTAAAGAGAATATCATTATACAATGTGGTATTAATAATTTAACTCAAGCTCATATTTAATTTTTAGTTCGTATAATTAACCTTTGTTCCTAAACAGACATCACATATCAACCAGCTAAAGATTTCATGTCCCTCTTTAACTATAAACCTTCTCAGACAAAGGTAATATTTCTATTGACTTTAATGACTGTACCAATAGGCAGGTGCTATGAAAAACAATGTAAAATGTGCCATTTGGAAAATTAGGCCTAACATCTAACCAATAGAATTATTATGGGAAAAGGCTTTGTGAGTTTTTAGTTAAGAATGGTTATTTTATGTTTGTTGTGGACAATGACAGAGGAGAGAAAAAGATAAGTGGTTTTTGTATGATAGATATTTCTAAGTGAATTTATATATATCATGCAATCAGACTCCCAGATTTGGTGAAAAACACCCCTTCTTACTTAATTGGGCATTAAGGCTACTCAGCACAATTCAGGGTGTACTTCACAAGGGTGGGCTCTTTGCACATATGAAAAATGTCCAAATCTGTTAATGGTTTATAAAAAATCATCCTTATGCGCAAAAGAGGTGAGCCTCTTTTGTCCCCAAAGCAGAATTCTATGGCAATAGTTTAATTAAATGCCTACATCAATTGTTTGTGTTACATCTGTGTAGAATTTCAATCTTTACTAGAATTATTTTTCAATCTTTGGTTGCCTAAACAAAGTTATCAGACAAAGATTCCCACAAGAAAACTAATGTAATGTTGTAATGTGCTTCAAGGGAAGTGTGTGTGCCAGGAGTTTAATTAATGTAATGACGTATTTTCAAAATCCAAAAACATCCAGAAAAGCAACTCCAAAACTAACTCAGCGCACTATTTTTTATTCAGTTAAAGCAACGTCAAACAGTTATGTATATTTAATGTCATTATTGCTACTTCTTTAAGTTGTAACCACTATGAAAAAAACCCCAAATTCCTCTAAATTTAGATACAACATACTTTAACTGCTCATATATTAATATGCACCCATGGGTGAGGGGACACCTTATCTTAATGGTATGATATTACCAGGAAAATATATAGAGCACAGAAGCTAGAGAAGTAGTCCATATTTTCCCCTATTCTATTTTGTCCCTGAAGCACAGCCAAGAATAATGTGTGATATGATCAGGAAGTCTTAGGGTATGTACAAGCATTAGGGTGATCTAAACATCCAAGTTTGGAAGCATTACAGGGCTTAGGTTGCCCTAAAAATGTCACACCAAACCTAAAGTTAGTTTTTGTCAGACATGAAACTAACTTTAAATCAGCATGGGGTTAATCCAACCTAGCAAGGGTTAACAAATGCTTTAGCAAATGCTTGCATACATTCACAAAACAGCCCTGGGGTTGGGAAAGCCTAGATTTTATCCACAACCCGAAGGCTGTGCTGTTTTATGCTCCCTCAATCCTGATTGGCTATTTTTACCCACTCCCCCAACTCCCGAGTAGCATCTCTCCCAGACTGGGCATGCACTCCCTCTGGAGACCTACCAACCTCCCTCCCTCAAACCATGAGTCCCTCCCCTCCATGGATTACTTGCCTCTGGCTGCCTATGCCTCCTCCTGGCAAGTGGCAAACACTTTCACCTATGCACCTGGGCTCAGGTTTAAGCAACTTAGACTAAGCCACCTAAACCTGGGCCTGCTCCTACAGATGCTTGTTCACATGTTAGTGATCTTCCATGTAGCTGGACAAACATAACAGAGTTTGTCCAACTCAGCAAATAAACTAACAACAACATTGGAAGATTATAATGGAAATGCCAAGATGATTTTAAAAGTTCAAATGGGCAATTTTGGACCACTAAGCTTCTTAAGATTTAGGAATGTCTTGAAGAAAGGAAAATTTATCTCCATCACTCATTGAATATGGTACAATTGATGGGTATTAAATTTCAGAAATACAAACACAAGAGTCGTCTTATATCTTTCTTGGTATCTGTTAATGCAGGGACAAATCCAAGATCTGATTGTAAATGAATTTTCCACAATGCCACCATATGTAACTTGTGACGAGAAACCCTTTGTGACCTGTTTGTATGTCTAAAACCCTATATGGTTCTGACTTTGCAATCTGTTGAAAGATAATTGGAGGAAAAAGACTAAAGTTGATAGACATACACATCTCCTTTAACTGTTGATCTAAAGCTGGAATCGTGAAATTTTATACTGATTAAAGAACATGGTGTCAAAGCTCATTTTGAATCATAACTTATGCTCATAAATCCGAGGGGAAGTACTGGATAAGTCAACTTTTTTGCACAATATTTTTCAACAAAAGAAACAGAACAGTTCAATTTTTACTGAGTTCTAAGTCGGTATGAATCCCAAGCCACATATAAGAAACTGCTGACTTTTATCTGATAATGCATAGATTCAAGTCTTATAAGAATAGGCTTTGGGAAATACTCAGAATCATACTTCTACCTCCTGTCAGTCATTTCACACAATCTTACTGCTTCTGGTATTATGCTTAAAAGCAGATTCTATCCTCTGATACTAATCAGCTTCACCAGCTCTCATATCTTATATCTCATTGTACAAACATCTCTCTTTTCTATGCATCTAACTTTCCCTTCTTTGCAGCCAGTGCCCTTTTAATGATTTTTTAAACAGGCAATGATATTAAACCACTGTTTTTTTCATAAAAGATAAGCTATACTTTTTGCACTATTTTAGTTAGTGAAATTCCTCCATATTGCTCCTTAAGGGTGTGTACAAACATGTGCCATGCCCCATCTATGTTGATGCAACTTATTTTAAACCACATGATCTTCGATTGAGAGCAGTTAGAGCAGATGTTCATCAGTGCCAGGAGCCACACTGAGAACCCAGTTTAAGTAAGTTGGGATAGTGGGGAGAGCAGATTCACAGGACAGTTGGCGAGTCTGGAGGGTCTGTGGGAAGGGTATCCGTCCAAGAGCGAAAAGGTTAGGGGGCTAAAAATAGCGCAGTGAGAGTTGGGAGGTAGGAAGAGTGCAGGCCTGGGGTTGGGGTGAGCAGCTGGGCTTTCCCAGACTCAGGGCTGCACTCCGAACATGTGAGGACATACACTGGATGGGGTTAACCCATTCCCAGTCTGTTATTCCACCTATGCAGGTGAACTAATTTAAACTGGGCCCACCATTTTTGGCCTGATATAAACATCTGAAACATCTTCACAGAGTGACATTTAATTTAACTTAACACTAGTTAGGTTGACCTCATGTAATATCTGCATGTACCCTAACTGAATAAGTAGCATGGAACAAGTAGTATGGAATATGTAGTTTGTACCCAAAAGCTTGCAAAGAAGATTTTTTCCAATTATTTTAGTTGGTCTAATAAAAAATATTGGATTTACCCAAAGAACCTTCTCTGCCTCTAGTATAGAATATAGTTTTCATGATGGCATTTATAAAATATAAACTTGCATTGTATTAGCAGTTTGAGGGACTGGAAAGCTCCTTAATAAGGCTGAATATCTTAAAAAACTTGAATCCATTTTCTTCTGTAAACAACTTTAAGCAGAATCACTTCTACTGAATTTTCAGACTATCAAAAATAGTTCCTTCTATATAGTAAAGTCTTGGGTGGGTTCTATGTATTGCTGCTAAATGAAAGCTTACAATATTTCTATATAATCCAAACTGAGAATTTTGCTGCACAGTGAACTAAATTATCCTAAAGTTATTATTGTTTAACTAGTAGAGGATCCAATTCTATGACAAGTATATATTATTATCCTATGAATAAAAAATACAACAAGAGATGGTAGAGATTTTCATTTGTGTGCTGAGCAGTCAGCACACACAGGAGATGGTCAGAAAATTGTGAAGAAACCATTTACCTTCAAAATGTGCAGCTCCCTCCAAATAAAAATGCTTTATAAATTTGTTACTACTTTAATTTAGGAGAAAAGCATTAACCACAGTTATGTTGCACAAATGTTGAATTCTCCAGTTTGAGCTTTCTCTGAATGAAACATTTTGATTCTTTGGGTTTAAAAGACTCTTCCAAAATATTTTTAATTGTATTGGAAATAAAACCATTAAGTCAAAATTAAAAGGAAACTATTTTCATTGATTCTGTCAAAAAGCTCTGATTGTTCCAAACACATTTCATATTTTGATTTTTTGGTATTTTATGCTAATACAATATTAAGCCAAATTCCAAATCTCAACAACCTTTGTGAGATGGAATTTCCGATCTCTGCTCTGCTCTACTGAAAACCCCATGCTTGTGCTGAAATTGGTGCTCAAAGCATAAAGCAAAGCTTTTATTTTCAAGAAAATTCAAAGATGAATTGCAACATGTCTAATGGTAATGATTTGGATATAGGTAATTGAAAGAAAAAACTTTAAATAAGAAAAGAAAAGGCATGTGAAAGAGAAGCGGAGGCACAGAAATAATACATTAAACCATGATCAGGGAGAAAATAAGTAGTCTCAAGAAAATGGATGGTGGGATTTTCAAAAAACTGTATGTAAGCTGGGAGTACCAGTATGGATCCTCTTAAAAACCAAACACTGCCTCAGGTAATTTATGACTAACACAACCATTTATAATGATGAATATTTTTATGCTTACTAATTAAAAATCTCTTATTTTAGGGCATTTAAAGATCTAAGGCAGCTTTTTTTGCCCTTAGAGCTGCTGAAGATAGTAAGTCTTTGAAAACAGAGGCTGTTTCTACTAATCAATAAACAGGGTTAGACCATAAACAGATTTAACCTACTGTAAACATGATAAGTGTACGAGGTATTTTCTTAAAAATTGAGCTACTTCAAAATCAAATGCATAATAACAGGTACAATACATGCCATACACTACTTATTACTGGTATATATATAGGAAAATAAACTGTGCATAACCTTTAAACGTAATTAAAATTTAAATCAAAAGATTTATATTTCTGTATAAAATATTGTACTGCAGCCCAAATTATCTTTCAGACTTATTGGTGAAGGGATTTATATTCTGATGGATCATAATGTGTATTGAAAAATGTGTTTTGAAACAAAAATGGGATTAGTTTAGTAGATGTGAATATCACTTGTGGGTACTATGTGCCAATTACTATTAGTGAAGGACCCCAGCTAAATTTCCATGTCTGAACAATCTATTTCCTCATCAAATATGTAGTTTTTTCATATTTTTTATTTCAAGCCACCTATAAACTTCTGATTGCCAGACAGATCTAAAATTTAATGAGCTTTCCTTTATAGACTTAAACTGTACATAGTCCAAAATGGGATGACTTTCCAGAGAGCAACTGTTTGTACAGTGTTCAAGCACACAATCCTTCCCTGATCTGCAATTGAGATTTCTAGGTGATGATTCACAACAAATAAATAAAAGTGTAACTGCATGGCAGTTTCTTACCCTGCAGGTCTGTTCTCCATTTGTTTTCAGAGTCCTATCTGCATATCTTTGTGACTAAAAGTAGCCACCTTTTTTAAAGTTACTTTTTTACCATAATAAGCTTTGCAAAACTGGAATCCTGTAGGAGGAGTATACTAGATTCTGTTAATTCTAGACTTTCACATTCATTAGAGAAGTCTGAACTTTTAACTATAGTTGCAACTATATTTCCTCTGTCTGAATGAGTTACACCTGTAACTGAAATCAGTGGGATTGCACATCTATCATTCAGGGCATCGTTTGCAGGTTATGAATGTGCATTGATGTAGCCAGTGACCTTATTTGCTTTACAGAATCTTATTGCTGGTGCTGGTACAAGTAAAAAGAATAACCTTAAAATTAGAACTTGAATTGTATATCCTATGCTTGTTTTTCAGGGATAGTGTGTGCAGAGGAAGGAATCTATATTTTACTTGTAAATTTTAACTTCATTCTTGAGTCACTTAAAGACAATGGAATCTTATTGTACTATTTTTTACAGTCATTTTCAGTGTTATGGAACCTCAATGTAATTGAGACTGTATGTCCTTAATTAGTTTTTTTGATTTGGTAGTTGGGATTTCTGTAAATCAGTGAGATTAAGAATTGCTTATGTTCTGGAATGTGACCTTCATTTTTAAATTCCAGTGGTCTCCCTGCAGGATAGAACAGCATGAGCTTGATAAGAAGGGTATGTAAGTAAGATAATTTTATTTGTCAATCAGAAATCCATTTCAGTCTATTAATCTATGGTTACTATTATTGTGTACAGTATTTTTTCTGGCATTTCCCCTTGAAAAAGTGGAATCAAAGTGGCTTCTTAGGTTATCAAGTTTAGTCTTTAATATTAAAAGGAAACAGAGCATAGAATCCTGTCCATAAAACTAACAAGCTCCAAGTTAGAACTAATATTATGCTGCTTTCCATCACTCTTCTCATTAGGTAGCTATCTTACAACCTTGGACATCAAAGAGTCTTCTAATGTACAACATGTAGCTTTGCCTTCACTAGCTTTGTCTAAATACTTTCACTGAAGCTGCTGTGAGTAAAAGATGTTCAGCATTAGACAAGATCAGCTGCTTTGTTTGTGTATCTTACACGTGACACTCATTGTTTGGATTTTAATTAAAAAAGAAAGAAAAAGATGCATCTGATTAAAAGTCCTACTTTCTATAGAGAAAGTCCTATTGAAGGTTCAAAATAATAACAGTTTTTCTGGGAATTGAAAACTAACTGAAATAGAACCTGCAAGGTGCAAAGGAGCATTCAGCAAGTAAAAGCCAGTTAAACTAAATATTTAATTAAATAAATGTACATACATGCTTTGCTGAATTGGGGCCACAATTCTTATAATGTGACAGATCAAGTCTATAGACTTTAAGGTCACTGGAACCTGTGAGTTTTAAGACCTGGATCCAACCCTACAGAGGCTTTTAACTACAGAGACCCTAACTCGTACTTGTAGTTTATGATTCCTTTTTTCCCTTCTGACCCTGTCAGATATCCAGCTGCTGAAAACAAACTCATTTCATTTTGGACAGTTCATGTCCCTTCTGGAATACAAGATCTCTGCAATGGCTTCATGGACATGTAATTTTTAGTCCATTCTTATCCTTAATCATCCTAGAAAACCGAACAGACAAATCGGATCACAATTGCTGCAATATGGACAAGAGCACAAATAACAGATTGCCCTATACTAAGGGACTTCCATGGTAATAGGCTACTAAAGATTGTTGTAGCTTTTGCTGTTTGGTAATTTCTTGCTCTTCAGGAAGCAAAGATTATGTAAATGAAAATTCAGCTAACAGAAGTTTTATTAATTCCTATAATTCTGTTAATCAAGGAACATTTACATAGATGCATCTGTTTTAAACCAGAACATCCATTATGCATACTCATCAAATTATCATGACCGAAGGTAATCACTGCCCAGCAGATAAGGATGGGTAATCCACTGCTGTCTCTGCTTGGAGTAGATTAAATTTTACTTGACTGATTGTCTTTAACTGCTCATCTCCCTGAAAATTTTGCACAGTCTTCTGTACAAATCTATTCGGAAAGCCTTCCTGTTCAGTGTATATATGCAACCATATTGGCAGGAGAATTACTTCTGCTGTAATGCCATTACTAGTACTCAAAGGAAACAAACACACAAGAAGTAGTAAAAAGGAAGAAGGAAAAAAATCAATATGTGCCTCTCACGCATCACAGAGAATCCTGTCTCAACTTCATCTACAGAAACAAATTGTACCTCTCACAGAAAGAGCTGACCCCCAATTTTTACTACTGCTTTTTGTATTAGATTATCCTTCAGATTATCAAAACACTGGATGATTTCTACTTCAAAATCAGTGAAGTATATTTAACAAATAATCAAACCCACAAAAAATGTAATGCTTATAAAGATGAGAAGAGATCAAGTGTCATTCCATAAACTAAATTGGAATTGCTATTCAGCTAAATTGCAAAATTGTTAGGCTTTTTTGTAATACATGGACATTTGCTATCATTTTTATAGTAGTCTCTGACTAGGGTAATGAATCTTTCTCTTCTGGTCTTCCAGGTGATTTTTTTTTTGGCTGTTTTAAATTAATACTCTGCTAAAAATCAGCAAGTAGGTCAAATTGACAAGGTAGCACATTAAAAGATGACAAGTCAATGACTACCTTCTTTAGAGAAAATCTGAGCCAAGACTGAAAGGTTCTTAAGACGTGATTCGAACTATACCTTTTCTTCTAGTACAGCATGAAGATCAGTTAAAAAAAAAAGGTAGAAGCTTCCTTATGCATGCCTTTACTGAAGTCTGGCCACCTCTTTATAGAAGAATATTACATACAATTATGGGTAAGTCTTTAAAATAAAATAAAAGACACTGCTGACAAGAAATGATCCTGTTTTGTTTTTACCAAATGCCAATGCTTTTCTGATTTGTGGAGCCATTCAGTAAGCTGCTCTCAATTTTATTTTCTATTTTCTTCTTTTTCAATGGGATAAATAATCAGTTCTTGAACTATGTAGTAGTTAAACTATACTCAAATTTAATGGAATTTTTAAAGATTAATTGAAAAACTTACACTAGTCTTTTAAAGCAAGAAAATGCAAGTACTTTATTTGGCAAAGATGTATGACAGTTAATGTACATTAATATTATACTGCTACTTTTCCAGGAAGCAGCCAATTTCCTGTGATTTTTAGTGTTAACATTTGATAATCTTAATCTCACTCCAACAGTAATGAATTGCTAAACATTTTATTCACTTGTATAGGAGCAGGCTTGGTTTCATAGGTGAATACTTCAGCCCAAGGATAAAAAGAAAGCTTTTCTACTATGAGAGTACTTTAACAATTGCCAGGTGGTATCATTGTTGTAAGGCTTCCTGCATCTCTCCTTTCAGTGAACCCTTTCAGGTATCAGCTCTTGATTTAACCCAGGAGGGAACTCTACAGTTTTTTTCTGATTTAAGCTTACCGTGGGCTATAATTCCTTGTACATTAGTCACGTGTATCCAGCAAGTCCAACTGGATTCAGAAAAGTGTCTCTCTTCCTTTTTGGAGTAAATGATTTTTAAACAAGCAGCCAATGAACTACCTTTCTTACCATCACTTTATGGTAACTGAGGAAGATCTAGCTTCTTCAAACACCTGTAGTAGAGAACCATGCATCTCAAATCTGCTTCCCTCAAATAATTATTGTCTTCTCTAAAATAGTATTTCTTGTGATTTCCTGTTTTCCTGGGCCTTTTCCTTTCCCAGCATTGAGTCATACCACCTCTATAGTGTTGCAAAGAAATAGCTTCTCTTGAATATTCTTCCCTTTTCTGTATATTTTTCACCAATAGCCCTAAGGCAATATGTTCATGCAGTGCTCAATAACTCACCCAACATATGGCATTGGAAAGTATTATAAAATATATCTAAATATTTCATAAACATGTCTTTGAGGGGTATGAACACAGAGCTGGTTATGATAAATAAGCATTAAAACACAGCTGATTATAAGGTCTGATAGAAAAAAAACATAACCAACCCCACTGAAAACAATAATAAAGACTCTTGATAATTTCAGTGAGCTATAGATTGAGCCCACTGCATCTTCAGATAAACTGCTTAAGATAAAATTTGTTTTATCCTCCCTACACTCCCTATCTTATAGCAGTGATGTGAAGCTCAACTGATCAACAGCCTGAAAGAATTTCAGATGGCAGGGAAGGCTCTAAGTATGTATTATGGTCTGCATATGGAACATGAAGACCTGTAAGGCTTAAACAAAAGAAATCATCTGTTTTCAAAAGATAAAAAACAAAACAAATCCTATGCAACCAAATCCAATCTTTTCTAGACATATGAGCAATTTGGGTTATATTGATATGTAACTCACCATTTTCTTGCTTCAAACACAATCTAATTTATGTGTGTGTGTGTGTATATATATATATATATATATATATATTGATATTATGCTAGTGGTTGGGTACCATCCCATAAATTGATATACAGTGATAAACAATCCATCAGGCTCAAATTTTGGGTAACTGTTTGGCTAACAACAAGTAAACAGCTTGCTGTTGAAAGAATGCTAGTCTAATTAAGGGTTAAAAAAATCAGAGCTCTTTCTGAACCTTTACATTTTTACATAGTTCAGCTTCCAAACTTTTTTACATTACCTGATTACTAGGCAAATGCAGACATTTAAAACAGCTCAGATGAAAATGATTGACATTCTTGGCACTGAATCAGTAAGCAATCTTAATTGCATGTATATGTTAGGAATTATCAAATAGTTTTGGAATTAGCACATGACAAACATATATAACTTCCTCTGCCACCCTTCACCCCCCCAAAAACCCCTCAAACAAAGAATAAATTAGACCAACACTATATAGGATGGTGGATCTTTTCAAAGTACTGCTAGCAGCCTCCACTTTCATCACCTTTAACCTAGCTTATAAGTGACTATTATACTCACTAAAGAATCTTCTGTTCAGATTTGCACTCTGTGCAATTTCATTGTCTTCACAGGGATTGTATAAGGTGTGAGGCAGTCCAAAATTTAGCCAATCTTATTTATTTTTCAGTGAGTCAATAACATGTTCACAAAGCTTCTTTTCAGTTTTCTGGGAGCGCCAGTTTTATCACTAAAATTTCTCCGTAGACTGCCAGGACTTTATATGCTTTAAGCCCAAAGCAGAACACAATATTATTCACATTGTTATCTACTTTCAGTTAATACTCTTTTGAAAACAGCTGGAGAAATTGATACGTACATATGTACTGCTGAATACTTTGAGCATGATTTCGACAATACTATTGGCAGACTGCAGACTGACATGTATGGCTATTGGCTATGCAAAAGAAGACAGGTCAGCACTGCTAGTTACCTTGTGCTGGCCACCTCATTTGTAAAAAGCCTCTTGGTACTGCTGGAATTATCTTCTTCCTGTGGCTCTCAGAATCAGTCTACATCTTTTTCTACTTCTAAAGCAGCACTGAAACACACTGGTCCTGGCTTCAAGTTCATAGCAAATCCAAGACAGAGCTTTTACTTTACTGTTTTCTCTAAGTAACTCAAATGATACAATCAAATAGCTTTATTTTGCAAACTCTACTTGTGCAAATAATCCTTATTTGGGCATGTAGTTCATTATCTATAGAACAACTCCCACACGAAAAGCATGTGGGATCAGCTTCTACATATAAGGAAGATACAATTACCATTGCTATTAGTTCAAACTTTAACATTTTTAATGCATTGAATATATATTATGGACCACATTCCAATCTCATTTTTAAACTTATAATCACTGATATGAAGGTCTATTCTGGTATCATTGTAAGTTGTAGTTCCTAGAGAGGAACTACATATTAGTGTGATCAACCTTGACAAAGCTATGTATTCCAAGAATTCTGAGATTAGATTATGTCATTTTACACATTAAAATAGATAAATCAAAATCACTTCTCAAATTTTTGCTTGTTAAAGGCGGTCTTTGTATGAGGACTACTTAAATATAACAGTATAAGAAACATTCAACATAAGATTGGGTTTTTAGTATTATATTTCTGTGAGTGATGTTCACATTTCTGTGCAGAGTAATGCACAAAAGAAGCAAACCTTCCCCACACCCCCCACCCTTTTCCCATATAGCAAATAGTGCAAGAATGTTCCTTGTTGACCTGAGGCAGTAAGTGATACTCACTGAATACACAATGCAGGAAGAGGAAGGAAAGGCTTACTATAGAAACTGACTGCAGGGGAAACAAATTTATTTGGGCTCACTACTCCTTTGCCAGTGATTAGTAAGTGTCAAGGTCAACATAGCCAAGGCTTTTGTCCTGAACCATCTGAATGTTTCCAGCTTGCCATCATATAACTGAGACTTCCTAATATGGATACATTCCTGTTCCAATCTCTTTGTGACCCATGGCCCCAGTCCAAAGCCCACTGAAATGACTGAAAAGGTTTACATTGATTTCAATAAGATTTGGATTGGGTTCTGTGTCTGCAATGTGATGAATGTCCTAAAGGAGGATTTTATAATAGATTTGATTTTTTTTTTGTATTACTCATTTTATTGCATTGATTAACTGCAGTGTGCCATTTGAATTTTTAACAGTTCTTCCTGCATAATGTTAATGAGAAGTTATTACTTGTTTTTGATTCTTGTTTGGTAGATGTTTGCTCAAACATATTAATTAAAGTAAGAGAGTTACTTTTTCAAGCGAATTATAATGATGCGTTATTGAAAACCTTTGCATCATGTTGGAGGCTGAATAGATATCAAGTTCATTCTCTCTTCTTATGTGCAGATGATCAATTAATTTTATTTTCTTATATTTATCAGTATGGCCTAAAACAGAAAAAGGAGCACAGTCAATCAATAGAGGTTTGGTTTGGTTTTCCCTAATAAAAGCATGAGAGGGAACTTCTCATGGGGAATTTTATCTTTTAAAACTTTCCTTGGGAAAGTTTTAAGTCTCCGCTAGGTCCTTCCGCATTATCTTCTGTGGAGTCTTTGGGGATAGATATACCCACAGAAAACTCTTTGAATACTAATTTAATGGCCAGATAATAATAAAGTAGAGCTTCAATTCCAGATTAGAACCATCCTTTTTTGGAATTTCTAAATAAGACGGGGAATAAAGAAAGGAAGAATAAATCTTACAGGTGCACAGTGTATTAGGACAAAATGTAATCTTAACCACACAAAACGTCTGCACATGAGAATAACACTGCATAGTTCTAAGAGAGCTTGGTGGGGATGTGGTTTGTGCCAAGATTTAAACAGTTGTAGCCTGAATTTCCTTTTAGAACTCTTTGATGTCAGTGGTCTATAGCAGCGTTTTTCAACCCATGGCTCGTGACACAAAAGTGGGTCACAAGAATATATGAAATGGTCACAAACTTTAAGAATGGATCGACAAACTTTAAAAATGGATTGTCCTTTAAAGGAGAAAAAAGTGGGGAACTGTAGCTTTTCCCTTGCAGGCTGGCAGAGTTACAACCTGTGAGGAGCTGCCTGGCCCCCCCCATGCCCCACACATCCCCCAACCCCCACACCCACCCCCCTGCCCCACACACTGTGGGGCTAGGGCTTGTGGGCAGGGGAGATGTGGGTCGGGAGTGAGGGACACTGGGTTGGGACTGGCCATTGATGTTTACAAATGATCTTGGTACCAAAAGGTTGGGAACCACTGATATATAGGGATCTGGGGTGGGGAAGTAAAGAGGTGGGACCACAGCACTACTCAGAAAGGAAAACTCTGGATGATCATATGTTCCCTTCTGCTCTTGCTTCCCTAAGGCTGATTCCTGTTGAAAGAGAAAGAAAGCTATATAAACTGTCCTTTATTAGTAAAAATGGATGTGGCATTTGAGGAGGTTCTGATTGATCCAAGTTAAAACCTGGAAGTGTCATAGCCCTTTTCACACATATCACGTCCCTGGAACAAATGGCATTTAACTCAAATTAACTGTGATTTTCCCAGGGGAAAAGTGTTACCTTGGATATTTCATAGGTAGTTAAAGTGGGACAATGGGATTTGTTCCAGGAGAAATCCAGTATCTGTTTTTACCCATAATGTCTGATTTTACCTTATGTTCTCAGAATCTACTATGGGGGCCAAAATCATCTATGGGGGCATTGAGTACTTGTTTGGTATAATCTGTGGACCTATCCTTAGGGTCAGTCCTACATGAAAGTTTACCAGTGCCAACCTTTATTCTCACAGAGCTCACTGACTAAACAAGATGGCACTTTGGGGTAGAGGTGCATACTTGTGGAGTGTTTGCATGGACAATTTGAACCCAGATTTTACCCACAGTTTTACCAGATTTTATGCCCAGTGGAGAATCAGACTCAATAGGAAGTTTTTAACTAGTCCTAGTCGCAGGATATTTGAGCAGGTTTGAAAACCACATACTGAATACCATGACTTTATATGGACAATCCACTGCATATATGTTATTAGACAGCCTACAAGGGGCTTTTAACTGCACTTTTGTGGAAAGCATTCAAGTGACCTAGGGACAAAAATGGCATTTAAGAGTCAATAGTATGTGTTTACTTTATGTGCTTCTGAAAATCTTGCCCTTGAGTGTATGTACGTCATTTTGGGGCATTTTTCGGTGGCTAATTATAAGTGCTCTTTTTGGGTCTTCTCAAAACATAACATCAAACATATTGGAGATTTGCTTGTTCCTTCATTGCTAGGAAAGCAGCTAAACGTATGGGTAGGATCTGCAAATTAAAGCTGAATTTAATCTTGAGCTCTTAATACAAAGCATAAGTAGATGAAGGAATTCATTCTTAAAGTGAAATCAATTCTTCTCTTCACTGTTCAATTTCAGAAATATGGCTTGGAAAAAGGTACAAGCTAGAAAGAAGTTACAGGTTTTACTAGAACATTCTTTAAAGTATGCCAGACCATTTGGTAAACAATCAAACTCTTTTAATTGAGCTAACATCTAGGGATTGTTTAAACTGGTTGGGAAATAGGTCCATCACTTTATTGACCACTTGCACAATAAATTTATATGTAGAATATAAGGGGCATGGGAAACCAGTCGGCTATATCGCATTTTAATCTGTAAATCAGAAGGCATCTATGTTTTGAATTACTATTCTGATCATGAAGAAATTACTTGTACACTAAATTTTTATCTTCTTTATCCAAAAGTTAGTTCCTATAAGAGTCCATTTTTTATCAGCTTTACTATCTTGCCATTTAGCTTTTATTCTGCAGCCCTTTCTTAGGTCCTAATT
Organism: Alligator sinensis; assembly: GCF_000455745.1. Lineage (NCBI taxonomy): Eukaryota > Metazoa > Chordata > Crocodylia > Alligatoridae > Alligator > Alligator sinensis. The sequence continues at coordinate 5,288,241 of NW_005841854.1, read as the reverse complement.
TTTAAGAGTTTTTAAAGGGAATTGTAAAAAAGTTTATAAAGCCTATAGTGTTGGTAAATTCCTGTTTTTAAGGGTATCATGAGGATAAACCTAAACAGTGACATTTCACAACTGTTAACTCTTCATAGTTATTATTTATATCAATCATACCTAGCCTGCAAAACAAAGGCACTATGGTAAAAGGAAAGGTTCAGTTGGAATCCTAAACATACTCCAAATCAGGGCAGTGGGGATTTCTAGCAAAACTGTAAATGTTCAGTAGTTATGGGTTGGTGTAGTTTCAAGAGCCCATATTCCAAAACCACTCCTTTCTCTTCGTTGTGGGAACTGCCTACTATCATGGGCTAAGTACAAGCATTCAAGAAGCCAAGCCCAGTCCATAGCTGAAATGCTCCTTCCAGCAATTCAGCTGCTCCCCCATAGGGCTTCATGAACCAGAGCAGGACGGGGTAGCCTTGGCACCTCGATGAGGACTCGGGTGGGGGTTAATGATGCCACAGATGACAAAACTGGGGACCCTGGGCTATGGTCTCTCTGTGGGAAGCAGTGCTGATGCCACCCAGGGGTGTTGTAGATGGATCACAAGTGGCCTTTGATTCTGTACATAAACTCCTTACCATGGCACTGAAACTCTCTCAGTCCCATAGTGGAGTTGGTGGCCTCCCTCACACAGCTGGTGGCCATTTTGGAGACCTCATTTTTGGACCTTTGTAGTTCCTGGACTTGGGCAGCTCATTCAAGTAAAGCGGCAGTGCGGGCATAAGCAGTCACCAGCCTGTGTGTTCCCACACACAACACTGAGAGCTGCATTAGCACCTTATTCCATTGGCATCATCTATGAACACCTCATGTGCACTCTGTAGGTGTCCAGGTGACTATCCTGGATACAGCATCTCGGCCCTTACTGAATGGGGGAGGCAACTTTGTGACAAAGGATGCAGAAAAGGCTGAAGTGCTCAATGCCTTCTTCACCTCAGTTTTCATAGGCAAGGTCAGCTCCCAAACTATTACACAAGGCACACAGTTTGGGGAGAAGGTGAGCAGCCCTCAGTGGTGAAAGAACAGGTTAGGTCATATCTAGAAAAGTTTGACATGTACCAGTCCATGGGGTCAGATGGGATGCACCCGAGGCTGCTGAGGGAGTTGGCTGATGTAATTTCAGAGATGATGGCCAGTGGCTCTGCAAACTCCTGGTGATCAGGAAAGGTCCCAAATGACTGGAAAAGGGCAAACATAGTGCCTATATTTAAGAAAGGGAAAAAGGGAAAAACAAGGTGATCTGACTACAGACCAGATAACCTCACCTCAATCCCTGAAAAAGTAATGGAGCAGATCCTCAAGGAATACATTTCTAAGCACTTGGAGGAGAAGAAGGAGCTTAGGAATAGTCAGCATGGATTCACCAGGGGCAAATCATGCCTGATTAACCTTCTATGCCTTCTATGATAAGGTGAATGGCTCTGTGGATGCAGTGTGGTGTGCCTTGATTTTTGCAAGGCTTTTGATATGGTCTCCCACAACATTCTCCCAGGAAAACTAAGGAAGGATTGACTGCATGAATGGATTGTAAGATAGATAGAAAACTGGCTGGAGCATCGGGCTCAGAGAGTAGTAATCCATGGCTCAATGTCTACTTGGCAGCCAGTATCAAGAGGAGTGTCCCAGGGGTCAGTCCTGGGGCTGGTTTTATTCAATGTCTTCATCAACAACCTGGAAGATGGCAGAGTGCACCCTCAGCAAGTTTTCAGATAACACCAAGCTGGAGGGAGTAGTAGATACACTAGATGGTAGGGCTGGGCAGCAGCTCTGCAGAAAAGGATGTGGGGGTTACAGTGGACAATAAGCTGAATATGAGCCAGCATTGTTGCCAAGAAGGCTAATGGCATCCTGGGCTCCAGGTAGGTTTGTTGCCAGTAGGTCAAGGGAAATGATTTTTCCCCTCTATTCAGCACTGGTGAGGCCACATCTGAAGTACTGTGTCCAGTTTTGGGCTCTCCACTATAGAAAGGATAGTGGAACCTTCAAATACCTGAAGGGAGATCTGAAAGAGGATGGTGCAAGACTGTTTTTAGTGGTGGCAGATCACAGAACAAGGAGCAACAATCTCAAGTCACAGCAAGGGAAGTTCACAATAGATATTAGGAAGAATTTTCTCACTATGAGGGTAGTAAAACACTAAAACAGGTTACCCAGAGAGGTGGTGGAACCCCCATCCTTGGAGGTTTTCAAAACCCAGCTAGACAAAGCTTTGGCAGGGATGATTTAGTTGGGGATTATCCTGCTTTGAGCAGGGGTTGGACTAGATGACCTCCTGAGGGTCCTTCTAGCCCTTACTTTCTATGATTCTAGTTCACCCCTGCATGCCTGGGAAATGCTTTTATACTTCCCCTTAGTTGTTTGCCCAAGTTTCCACTTCTTATAAGTTATTTAGTTTTTGTGATTTAGTTTACTGAAGAGTTCCCTGCTAAGCCAAGCTGGTCTTCTGCCATACTTGTTAGTTTTCCTGTGCATTGGGATGGCTTGTTCCTGCACTCTCACTAAGGCTTATTTAAAGTACAGCTAGCTCTCCTGGACTCCTCTCCCCCTCAGACTGGCTTCTCATGGGATCCTGTCCACGAGCTCCTGAGTGAGTTGCAGTCTGTTTTTCTGAAGTCCAGAGTCCATACCTTGCTGCTCTCCATCCTTCCTTTACTCAGGATCTTGAACTCAATCATCTCATGGTCACTGCTGCCCAAGTTGCCATCCACTAATAAAATCCACAGCAATTCTGCCTTGGTTGTGAGTAGCAGGTCAAGAAGAGCACAACCCCTATTTGGCTGCTCCAGCACTTGCACCAGGAAGTTGCCTCCAACACTCTCTAAACCTTTTTGGATTCCCTGCACACTGCTGTATTGCCCTCCCAGCAGATGTCAGGGTGGTTGAAGTCTTCCATGAGACTGAGGGTCTGTGATCAGGATAATTCCACTAGCCATTTGAAAAAAGCCTCACCCACCACTTCTTCCTGGTCTGGTTGTCTATTGCAGACTTCTACCATGACATCACCCTTGTTGCTGTCCCCTCTAACCCTTACCCTGAGTCTTTCAACAGGCCTATCTCCATTTTCATACTGGAGCTCTGACCAATCATATGGCTCTTTTACGTAAAGTGCAACTCCTCCTCCTCTTCTCCCCTGCCTCTTCTTCCTGAACAGTTTGTACCCATCCATGACAGTGCTCCAGTCATGGGAGCTTCCACCAAGCTCACATGTTATTCCAGTCACATCTTAGTTTTGTGATTGTATAAGGGCTTCCAATTCTTCCTGCTTTTTTCCCCAGGCTCTGTGCATTCATGTACAGGCACCTAAGGTAAATAGTTGATTGTCCTGATTTCTCAGGAAGAATGAGACCACCTCTTCTATTGCCCCCTCCCCTAAACAAGCCAGGTTACTTTTCATTCCATCCAGGAAGAGCACACACCAACTGCTGCAGCTTCCTGAGCCTGACGAAGGGTTTTTGAACCCGAAAGCTTGCTTAATAACTATTCTCCAACCATTTGGGTTGGTCTAATAAAAGATATCAAATTCACCCAAGGAACCTTGTCTGCCTATATCCTTAGACCAACACGGCTACAACCTAAACCCCCGCAACACAGAAAATGAGTCCTTTTGTACAGTACAGACACAGGAAGATGCTGTTGCTCCTCCAAATGATTTACAATCTAACACACTGTACCAACACGGGTAGTAGAGGATACAAGAGAGGGAACTGAGGAAAGAGGAACTCTTTGCTAGTTAGATATATTGAGCTGAAGATTCAGGATTACTCTTCTGACCACTGGAACAAGTATAGTTAAGAAGAAGATGAAATATTCTAAATGGTATTGGAGGACTATGTGTACCAAGAATATATAAGCAAAGAGAAAGGAAACATCAAAAAAGGATGGAAATGTTGCCTTTTATGAAAGGCTTAACTGAACCTTCACAACCTAAATGTCCATTAAAAAAAATAAAGTTTTCAAATTTTGGTTGCACTCTTCACTGAAACAGAAACAAGCTCTTTTGACTTCGTTTCCCTTAGAAACAAGTAAAAGAAACACAGACTCCATAATAATTCTTAGCCCAGTAGATAAGATGCTGGGCTGTCATGTGACAAATCCAGATCCAAGTCCTTGCCTTGAACTGCCATAAGGATTTAAAACAGTGTGTCAGCTAAGGTTGTTGACTTTTCTGGGGTCTGCCATCAAATTCTATCAAGGAAAGGATAAACCTTCCCAAGAAAATTTCCAGGTTTTGCACAAAAAGTTTGAAGTTTAAAAAAATTGATTTTTTTTCTAAGAATTTCACTGAAAAATTCATAACCTCTTCTTTGTTTGTTTCCACTTGTTAGGTTGTTTCCTTTCATTAGCAATAACCACAACAAAAACCCCACATAATTTGGAAGTAATTGCAAATACAAAATGTTAGGTAAGTACTATGTGCAGGTAGCATTATTATAATGAGATGAGGCAGTCCTCAATTTACAACTTTTTGATTCATGACAAATGGCACTTACAAACTTTATAAATTGACAACATGTTTCAAGGTTCCCATGTGGGTTTCAAATTTATGGTGCTTGATACAGCTGCGTCCAGCTGGTAACCTGTTGTGGTGGAAGAGGAGTGAGGAGGAAAGGGACATGGAGGGGGCCGATCAATCCCCCCGCAGTGAAGGATGGATTGGGGCAGGGGCTAGGACAGGGGCTGGGGCAACTGCTGCCCAGCTGGGGTGGGGGGACATGAGACAAAGGTGCAGCTCATCTCGGGGGTATGGGGAGGGGTAGGGGGTGGCTTCCGCCATTGTACGCTGCTGGTCCGAGAGCTGCTCATCTGGTAGCTCATCCGATGGCTCTTGCTGCTGCTCCTGCCACTCATCTGGGGAGGGCTGGAGAGGGGGGATGTACCCCTGGATCTGCACAGGACAAGCAGGGACAGGGCTGCATGGCACTGTGCTTTGGGTGGGCATGGCAGCACTGGCAACAGGGGCTATGCTTTGCCACTGCTCGCCGAGCTGGGGCAAGACAGGCATGGGATGGAACCACTGCCCTGCCTCTGGATGAGCATCACTCCCACCCTGCCCCATCTGGGTGAGCAGCAGGAGGCATGGGGTTGGGCATGTGCCCCCAGATTGGTATGGAGTAGAGCGGGGCCTATGTGGGGGCTGCAGCTACCTGACAATTTGCTTTAGCCCCCCAAAGCCTCTGCCACCCATCAGGGACACAGTGCAGTGCAGTCCCAGCCTTGCCCGCCCTGTGCAGATTTGGGGGCACATGTCCCCCCCCGACCCCATGCCCTTCTGGACGAGTGGTGGGAGTAGCAGCAGGAGCTGCCAGACAAGCAGCTCCCAGACCAGTGGTGCACAGCAGCAGGAGCTGTCCACCCCCCACCCCAGTGCCCCCCAGATGAGCTGCACCTTTGCCCCGCACCCCTGTGACCTGCCGTGCCTGCACAGCACTTGCCCCAGCCCCTGTCGCAGCCCCTGCCCCATCCCTCTTTCATTGTGGGGATGTTGATCTGACCCCACCACACCCTTTCTCTCCCCACTCCCCTTCCACCACAACAGACTTATCAGCTGGATGCAGCTGTATTGAGAGTCGTAAAGGAATCAGTCATCCATTTATAACATCGTTCCTATGGAAAAATTCTGAGTTATGACATTTTGACTTAACTCATGGTTTTCAGGAACCAACTGTGTCATAAGTATGAGGACTGCCTGTATACTTTCCAATGTGCATGCAGGATATAACAACACAATTTTATCATGAGTTTTAAGTGTTTTTACTGGGATAGTTACCAAATTCATGCACACAGAGACAACAACCACTGACATCCCAATCAAAACAAGTGGAACATTAACCATGGAGAAGGGGACTCACTTGGAGCTCTACGCATAGCTAACAGCAGAATCCTGACTACAGCCATGATCACATTCTTTCCATGGCTACAATGCAACCAAAGCCAGCATTAATTTATTTCACAGTGAGTATAAAACATTTAATTCCAAATTATTCTGATGAGCTGGGGCAAACAGCTGCAGCCCCAGAGATAGGACAGTAAGCAAGGCACTGTTTTTTTAATGTTATTGCTGCTGTGAAGACTGCTTGGAATACTCCGCTCAATGCTCCTGTCATCACCCTTTATCTAGTTACAGTACATCTTAACTGCAAACCCATGTGATAACTGCAGTTTCTTAAATGCACATTAACTCCTACAAATAACCTTTCTCTACCAAAGAAATGCAGAAACAAACAAACAAACAAACAAAACATTTAGAAATACAGTGACGAGAATCTTCTTTAACAGACAGGGAGAAAAATGCCTGGTGGTATCTTATGCCCTTTAAACATAACTTAAATGTCTAAAAACAAAGAAAGGGCTAAGGCATATATCCTTGCATCTCCAACTCTGCCCTTTGAGTTATACTCCAATACACCCACTGACCACTCCCTCTTCTGCAAAAATGTAATAAGCAAGAACTATCTGCTAGATTGTCAACCAGTTGGCCTAGTCCATAGTGAGAATATCACATCTGTTAAATTTTACAATCCCTCCCACACTTATGTACCTTATAGGATCTAACATTATACTGACTTCTATCCATCATTAAACTCACAGGCTACTTACTGGCAAGCTGCTGGGAAGAAAATCCCTGGCTGCCACTACTTATACCATCAACCAGATACAGAGTTGAAACAAGGTATGTGGAGTCATACATGTACCATGCACCTCTTTTTCTTGATCACTTACAGAGAAGCCAGGCAGACAAGATTACATGCATAACAGCATGATATTTTAGATTTACAATATCACAATCAAGGTGGCAAGGCACTTCAACTAGTCTTATCACCATTGAATACCTACCACAGTTGGAGTGGTTGCAGATAGTTCTCCTTGGGTGCATCTACACATGCAATTAAGGCAGAGCAATAAATTCTGGTGCAGTTTGCACTGGAGCCAACTGCTCCTGGGCATAGCATCTACACGTGTACCCAGGATCACAGCTATTTGAGCCAGGGCAGAGTAGCCCTAGGCTGGTAGGAGGCCCGGGGGGGTCAGTCCTGGGTTCTGGGTGGCAGGGGTGGCTAGAAAATTATATTTAGAGGTTTGCTTTTAGGAATTGACTTGTAGGTAAAGTAAATATGCATTAGAACAATGGTTCCAGGACAACAGCAAAGGTTAATTTGTTTCTAAAATCCTGTTTGTGACAAAGCTTCCTTCAGGACGCACTGTGTCTAGAGCAGGTATACAGGCTGGGAAACATGAACAGCGTACTCATAACAGAGATAAGGGACACTGTAGCATTGGAGCCAGGTCACAGTGACCAAGTACAGAGCCCTTGGGATTTCCAGTTTTGGTGGACAGACCAAATCAAGACTCCAAGAAATGGCCAAATTAAGATGTGTGCATGTGATGGGTTTGTTGGAACCAAAAAATATGCTGACAGGACAGAATTTGGACACTATGACAACCACAGGGAAACCAGTCAATGGTACCCAGAGATGAAGTCATCAGAGGAAAGAAGGAATACAAAGGAGGGATTTCAGAGCATCAAAGAATCCCTGATAGGGGAACCTGAGGCCACCATGGACAGGGGGCATACCACCAGTCCATCTCACCCACTCCACTGGGGGGAGGGGTGGGCCTCAGCCCTTGAACCTCCAGGGTGCTGACATATGACATTCAAGAAAGAAGCACAGGGTGAAGCTTGTGGACTGGACAGATGTACCTGCCCCCTGTGACAGACATAGGAATGGTAGATATACAATTGGAGGGGTTATTTTGTTTGCGTTGCATGCATTATTCTTATCTGCTGTCACTGTGTATGAATAAAATTTGCCTATTATCAAATGGAGAAGACATGGTAAGTCTGAGGGTTTGGGTCTGCCCAGAATAAGGTATCTGGGTCATAAATCCAGTGCCAACAGCAGTGTTGGGCAGTGAAAAGGCTGGCTGGGGCATAAGGATGCTAAAGTGCAGGACTAGGCAGTAGGCAGCCCCCACATTTTAGCATCCTCGTGCCCCAGCCAATCCCTGTCACCATCTACATGTGCGTTTTAGTACACATAAATACTCCCTCATAAGACAGTACTGTCCCCAACAGTATAATTTTATGGTGGAGTTAATTAATTTACTGTGCTCAAATACCGGCACACATGTAGATGGTGATGCTTTACTGTGGAGCTAATTAATCTACTCTGCTGTAAACTGCACATGTAGATGCATCCCTTGAGTACTTTCAGCTCCATAGATCAGAGCTAAGGATGCTTATAGGCTCGGCAGTGCTACACTCACTAGCACCAAAGCCAGAAGGGACTTGGGAGTCATGACTGACCACAAGATGAACATGAGCCACCAATGTGATGTTGCAGCTGGTAAAGGAAACCAAACTCTCACTTGCATCCATAGATGTTTCTCAGGTAAATCTTAGGATGTCATCCTCCCTCTGTACTTGGCTTTGGTGAGACTGTAGCTGGAGTACTGCATCCAATTCTGGGCTCCACAATTCAGGAAGGATATGGAGATCTTGAGAGAATCCAGAGGAGAGCCACGCACATGATCAGATGGCAGGGGAATAGGCCTTATGAAGAGAGGCTGAGAGCCATGGGGCTCTTCAGCCTTGGAAAATCGCAGGCGCAGGGGAGACCTTGTGGCAGCCTATAAGAATATCAGGGGGGTGCATCAGGATCTGGGGGAATGTCTATTCCCCAGAGCACCCCAAGGGATAACAAGGACCAATGGTCACAAACTCCTCCAAGACCATTTTAGGCTGGACATAAGGAAATACTTCTTTACTGTCTAAGCCACCAAGGCCTGGAATAGGCTCCCTCCAGAGGTGGCACAAGCACCTACTCTGGACTCCTTTAAAAAGTGTTTGGAAACTTATCTTGCTGGGATCCTTTAACCCCACCTGACTTCCTGCTCTTGGGGTAGGGGGCTGGACTTGATGACCTCCCAAGGTCCCTTCCAGCCCTAATGTCTATGAAAACTATTAAACCTATGAAAAGGCATACATTTTAATTTTGCATTTACTGCTTTTTCAAAATTTGACCTTTAATGAACTTGGCATTCTGGAAGGGCACTAGATAACTGAAATTCAATGTTAAAAACATTTTTTTTCTTTTAAATTCAGTTGGGTACATTGGCATTTGTACTGGTCCATTTATGACCAATGTATTTGATGAACATGTGCCTTGTGTAGGACACATGTAGATTTAGATGAATGCTAAGATACTATTATATAAGTATGATCTATATGTGCAAGGACTCATCTATATGTGCAATTAATGTAAGTGAATAAACTCTGGCACAATTTGAGCCAGAGTATACTAATCCTGACATCACCATCTACATGTACATTTAAGTGCAGTAATTTACTCCACCATTGGATAATACCTGTGTCTGATGGGACTATCTAATGGTGCTGTAAATTAGTCTACAATAGCCCAATTGCCATGCATGTGTGGACAGTGACACTTTACTATGCGGTAAATTAATCCACCATTCAGTAAAGCACATGTGTAGACACACCCATGTACTCTTTATAAACTTCAAGAAACAGTCCACATTCTGGTGCAAGTAAGAGCAGAAGCTGACACTTAAGTTTGTAGATGCATGAAGTCCTTATATATCAGAGGAACTCTTTCTTACTCTGAATCATTTAGATGTTTGCATTTCATGGTACTTTATAAAAGGATGCTATGCTTGATTAACTACATACGTGAGACATAGTCTTTAGCAACTGCACCTGCTTCCCTGTGTCTAGACTGTGAAACTTACAAGGGGAATACATTAAATAAGATTAAGCAAGCAATCGACTGTCTGGGTGTAAAATTCCATCATATTTTGCCAAAGAGAGAGATATGGAAAGTTCAGTTTCTTTTCCTTAATTAGAATTGTTCAGTGGAAGCTATTCAAATTATTTCTTGTAGAAGAAAAAAATAAGAAGCCCTAGAACATTTATTTGAGAACTAAGATTAATCAAGCAACTGAAGGTTGTAGGGAATAAAAAAGTTGCCTTAAAAGATTAAGTCCATGACAGTGACAACATAAAAGACACTGGGAACTGAACAATAATGATGATTAAAAAAAAAATTCTCATTGAAATTAAAAAATAAAACAGAAACAAGGTGCAGAAATATTCTTTCACATCATAAAACATGCACTGCCAAAATGGAATAAATTAAAAAAAAATTAATTAGTAAATGATTTAGAAAATTGTTTAGGACTCCCTGACATCTTGTCAGTAGTTCTTTAAAATGTCTTGGGAATGATGGCATCTCCATAAACCCTAGTTGCGTAGAATAAGTAAAGTCTTAAAAAGCAAATATAGCAACATATTGAAGGTGGACAAAATGTAGCAAATTTATGAGGCAAATAAACACTATGTATGCAGTGGATATGGGGACATAAAGGTTAGAGACAGAGCAATTAGTAAAACATTGGAATAACAGAAGCCCCAGAGGCAAGGGGAGAGAAATATACATAGTATGTGTGGTATTGTAAAACTGAAAAATACCTGAAATGAAAATTGTAAAGTGCTTGAGAGCTCAAGCATAAATGTACTGCTGTATGTCTTGCTAGTTACCAGTAAACAGAATTATAATGTAAAAAATAAGTACATAAATTAAAGTGGCACATGCAAGAAAGAAAGGAGACTGTATAATTGGAAATAGCCCAAGAACACTTGCTATATTGGCTTGAGTTGGAGAAAATTGGTGAAAGCAGCTTTTCCAGATCTTCAGGGCTACCAGAGAGTGATTCAGGTCAGATAGTTCCATCAGCCTCTGCAGCAGGCTATGGTCCCTTGAGAACACTGCAGAAACTGAGGATCACTGGAGTAAACTGAGTCCTCACTATACATCCATGTTAGTAATTGATACGTAGTATCTTGATAAGGCTTTTGGTGTGGAAACAACTCTCGTATGTACAGGAACTTATAGAAAGAACTATATACGGTAAAGAGATAACGGTCTTCAAACTACCCTTGCAAGTGTCCAGGGCCCAGACTCTCTCTTGTGGTGCCACACTTCCTGGACACTGCATTCTCAGGAGGACTTTCTCTATGTCACTATGTGTTTTGTTATAAACTTATTAGCATAGAAACTGCATAAACATGCAAAAGAAATGACAGTCATACTTTTTATACCTTTACCTGGAATAGTCTTTTAGTGAAATAATGAGAAGTGGGATAAGAGGTTAAAACCACACAGAATAACACCCACTGTCTCTATTTGATAGAGCTCATAACCTACATTTAAAAATAATGTCATTAACTGTCAGTTGCACCCTACTTAATTCCTCACCATGGTCATAATATGAAATTTATAACTTCACTTGAGGATTACACAGAAGCAGCAGCTATGTGTTAATTTTCAAAGCATTTAATACAAAAAGCTAAACTGCAACAAGTATAAGCAAACTGTCATTTCTCTCCTCCTCCCTCCTCCTCCTCCTCCTCTGAATCATCTTTGTTTTTCAAGTTAGTCATCACACAAAATTCTACCTATAGCAAAGAGATCAGCTGCTTGTCAGGGATATAACTTTCAGCTGTGGCCAGGAAAACACAATCAGTTGGTTATAAGAGAAGCCAATGTCTCTTGAGAAGATGAGATTGAAGTAACATATGAACTTTGGAAAAGGAGGGGAATGGATAGGTACGGTCAGTCCTCTGAAGATAATGAGAATCAGAATCTCATCAAAAGCGTTATGATGGAACAGGAAAAGAATTTGACCTGACTTGGACTGCAGACAGAAGCGATGATTTGGGTTCAGAAACAAAGAAATGTCTGCTCAGCAGTTAGATGTTTGGTTTTGTTTTTTTTTTAAATAGGGTAAATTAGATTTACTAGTAGCATGGAGATAATCATGTAAGAGGTTACTTTTAGGATATATACAGAGGCATTTTTCTGTGTAGGAAATCAGCATAGCAGAGGGAAAATACAACTAAATGAGTTCACTTTGCTTTCTGTCATTCCTCTCCTTATTCTCTGTTTTAATGTGTTTCTTACACACCCCATATTGAAGGCTCCCTTTCTATCTAATGTTGCAACCTACATACTACATTAGTGAAAACGGAAAATATATGTATTGGTTAACATGTACTGAAAAAGAGAAAAATAAAAGGAACGTGATTGCCAAGGCAAAGAAGTTGAGAGAATGGTAGACAATTTTATGAAATCTGGTGAATATTGTAATTTATCTAATGACATAATACCCATGCTAAAATTCTATCAGTCTGGCATGGACTTGGGCATCCTCGAAGTTTGTAAAGCAGCTACATGTACTTTACAAACTTGTTGTACTAACACAGTCCACACACACCATAAAATCTATATCTCACCCTTCCAGGGATTTGACTTCATTAACAAAACAGCAAAGAAAGACTTCAGCTCAAAGCTTGTATCAAGGCATGACTGTTCTTAAGAGCTCTTCTCTGGCATTGCTGCCCCCCCTCCCCCCCGCTTGTCTCTCTTGAGAAACTTCTTTAATCTTAACCAGCATATTATGGGGGGCGGGGGGGGAGGGTGTTGTTTGTTTTTCTGGACTATTTTTGTGGACTTGTGGTCTTGCTTCCATGAAAAGCAAAAAAGCCTTAAAACTATTTTGCATGCAGCTGGAGGAGATATTCAAGGGCACCCCGGGTGTACTTTTTGGGTGTTCTGATCAGCTAAACATCTGACTTATACTTGTTCAAAATGTTAGAAGCAATAGCTTGTTTCACGCCTACAAAGATTTATCTTTTCACATGTACCAAGGTGTCAATCACCACAGATGACAAGAAGAAATCTCTGCTATCTCCCTATATTCTTGCACAATTGATAGGTGCATAAAAGAGGATTTTAACCTTTCTATCGAGGTATCAAACATAGGCCACCATGGATCAGCAGTCTGACAGTGAGGTATTTTTTGTTCCTCTGACTAAAAATGGCATCTACATTAATACAGCATATTTAAATCTAAGCTGGGACTGTGTGAAGGTATTTTTATTTACTGTCCTTTGTTTCAGAAAGAAGAGCTCTCAGACTCATAATGTGATATTAAGAATACAACTGTAGCAGAGGACAAGATTCCTTGCATTGAATTTGGTGTATTTAAAAAAATGTTTTATTACATAATGAGAACAATTTATTCCAAGGCCATTCCAGTTCTCTTAGCTAATTGCAAAATGTCTCAGAGTGCTCATTCATGTTCATTTAATCCTCCCTTTGACATCAAATGTGAACCCAGAAGTACTAAATATTACCAAAGAAAGATCTTTTTAACACTATAATTAGTATGTCTGAGAAGTAGCCTAAAGAATTTTAGACTGACAAACACTACAAAAACAATGCATTTGTCATGGGGTATAATCAATTAAAGTAAATGTACACTGTGTAGCAGGGTTTGTGACTCTCCATAATCTTGTTCTCCCGCATCTGCCACTCTGCTGTGATTGAAGATATGTTTGTTCGTCTGTTTGCCTCAGAAGAGATTTTAATGACATCCAAAGTCAGGAACGAGCAGATGTAGGTCCCCGGCTTTTCAACACACAGCCTTTTTCATTCCAAAACCTTTCCATAACATATCAAGCAATTTAATTTTGTCATCATTAATGCAATGGAAAATAATTCTGCAATATTTTTTCATTTCAGTCCCACCATGGTTCTGAGATCAAAACACAAAAAAATGCCCTCCCACAGACCTCTAGTCTTGTGCTGACTATTTGACATTGCTACAGATTTCATTTATGGGTAACCCCCACACTCCCATCTTCCTTCTTTCCTACCTTATAGGGCATCTATTCTTAGAAAAGCTTACTACTGGACAGAATTGCGTAGACTGCCACAATATCCATGAGCTGTAAACACAGACTTGGAATCATGAGCATTATGCCTCAACTATAAAAAAGAGTGGTGTAAATGGACTTATATTACCTTTTGCATAGTTTTAAGCTATATATAGTTCTGCAGGCAAACTGGCATAGAATGTGTTTTTTTCCAGTCTCCACGTGTCTCAAAATGACTAATAGTGCTAATTACCATTGCCAGAATATTTTACATTAATAAAAAGTCTCATCCTGAAGTATCCAAGAAGGTTAAGAACTATAGCATATTAAACTAATACATTTATGACCCTGCAAATACTTCTTCATGAGTTTAACTTTAAATTTGTAGAATTATTCATATGTTTAACTCTGACACACATATTCTTCTGCACTTCAGTTTTGCCACTTGTGAAATGAGGACAATATTGCTTACGCAATTTTGTAAAGAACTTTAGATCTTTGGAAGAAAGTCGCTGCATAAGTGCAAAGTATTTTAAAACATAATATATTGGTATTATAGCAGCACAAAACACCATAAAAAGAGCAACTTCAAGGTGAAAAGAATAGAATATTTAATTGAAATTACAGAGAGAATATGTATAAGAAAAATGTACTTACTCCAAACGCAATTTGGATAGGTTACTAAGTTATACATAAGAGTCCAATGGGATTGTTAATGCTTCATGTTATGTCTCCTATGAAAAAAAAAATTAACACTAAAATAACTGTAGGCAAAAATAGCAGTAATTACATGCAAAACTATAAACTTCACTCACTCTTGGGTACTGTAATGTGTTATTACAGTAGGGGCCCATGTTTTATTATTGTAGGGGCCCACCTATAGTAGAGTCAGGCATGTCACAAATTAGCCCTGCAACCTTCCTGAGTATCACTCCAATCCTCCTGCTCTGCTCAATCTACTGCTCTTTCTGCTTCCTCTTCTGTACTCTCTACCCAATCTCCTGTTTTACTTTCTGCTCCCTGGTCTGGGCTCCCTGCCTGATCTCCTGTTTTGCCTTCTGCTTCCTGTCCTACCTGTTATGCTACTTGTCCCCTGCTGTGCTACGTGTGCCAGACACAGAGACTACCCACCCATATCACTTGTGCTGCAGGTTGGTTACCTCTGTTTGATTAGAAGAGGAGCTGATATCCAAAACAACTGTTTCTTCTCCTTTTCTTTTTAAGAAAAAACTATGGCAATCACTGCATGGCTTCTCACAATGTCACAGCCATCACTATCATCCTTGATATGGCCACCCAGCCTTTAAAGACATAACTGAATATAGAACTGAGGATTTCTTAGGTGATATTGTTTATTGGACCAACTACATAGTTGGAATAAAGTTAGAAAAGCTTTCAAATGTAAGACATCACCCTAAGCAATCCCTGCCTCTTCCACAATTTGTGGACTATCATGGCTACAACATCACTCTTACATTACCAATAAAACCCAGGTCTTTTTATATCCGAATATCTCAGTTTCAGCTCTGAACACTAAATATTCTATACAAGAATTAGGGTTTATGATATACATTAATGCACATCTTATTTTGGTCCATACAATGCTCTAATGCATTAGCGAGTATATTTCTTTGACCAATTAATGGAGATGTAGCTGAGTGTTTAACTTCTTATAAAATGAGTAACATTATTAACTATGCAGCACTGAGAATATTTCAAAGGTCAATAACTGGTTATGAACTCAGTTGAGAGCACTATGTAAGACATAAACAAAATAAATAAGTTCCCTGTTGGAAAAGTGGCACAAACAGTGCTTGGTAATACTAAGTAAGTAGCGAGGCAAATAGGTATCATTGGACACATGTACACAAGACCTTTACTGTGGAGTAGACTAATTAGCTCTGTATTAAACATCTCACATCTACACATGCAGTCCTATTAGACTGCAGAAAAGTAATTAACTTGGCAGCAGGACAGTACTTGTAAATATAAGTAATATTCTGCTGTGGAGCTTCTTACTCTCCAGCACCGCACATGTAGATGCTGACATGGTTGGCTGGGGCATAAGGGTGCTTCAGTACAGGGGCTATCTGCCAAATAGCCCCACACTGGAGCACCCCAGCCTGCCCCTCCAGAGCATGCTGAGCCAGGTTGGAGCAGTTCTGGGCTGGCAGGTGAATCCCTGGAGCCCCCTGCCAGCCAGGGCTGCTCCAACCAGGCTCAACATTTTGTGGTCCAGGATGTTCAAACAGTGTGCCTGGGAGCAGTAAAAGCACTGGAGTTTATTGCTTCACCTTAATACTACATGTAGATGCACTTACTGAAAACTTCAATGCCACTACTACTGAACACTAATTGTGATTTATCTTCCAGAGTGTATTAACTATGCCAGACAGCTGTGCCATATCTAATTACATGGGGGGATGAACAATGATACTGTAATTAAAGCAAAAATTTGGGAGTTAGAAAACCTGTGTTCAATTCCAAGTGCCCTGTTACTTTCTATGCATGGATCCCCTAAACGACTTTAGACCTGCTGGTTAAAATTCATACCCAAGTTTCTTCTTTTGTAGGGATAATAATACCAAATTCACTGGTAGTTATGAGATGTCATATTCTTTTGTAAAGTATTAGTCCCATTTTAATGATAACAATGTTGCAACATAACTGAAGATATTTAGGAAAAAAAATTACAATATTTCTACAAATGAAAAGGATTTCTTCAGGACCATTATTTTATTTGTTAAATCATCTGAAATGAATATGGTCTCCACTCATTACAGTTATATTTCAATGGGTGTATGCTAGGTTTATTCCAACTAGCTGTAATCACTTGCTATATATCCTGTACTTTGTCTCAGCAGTCAGGTAAAAACAAGCAAACAAAGAAACAACTGTCTCATCTCATCCTAAACAGAGAACCCTAAACCACTAGAAAGAAAAAAAGCTAACTGGATACTTATTCAAAGTTAACTTGAACTATCTGTACCTGCTGACATATGGAGCTGCCCCAGCTCCCAGACAGCGTGCAGCGCCCTGCCAAGCTGCGCTGCACCTGCACCATGGGGCAGCTGCTGTGTGGGTGCCAGGTGGGGGGGGAGATCTCCACTGCCCCACGCTGCATGGGGGGCTCTGCCATGAGTGCCCAGAGGCCCCAATTGCCGCTGCCAGAGCTCAGTAATAAAAAACAAACTTTAGTGAAGTGGTGTCAGGGCTTTAGTGGAACTGGTATTTCTGATTAATAGCTTTCAGAAATTGTATTTTATTGCAGAATCATTTTTTTTTGTCTTAATGAGACCATAATCTCAATGGAGGAATAAATAATCTCTGTTTTGTGGAGAAGCTTTTTGGAAAACTTGAGATAAGAGGTAACGCACCTAATAAACTCATTCAAACTTAAAGGGTATTGGGGCTTATTAATTCTAGTAACTCAGTAGTTTACATTCTTCTGGCATAACAGTGTAAAGCTGTTATATTTCTGCAAAAAGCTCAGAGTAATTTAAGAACTGAATTCTATAAAAAATATTTGCTTTTCAAAGAAGTAGCCAGGTATTCCTACTTGCCTTTAGCAATAATGGATGACAATGCGGACAAGGAACAGAATGCCTGGTACTTCTCTGGTGAATAAGGACTATTCTCCTAAAACAAGGCTGTACTAGGATGATCAAGAGAGCCTAGAACAGTTAAGTGAATTTCACTGACATTCAAATGAGCCACAAATATTCTGAAAATCCTATTCTCAAAGAACAGGTCTTTAAAGCATATAAAATGAAATATCCCGAAAGCCTGGATAGCATACCTGTGGAACCTCTTACTGCAGGTATTAGTGAAACAAAGAATTTTCAGTGTTACATTAGATGTCATGGTTTAATCTTCGGCTATGACTGGGAGTCATTGGGTACCAAATAGTGGTAGGGAAGGTACCTTCCAAAGAGCCAGATACTGGGTCCACCATTCTGTGGCTGGCTTCTGATAGGCCCAGTGCCTATCAGAAGAGATTTATTTAGGAGAATAAAAGGTTGCTCTGTGGTATACCGGTTCTATGCCATCTATGTCTATAAGATCAGGGAAACTCTCTGTCATGTAAGGCAGTTTTAAGTCTTTTCACATGATCAAAGAAATGGAAAGAGACAGTGTTGCGAATCAGTGGTCTTTGTTCTTTCTCCCTTGCTGACCCTCTCACCCATGAAGTGTGAGGGTCACACAGGAGAAACATTCTCAAAGGCACTTCACTTCCCTTCTCTAAATCCTTTTTTGATATGACAGCAACGGAAAATCTTGATAAAAGTTCAGACCATGGAACCACTGTCTTTAATACTGTCTAATATTGTCCCATTTTCCTTTTGTGCTCTAGGATAGGGACTCTGGATCTGTGATTGGGACTATTAGGCACTAGGATCATTGTATTATATATAATGCAATGACATTTTCAAACAATTTACTGGGTTTAATACAACAAGTGAAGTTACTTGTGAGGCTAGACTAGATATATTAATAGTCTTGTTCGCTGTCATAAACCTAGTCTTTTCTAGATTTTACACTTAGGTTTACAAGTTAGATTTAAATATGATGTTTATATTTCATTAGTGAAAGAATTCAAGATATTAAACTATTTTATAGATATAGTATCTGATATTAAAGACAGCTATAATATAAATAAAGCTGCTGGGTCAGGAAGTTGGTATAACATTCAATTAAGCACATTGTTATGATGGTGAATATTATTAGTATAATTATTATTAATCAACTTTATTATGGTATATAAAATATTATAATAAAATACCATATCCCAGTGCTTGAGGGTTAGCCTGGAACAGGAATGAGGCGCTGTGAAAAACAGGAGTAGACAGCACCCAGTGTAAAGCATTTACAATCTTGGTAGACAGGGTGAACACTGGTGTAACACAAACACAGTGGACAATATGGCTACAACCAATATCATGGTAATTTAGTGAAGATTGGGTTTACGTTGGGAGAGGTGGGAGATAGGCCAAAGGAAAAGGAAAAGGCAAGGGACATTGAAGGGAGGAAATATGAGAGCTACAAGTTACAGACAAAAATGTTAGATAGCCTTGTGTAGAGTGAAACGGGTGAAAGATTAAGGAGGGACTGGATAAAATAGTTAATTAGGACAAAAAAGAAGTTCAGTGAAAACAGAAGGTTCTATGAATGTCTGGTGGTCCCTGCTTAACCTGCTTCTCGGGTAACTCTGAGAGCTGGAGTTTCTATCTCATTGCTGGCTCCGGTTTTTTAAAGACCTCCATGGCTAGGGACAGACATTCAAAAAGCCTGAGCCTACATTGATTCAATTTTTGCAAGTTAGTCTAACCTGGCTAGGCTGAACTGGTTTGTAACCAGACAGACATTCTCTCTGGACTGAGGAAATTCAGGCACATGCCTGCAGTGGCTCAGGCTAAAGCTGGGGGGGTGCTAGAGCAGCCCTTCCTTCCCTTGTACAGAGTTGAGCTGGGGGGGAGGGGATGTGGCCAGGCCCCAGCAGGACTGCCTCATTAGGGAGTTCTGCCTGCATGGTTCCAGGCTTTTCCTTGCTGGCTATTCAAGGGGCAGGAGTGTTACCAGCCCACAGTTCCAGGCTAACACTCTGAGGTAAGGTGGGGAAGAGTGCAATGCATCCACCTGTTGATTACACAGAGCTTTTCAGTTTCCCTCTCTGCTTCCTCAGACTGTCTGCAGCAAACTGACAGGAGAGCAAGCTAGCAGGAGGCTGATAACAGTGTTTATCAGCTGATTAGCAAAATAATAGCCTCTCTCCATTAGTTCAAACTTCTTAAATGGCTTACTGACTGACCTGTTGATTAACTGTTCTGTTGAAATTGACTGTCCCTGTGAAATTGGAGAGAGATGCGCACAGACACCTCTCAGCATTAGCTAGCATACCACATACCTAGGGTTCCTGGGGCTGAGGTCCATGCTATGGAAGATCAGAGGGAGGGGGAGATTTCCTGCTTAAGCAGCAAGGGGAGGGGGAGGGGAGGGCAGAGG
>NW_005841854.1:5264284-5268424 GCF_000455745.1 Alligator sinensis | reverse complement strand
GGGGGGCGGGGCATCACAGGGAAGCCAGCAGACCCTGGTGTGCCTGCAAATCTCTGCCAGGGAGCAGAGGGGTGTGGGCAGCCCTGATGTGAAGCAGAGAGCCCTGCCCAGCCCAGATAGCATGCCAGGATGCTGGGGGGGTCTCTGATTTAACTTAAACCAGGATGGGGTCTGGGACAGGCATTGCATAAACCGGTTTGACCCAAATCAGTTAAGTCTGACACTACATTCAACCAGGTTTATCTCAAACCAGTTTCAGCCATTTTGAAACTGATTTATGTGCACTGAACATCTGTTCTGTTACAGGTTTAAGCCAGTTTCTGATCACTTAAACCAGTTTATGTGCAATGTCTGTCCCTAGCCCACATGGTTGGGGAAGGAGAAGGCACTGCGTATATCCTAAGGTATGGGGAGTCTCCCCTGAATATTTCTAGATCTACAGGACTGGCACTGGGGGACCAAGAAGATTTTGGCATGTGCTACTACTGGAGACAGGTGATTTGGAATAGATGGAGCTTTAGCTTATTCTACCAGTTTTATTCTTATGTACTTATATCTGGATATTACTATAGCACAAATAATGCTTTGGTTGCAAATTAGATCAATATTCTATGGAATTCAAAATTACAGCACATGAGACATATGTCTTAGAAGGTTATACTAGCCATTACTCTTTGATGTAACCAAATCAGCTTTGTAATCAAAACCAAGTGAAATCAGGCAGTTCTTACTGAACAGACATTACCTCACTGATAATATTACATCTTAAAGAATTATGGTTTCTGTTAGTTACCATATGACTGTCTGTTTGATATAAGACTTGCATTAACATCCAACATTCTTGATTTCTCTTTAACGTAAATAGGTAGACTATGCTATACAAACAGTCAAGAGTATTTTTACTGGGCAACTAAGGCAATAAACAATGTTTTTAGTCAGTATATGAGTTTCACAACACAAGAGGAAATATGGCCTCTGAAACATTTGTCAGCATGCAAGTGAAGTAAAGTAGCTAATACAGACCTTCTTGTTGTAGGGCCTTTTTTTATAGTCATATTTGTGAGCAAACCTCTGCCCAAAGGGAAAACCAGAGAGAAGCAACTAAAGCCCCACCTGGGGAATGATTTACTCACAAAGATATGAATCCAAGAACAGAACTGTAGACTTTATGAATAAAATGCTGAAATATTTTCAGTAATGATCATGCCTATGTAATAGGGGAATATATCCAATGTCCCTGAAAAGCATTTAGAGGTCTGAAAGGACCCAGTGCCGCACTCTGGTCAAAAAAGGCTAATGCAATCCTTGGATACTCAAACAAGAGATCAACAAGGATGACGAATATGATCTTACCTCTGCATACCACATTTGGAAAACTGCTGTAGAATACTGTGTACCTGCAAGGAATCCAGGGGAGTCACTTGACTGGAAGGGAACAGGGTCCTGGGAGAGAGAAAAGGCAGGGCCAGAGCCAGGGCAGGCACTCTGCCCTTGGAGGCTGAGTAAGAAACAGCTTTCCAGAGGTGCCTGTAGCTCAGATGCAAACCATGAGTATGCTAGACCCTGAGACAGGTAAGGAAGCTGAGGGCTAGCAGCTTATTAAGACCCAGGGTTGGATCATAGTTTTGTTTTATTCAGAAGAGCATGTATTTGGTTTCAGTCTGGTCCAGTGCCTGGGGAAGACCAGGAGGGTCCAGTGCTCAGGGGGGGAGTAGACACTGGAAGGAAGACCTAGTGGTTTGGGGGAACTGTGAGGGGTGGCTTGGAGGTCTGATAGTGACTGCAGAGTGGGCGTAGCAATCCCATAGTGCCCAAGAGGGACAACCCTACAGCTCCCATAAGGGGTAAACTAAGCACACCCAAGGGCGTGATTCCATAGAGCCCATGAGGGGCAATCACAGGGAGAGCCTAGGTAGGCTCAGTGGCCCCAAAGAGGGCAGAAATAAGGCTTTGGAACAGATAGGCATAGGGCCTTGGGCCCAGACAGATGGAGAGTCCAGAGAGGCTCAGCTGCCTGAGAAAGGGCAGCGACAGGGCCTCAGGCCCAGACTGAGAGAGAGAGCGAGCCCAATAGGGCTCAGTAGACCAAGAATGGTCAGAGATAAAAGCCTTGGAAGGCCAGACAAGAAGCTGGGAACCCAAAGCTCAGTTCACTCACTGGACTAGAGCTAGAGGGCTCAGTAAGAGCAAAAAGGGTGGAGGCTGAGAAGGCCAAAGCCCAACACTGGAGCAACTGCAGGGTCACTCTACACCCTCAGGCAGCCTCCCTCCTAATAAATAATAAAAACAAAGGCATGGCAGATGAGTAAGGGAAGTGAAGACCCCTAGAGTTAGAACCAGGGCAGGAATTATGTGGCCACCAGGGGGTGTCACGGCTGCCCCCGGGACATGAACCTGTCACACCTACGCACACATTTTCCCAAAGAACCACTTTATTTACAGCTCAGGAAGATTTGATTTTTTTCCCCATCTCTAAGTGAGAAAGAACACTCTGCACTGTTTTCAAGTGAATCTATTTTCCAGCTTACCAGTGGGCAAATCTCCATGTGTGCTTTAATACACATTAGCCTATTTTAATGCACATTAAAGGATCACTAAAAAAGGTGCTATTTAATTAATGCATATTAAAATAGGCTAATGTGCAATAAGCATTACTTTAGTTAATACGTATTAAAACAGACTAATGCTCATTCTCTTAGTACCTCACAATGGTGGCACTAGATTTAATGTGCATTAACTGAAGTACATTAACGCACAGTAGACATATCCAGGTTTTCACTAATACACTTTGAACAGCCTCTTTCAGCTCACCCAGACAAACTTTTCTTTCCAGAAGGCTGATTTTTTGACAGACCAATATCTTGATTTCCATCTTCTCAGGCTTGATTAAACAGTTCTGTTCCCAGTGTCGGGGCTAAGGAGTCCCTCTCCCCAGCTGTAAACCTAGCTACTGTAGTTGAAGAGTAATTTATTATCTAAAGTACTGTGCTATCTTTAATCTCTGCGCCATTAGAGAATCCTGGAGCCTACAGAAAGGTGCCCAAAAGCTGCCCATGAAGTATGAGTGAATGCTGATAGCCTGGCATGGGAACTCCCAAAGACAGAGAGAGACTGCAGGCAGGACAGTGTCATTCTCCTGAGCAGAGATGGGGTCAGATGAATTGAGGTGGACTTATACCTTACACAGCCCTAATGTTTACCAGAACAGAAATCTTTCCCGACCCAATTATGACCAGGAGCATACATGCATCCTTTCAGACATGGAGATCCACAAATACAGTTTCTCTGTTTCAAGGTGTTACCACATGCTAAACTTTTTTCTAAATGTAAATACACAATCGGTTGCTCATAGCCTGGTATTCATGTGGGTAAGGGTGATAAGGAATAAATTCCTGTAAAATGCTAATTCTCAGAGATTGTCTCTTCTATGTGTGAACACCTGAGGGCCACTTAAGTTAATCACTACTTCACAAAACAGCCTTGGCTATCATATAAAGATATATCAAAATTACATTTATATTAACTATTTCAATATACAGCTATGAAAATGACAAAACTGAAACCAGCTTCACTCAAGCTACAAACAGAGACTAAACACCACACAACAAAATCTAATTTAGGAGAATATCCATGCATGCTACATGGTAAACCCCAAAGGCAACTTTGTTTTAAGATGAATCTGTGACAGTAGGTACAAGTAATAAAAGAAAAAATCTGAAGTTTCATTTCTATCACTTCTACCATTTCGTCCCATTGAGGTTACACTACAAGAAAAAGAGAAACAATCTTGTCTATATTAAATTGAAGTCAGCTTGTGGGTCTCTTTCATTGAGGATACACTCCTGAAAAGCATTGTGCACCCTGCTTCTCCCTCCCTGGGGAACCTCATCTTGTATTTGAGTAAATATGGTAGTTTTAATATTTTTTTTTTTTGGGGGGGGGGGGGGTCAGTTTAGCTTAGTCCAAAGAGAAAGTTTTAGTGAGGGATTTGCAGCACAGTGCTGCATTCAAGCAATTAAGTTTAGTTTATTTCAGTATATTACATTCATAGTTTCATAGTAGCTAGGATCAGGAGGGACCTGAACAGATCATCTAGCCTGACCCCCTGCCATAGGCAGGGATGAAAGGTGGGTTTACAAC